>NC_086330.1:253054694-253363444 GCF_032445375.1 Bacillus rossius redtenbacheri
TCACCTACCTCTAATTTTGTCGCCGGTCTAGACCACAGGCACACTTAGGGGACCCGGTGCCATTTTTATTTTGCCTTTTCTGGGGTTCAAACTGAGGACTCCATGACGCAATTACGTTTTTTATCAAAATTAATCAATTAATATTTTTATAAATTTTAACATTTTTCCCTAATTTCTAGCAATAAATATACGGATTTTCAATATGACGGCCGTAACGGAAATTTCAACGGCCACGTCGTAATTTTCGAAATGACGGAAACGTACTTTTTTATTGAAATTTTATTAATTAATATTATTAAATTTAAAAATGTTTCACTAATTTCTGGCATTAAATTTACGTATTTTCAAGATGGCAGCCGTAACGCATTCAATTCTAAGATAAAACAACATGGCGGCAAACCAAATGGCGGAATGTTCTATAATTTAAAATGGTGGAATCCTAAATGGCCACCGGTTTCAAGGTCAAGGTGATCCAAGATGGCCGCCGTAACATCAGGGCTCTATGGCATTCATCCCATTCACAATCCACCACCAGCACCAGGGCCAGTATGACCTATTATAAAAATAGGTTTATTTAATATATTTAACACGAATTATAGTGTTCAAATAACAATAATACATTTTATAAAAAATTATAAAGTTGCCTGCTGCTAGGTTTTGAACTTGGTACGATTCACGTACGAATTCCCGTGATTTTTGCACTTTGCCACTCTGCTACTCAGGCACAACGAGAATTCAGAAGAAACTTTTGGCATTTAAATTTGTTATTCTGATATTTAAAGGTTTTTTTTAATATGTGTTATTTCTTCTTATGGCCATTTAAGTGTACAAAATGTATTCCAGGATAGGATAGTTTGGCTATCATAAAGATTTATTTGGCATACTTATACGCTTGGTGCGTCCCCCGATGTTCACGAAAGTGAATCCATACGAGTTAATGGCGCCAGACGCCGGTCCGCCATCTGGCCGAAATCACGTGAAAAGTGGGTTCAGTGCATGCGCAGTAGTTTGGGTAACAGATAGGGCTAGGATAAGACATCAAAATCTGGTCCCTAAAATGAGGGACTGGCCGTGTCCAGTCTAAGGCTCTGGAAGCGTTAATTCACTAGGAATACGGTTAGAGTACAGATGTAGTATATTTAACACCTTGCCCCTTATTTATGTGTCTTGGAATACCCGCCTACTTAGAGCCATGATTCACCTACTTCCAGTAGATGGTTGAACTACTGTGCTGTTGACACTCGCTTGGCGGCCCTGGCTAGTTATAAACTATGAATATAAGTGGTTACCCAGTAACTTTTATCCTTGTTCTCAACCAATAGGAATTCCAAAAATCTTTTATTTTGTAAAGAAAAGTTGATAAGCCTGGAGTGAAATAAATCCACGAAATTTTCGTGGCCTAAGAATAATTTATAAACATTTACTTTTATTTTAAAAATTTATTTCCTTGTCTGAAATCATTTGGTTCAATTTTCCTTCGACTTAAATAACATTGAATGAAATTTCTGATTTAAAAATCTTAAAAATCATTAATCTTAAAAACATTTTTTTCGAAAAGGAAATGTTCTAAGTTACCATAAGGACCAAACAAGAAAAAATATTTTATTGCTAGGCTTTATTATGTTTTTATTAAATTATTTGTCTTGATTTCATTGGATTAGATTTAAACACTGATTAAACTTTTTTTAACATTCTCATAACATGTGCAACCCGCCCTGCAGAGGAATGCCAGCTGTTACGTCCTTTGTCTGACTCTTTATGTCCCAGCTAGACTCAAGGCAAAATTACAACACAGTGTATGCGCGATCAAACATAAATAGAAAAAAAATTAATTTAAAAACTGCCCCATTAAACTTGGCTGCTAAGTTACGTTAGTAAATAATTTGATTTAATTATGGTTGATTTGTATCATATTGTAAATCACGGATTTGCTTGTGCTTTAATAAATCACTATGTCATGCCCTCAACCGGCTGATGCGGTTCCCTGCAGTCGGCGCTTGCCCTTGAGACCACAGAACTGAATCAAAACTAGACGGTGCCGTGCCGTGAACCTTCTGAGGCCGGACATGTCGCGTCGGCACGCCTTCGAGGCAGTATCGAGACTCGTGACTATACTTTGCACCTTGTCCCTCGAGAATACTAGGTCAGCGCCCCGGACACTCCCGGTCCACCAACCAGCATTCATAGAAAAACTTAGCTCCGCCCCCGCAGCCAAATTTCATGGTTATTGGCAGGGTTTTATTGTGATCAATTTTAATTTTTATATTTGATACATTTATACATTGGTAAAATAACTTTATTTATTCAGAATATTTGTTTGATATTTTTAATAGTCGTTTTAAATTTAATATATGACTGGCCTCTAAATACAGCTCCCTCAATTGGCCAGAAGGAAACAAAGAAACGATCTGTCACTCTGGCTGTTACAGTTAGCTCTGGTGTGGCTGGCCCTACACCTCTCCTGAGCGAGCAGCTCAGCATGGCTCTGCTTCTTTTGAGGAGTTCCATCCGGCCAAGCTGTACACTTGGTTTTCATTACTGAATATTTAATTAAATATAAAATTAAAATATAAGTACATGAATAGTTAATTGATATCATACATTTATAATAATATATAAAGTAAATAAAATGTGCGTATGACACATGTGCTTTATATTCATATTTTCCATCAAAATAATTTTATTACTAAATTAAGTTAAGTCTTTTAAGTGGAACTCTCTATGCAACCAATAAAATATAAATACTACATTATTGTTGCACTTGGTTGTTGTTTTTTTGTTGTTATTTTTAGTACATATATAGGTAAAATATTTTCAAAACTTTGACTAAATTCTGGAAGAGTTCTTGATGCATGCAAAATATTTTCCTTTATATTGTTACGAACGCAGACAGGACGATGACGTGCGCCAGGTTCGGAGCTGGTTGGCGGCCCCGCACGGCCACTGACATCACGCATCGTCCATTGACGTAAGGCATGCCACGCATGCCTGGCCGGATTACAAGGGTCCTCACTGCCTGCCCCCCCCCCCCCCCCCCAACAACCCGAAGAATAATAGAAGTTGATCTTGGGTATGATGGAGAGTAGTGTAATGGAACCATTATCGAGCCTTTGGGTTTCCCCAAAAGTTTTAGTGGCGAAGAACGATGGCTAACTGAGATTCTGTGTGGACTACCGGAAGCTGAATGACATCACCAAAAAGGACAGATACCCCGTCCCATTTATCGATACACACTAGATACACTCTCTGGCACCAGATGATTCTCTACACTGGACCTGAAGAGTGGTTACTGCCAAGTGGAGCTGCACCCCGAGAATAAGGAGAAGACTGTTTTCAAAACAGGGAGTGGGCAGTTCCAGTTCATTGTTACCATTCGGATTATGTAATGCTCCTGCAACTTTTGAGAGTTTCGTATAATTTGTCCGCATAACTTCACTTGGAAAACTGGCCTAGTATACCTGGACAACATAATTGTGGTGGGAAATACAGTGAAGGAACATTTGCCAAATCTCCAGGATGTATTCGACAGGCTTCACCATGACCAACTTAAGTTAAGTCCTAAAAAGTGCTCTTGTTCCAACATGGGGTAACATTCCTGGAACATAATTTTTCACAGGATGGAGTGTGAACAGATCTGAGAAGATCCAGCCTGTTAAGGAGTGGCTTCAACATAAGGATAAGCATGAAGTAAAGAATTTCTTGGAACTCTGTACCTAGTATAGGTGGTTTTTGCCTGGGTTCTCGAAAATCACAAAACCATTGCATTAACTGACGGAGGACAAGAGACATTTTATATAGACTTCAGCATGTGAGACTGTCTTTCAATACCTCAAGCAATCCCTGTGTACCAGCCGCATACTTGCCTACCCCCATCATCATGGAGAGTATATCCTCGACACAGATGCAAGTGGAGATGGGTTGGGTTCTGTACATTCCCAGGTTCAAGATAGTAATGAACGAGTAATAGCACACTACAGCAAAGTTTTGTCTAAGCCTGAATGCAACTATTGCATCACAAGACCAGACATCTTTGCTGTAGTGAAGTCTCTGCAGCATTTCCACAATTATTTATATGGGAGAAAATACTTTTTACGCACTGACCATCCTACACTTAAGTGGTAACTACATTTTAAGAATCTAGGGAGATAACTTGCTAGGTGTATTGAACAGATATATAATATGATTGTTGGATAGAACACAGAAATGTCCGATAACACAGCAATGCCGAAGCCCTCTCCCAAAGACTTTGCAAGGAAGACTGCAACCATTGCAATAGGGCGGAGAAAAATGAGGGAATTGAAGATTTTCGGCAAACAATCTTACTATGGAAGATAAATGGTATAATTCTAGCTTGAAAGCAGCGCAGTGGCAATAATCTGACCTGGCACCCATTATAAGCTGGCTAGAGAATGGTACTGTATGTCCAAAATGGCATGAGATCTCCATTGGCCTAAGCTTTGTAAGCTTACTGGGATCAATGGGATTATTTGAGGATGGTAAATGGGCTAATAATAAGGGCATGGGAGAGTCCAAGTGTAAAAGTAGTTACCATTCAACTACCCCTTCCAAAGAATCTAGTGACAGAGGTGTTGAAAGAAATCCATGATGGTACCTCCGGTAGTCATCTAAGGATGAACAAAACTCTAGCCAAGATCTGTTAACACACTATTGGTAGATGTATTGCCAGGATCTGGAAGCTTGGTGTAGACAATGCAAAGCATGCTCGGCTGAAAAAGGGCCACAACACCTGAGTCGTGGGAAAATGACGGCCTACAATGTAGGGCCCCTTTGAGAGGATAGCCATCGACATCGCTGGACCATTTCCCAAAAATAAAGATGGTAACCGGTATATTCTGGTAGCAGATGATTACTTCAGTAAGAGGCCAGAAGCTTATGCACTTCCAAACAGATGCAATAGTCAGCAACTTTATATGCAAATTTGGGGTACCAATGGAGCTAGACTCAGACCAACTCCGCAGTTTCAGGAGGTGTGTTGGTTTCTGGGAATAAATAAAACTAATACTACAGCCTTACATCCTCCAATGACATGTTGGAGAGGTTCAACAAAACTCCTGAGGAACACCTTTCCAAGGTTGAGGCCGAGCATCAACAGGTTAGGATCAACACATCCAGCTGTTCCTTATGGCATAACGATCTGCCATCTATGACTCCACTGGGCAGACTCCTGTGAGTATTGCGTCTGGACAGGAGTTGAGGCTGCCCTGTGATGTCAAGTTCGGTCATCCTCCTGGGAGCCGACCAGCATTACTGATTATGTGAATTGTTTAGAGGAGCAAATGGCGCTTATAAATGAAGAAGCCCGCAAAAATCTTCGATTATCGACGAGTCGAATGAAGACGAGGTACCACCTGAAGGCTAACTCAAGCTAATTTCAGGAGGGCCCTTTTGGTGTGACTGTACAACCCGCAACAAAGGAAGGAAAGGTGCCCTAAGCTTCAAGCATCATGGGAAAGCTCGTATGAGGTTTTGAAGCGACTAAATTATGTGGTCTACCGCATCCACATAGGAAAGAGGGTACGGATGAAAGTGGTCCATTTGGACCGATTGAATGCATATGCCAGAAGGGATGCATTACCTGTTTGTGACGAACAGGTTTAAGGAAGGGGCAATGTTACGAAAGCATACAGTACCGCAATGCGCGCCAGGTTCTAAGCTAGCTGATGGCCCCGCAAGGTAACTGACATCACGTGTCATCCATTGATGTAAGGCATGGCAGGCGTGCCTGGCCGGATATCAAGGGTCCTCGCTCCCCCCGCTTTTTACGCTCACCGCGCACCATTAGTCGTCGGGCTATTGTCACCTTTAGCGGCCTGAGAATTTCTAGCTTACAGAGGCCGCCTCGAGGAGTGGCATGAATAAGCGTTGCTGTTCTGAGTGTTTCGGCGACGGGTCGGCCCGGGATGAAGCGACTTGTCACAGCTGCTCTCGTTCCTTCGAGAAGGATGCCAAGGCTATATAAGCGACAACGCATGCATCCGCAGGATTCCCGAGAGTTTGTAGAGTTCCACGAGTGAAGGTAAGTGCGACATCGGTGAAGAAGGTTTGAGACCCCCCCCCTCCCCCGAAAGCGGCGCGACGAGGAGCGATTGGACCGTGAGAGTTCGACTGAGTGGTGTGAGACTGTGTGTGTGGACAGGCGCGAGGTAAGGGGCGAACCACTGTTGAGCCTAGCTCCAGTGAGGAGTGCGAACTGTTGAATTGATGGTCATTGAGTGATTTGCGAATAAACATTTATAAGTTAGGTGTGCAAACATGTTTATCAATAATGGTAATATAAAAATCAATAATAATAAAACTGTACTAAAACTTAATTGGGCTATCTCTTACGAAACGAGTTCCGACACATTATACTCGTGACTATATTATTTTATATATTCTTCGTAACATTTTTTTTAATTATTAGATACTAACAACTGTGATAGTAAAACAATAGCTTAGTAGTGTAGCGCAGACTCAAAAAACAGATAATTATTTGACGAGACTTTCATTGATAGCGACCGATTAAAACATAGACACTGCTAGCATAGGTCTTTCAGACATTCAAATAATCACCATAATCTGGTTTCGATTTACACAACATGTTCTTAGGTTTAGTATATTTGTGGTCCTGCTAGTACCACTCTCATTTAATTAGAAAAAGCTTTAATCTGATTACAATAGATTTATTATCTATAACAGTATTTTTTTTTTGTTTTGGACCATATATATGTGTGTATGTATTGTGTAGGTGTGTGTGTGTTTGTTTTTATTGCATCCCAAAAAAAATGTTTGTCTCGCCGACATTAAATGTGTTCCATGGTCCGGACTCCGTGAGGGTGTCACAGCCGCATGTTGGTGTGTGTTACCATCTACTGAGGTTTCCGGGTCGCACACAAACCAGAGCGCGCCGCTCGCAGGGGGCTCTAGTAAAGTAGTTGCTGTACTCAGTTCGCCCGGGCTCTGGTTGCGAAACTAGGGCGCGGTGTCTTGGTAAGACAGGCG
Organism: Bacillus rossius redtenbacheri; assembly: GCF_032445375.1. Taxonomy (NCBI): domain Eukaryota; kingdom Metazoa; phylum Arthropoda; class Insecta; order Phasmatodea; family Bacillidae; genus Bacillus; species Bacillus rossius. Next base: position 253,061,697 of record NC_086330.1, read on the forward strand.
CGGGCGCGGGCTTAAAGTCGGGTCCCAGCCGCAGCGCGGGGCTCACTCGGGTCATCGCCACCATGGCTACGTCGGCAGATTTGACTTCATTCACAATTTTGAGTCCAAGTTCAGCCTACTGGGGGGAATGCGGCTGGGGAGTCCAAGAGAAAACGTGGTGTTCAAGAAAATGAATAAGTTCAAGTTCCGCTAACGAGACTAATTAAGAATTCTCTTCAAGTCTCTGTCCAAGCTAATTGTTACGAAATGTCTTCATAAAGAGTGAGACAATTTATAAAAGTTCATAAAAGTCGGATAAAATAAGGTCTTTATGGGTAATATTAAATTATATATTATTTTAACAGAATCTTAAAGATTGTATTCATTTCAAGTATTTCTTTGGTTTATAATAAGTGTTTAAAACTGAAACTAGCGATAAACTATTTTTAAGTAAACGTCTAATTTTATATCTTCCAAAACATCCTGTAATAGGTGAAAAATGTAGTCCAAGGATCCTGGTTAGTAATTATTTCCTTTAGTTTTAAAATATGTCTTCTTACCTATCGTATACCAAGTATTAAAATTTATTTTTCAATTATTTGAAAGACAAATTCAACAAGTAGCTACTACTGATAATTTCCCTTATGTAAGAAGTTCATACCTATTTTTGGCCTGATTAGTTACTTATTTAATTGATGCCCTTATACCGACATTTATTCAATGTCTTTTAAGAGAGTTTTGTTGAAAATTTTATAAACAACCTCGTAAAAATTACATATATATATATATATATATATGTGTGTGTGTGTGTGTGTGTGTGTGTACTGTATTTCCTGTGCGTACATTGCGTGTACTGTGTGTACTGCGTCTCCATTGTGAGTCCAGCGTGTTTACTGTGTATCCAGTGTGTGTACTGTGTCCATTATGTGTACTGTGTGTCCATTGCGTGTACTGTGTTTACTGTTTGTCCACTGTGTGTCCATTTTTGTGTACTGTGTATCCTGTGTGTGTTTTGAGTGTTCTTTTGTTTAATTTATGCGTATTGTGCGTCCAGTGTGTATATTGTGTGTACTGTGCGTTCAGTGTGTGTAATGTACGTTTAGTGTGTGTATTGTGCGTCAAGTGTGTGTACTGTGTGTTCTTTTGTTGAATGTGTGTATATTGTTTTTCAAGTCTGTGTACTGTGTGTTCTTTTGTTGAATGTGTGTGTATTGTTTTTTAAGTGTGTGTACTGTGTGTTCTTTTGTTAAATGTGTGTTTTTGTTAAATGTGTGTTTATAAAATCTATAGTAATTCTGAATATCTACTCGTTATAAACCTATTGGACTTGATAAAATATTTTTAGGGATTTATTGTCCTTTAGTAAGCCTAAATATGTTCCGTAAGTCTAAATGCTTGTTATTGATTTTATCGAAACCTTAGGTATGACAGCTTGAAGACTTTATCTTCACTTGTTGAGATATGTTATATTAGCTATCGACGAAGAAGTTCTTGATGTTCGGAAATGTCTGATTATACATCTGACAGTCCATGACCTAGTCTCATGGTTCTAAAGACACTTGGCATATACGTATAAGCATTGTTCATGAACTGGTTGGAATGCATTTCTTGTATCAATTATATATATATATATATATATATATATATTCCATCTTATGCAGTGCGCGACAACATATTTAATTCGTTGGACAGCTAACTTGTCTAGTGTTATTTTTCGTAGAGTGATTGGTTAATAAACTCCATGAAAGTTAATGGGAAACAAAATTTAAAAATTATTTTAAGCTTCAGTTATCCTTATCACTGGCCGAGTATTAAACTAAAGACGGAAATCCATTGCATTAATCATTATTTTATAAGTGATTTTTTTATGAATTTTGGAAACTTTTCCCTAGATCAATAAATACAAATTTTGAATATGGCGGCCATATTGGCTTCTAGGAGGCTGGTATATGAGGAACTAAGCCTATTTTAGGACTTTCTATCTTATTTTATTAAATAACAGTATTTTATCTCAAATTAATTTTTTTTGTATTGACCAAGAATCTAAGCAAGGGCATAAATAGATCTAATCAATAATTATATTAATTGTAGATTTTTTCTATGAATTATGGATTTTTTTTTAATTTTCTAGGTTATTTCGAATTTCCAAGATGGTGGTCAATATGTCATCGTCGGCTTACTAGAGGCTGGTAGTATAGGAATATAAGCTAATTTTAGGACTATTCCCTATATTTTATTGAATAAGAGTTTTATAATTAAAATTTAATTTTTTGCATTGCCCAGGGATTGAACCAACGAAAGGAATCGATTGATTAAATCTTTACACTAATGAGTAATTTACTTAATGAATTTTGGAATTATTCCAGAATTTCTAGGTTAATTATTACGAATTTCCAAGATGGCATACAAATGTCAAGAATGTGGGGGCCACAGTAATAATAAATAATTACTTCACTATAGAGGGTGAAAATTAAACTAACATGGCGGTAGCACACTCTAGCAGACGAAAACAAGATGGTGGCCTCCATCAGACGAAAACAAAATGGCGGACGTGACGTCTAACTAACTGACGATATATAATCCTTGGCATTAGTGGTGGGATGTAAATCTGCTGACGGCTTTCATGGAGGTATGATCTATCGGCATTTTTTTTCCCCCTTACCTTGTTCGAACCGAGGACTCTGTGGTGTAAGTCGGTTTTTATTTAATAATTTATTAAAATTTTATTACTTAATTTTTATAATTTTTAAATAATTTCCCACTAAAATCTGGTAACAATTAAATATTTTCAATATGGCGATTGCGATGTCATAATCCAAGATGGCGGAGTGTTTTTAAGATTTTTTAAAAATTTTAATTTATTTCCGATTTTATAACCAAAATTATGTATTTCGAAGATGGCGGCCTAACGAAAATTGCAACGATCTAGAATCCAAGGTGGCGCCCTTAAGGAAACGAGCAGCGATAACGTCATACAAATCCAATATGGCGGGCGTAATGAAATGTGCAACGTTTCTAGAATTCAAGATGGCGACCGTAACCTTATGTACAACTGTTTTTTAAATATTTTTTATTAAAATTTTATCAATTAAATTTTTTTATACATTTTAAACATTTCCTTATTTTTTAGCATAAAAATAACTGGTTTTTAAGATGGCGACCGTAGCGAAAATTAAATGGTGACGTCATATTTGAACATGTTGGTTGTGACGTAAGAAATTTTCATTATGTTTTTAATTGTTATTAAGAATTTTTTTATATTTTATTAACGTTTGCTGGTGCTTTTAGCGTGGTAGGTACCTCTTGTAAGCATAAGGCTTTGAATTGGGCACAGTCTTCTCGTCGTGTATAGGACAACTATGAAATGCCAGTGGTGACCGTAAAATTATATTATATAATGGAGAAATGAATATAAATGTGTAATGCAAGTCCATTAAGTAGGTACTTTCAAGAAACTGTACCGGTTGTTTCATGCCTACAAATTACTAAACACGACTTTTAGCCATTTTAACAATTCTAAAAATACAGTTAAAAAACTTAATTCCGAAACCAAACTACTTACCGACCGTAAGCGAATTCTTTAATGATTTTTGTAAACAGACACCGCTCTGGTAGCGGGAGTACTCAGATCACTTTGTTTTTCCTGAAGCTCTGCACACGTGTGAGTGGCCATGTAGGCGGGCCCTGGCCACAGTTCCTGCCTCTTCTAGCCGGTTAGCTCGCACGGAACAGCTAATTAGCGAGGTTTGCCCACCCTCCTTCCTCCTCGCCAAACACCGTCTTTGTGCCGAGCCTTGCCTCTCGACTTTGACCCCCTTCCCGCTTCCACTGGCTGTGCATGTCTCTGGGGGTCTAGAATTATCTCCCCGTGGCAATCGATACCTCGTATCACGTTATCCAGGAGAAACACTGCTCGGATTCTCAGCGAGCATTAGCCCGCTTCCGGGTGCGGGAGAGGAGAGGTGACTACAGACTGGCAGACAGGTCGGGTACTAGCCACTGCCTCAGGTGAGATCACAGGATAGTTGTGATCTTACTGGTCACCAATAAAATTATTTTTTGTTTTGATTTATTGAATCAGCCATGCTTTTGTGTCAGAAATATATTCGGACGCAGCTTATTTAAATTTTTTTTTTAATGTGAGTCTCAGTACTCACCAGAGATGTGTAACATCTAACCACGGTAACGAGTAAATTTATGAGTTATCAACTTGCAAATTCACTTAAAAAGGGAATCTAGGATACGAAATTTAATGTAGAATTTTGTTTTAATAATGCCAGCATGATAAATATATACACAAATTGTGTTTCCAACTATATTTCTTGACGCTTCAAATTTATTTCTTAAAACGAATCACACGTAGTTTCCGCATCCGCCGTTAGAATTCGTTGCCGGAGCAGTTACATCAACTATCGAATCACTTGATTTGCAGAGCGAAATCAAACCATGTAATGAAACGGCTCCCATAAAAGCAAAAAGACTTGAAAAAATGCTTAACCCCAGCTTTGGACCTGATTTTCAACCAGGGATTTATTAAAAACTGCCCATCTTGTTGAAATTAATTAAACAGTTGATACTATAGAGTTTTCCTTTGTCTCTATGAACTTTGGTTTACGCCATTCGCCACAGATGGCAGCAACGTGCTTGCATAATTCCGTTACATTAAACTTACACCCACCAAATGCCGTATATCAAGAGCTAAGATGTTACCCATTAATAACATGACTTATTAATCAAATACGTAGGATCATATGAACAATTTATCATTGAAGACCTGCGAAATTTGCGCTATTTGAAGGTACCAGAATATAATCCAAAAAGCTTTACGTAATCAGGTTCGATGTCATGTGTTCATTGACTGCTGTGACATTTCATCTTCTCTATGGATCGCATATTCGGTTTAATGTTTTCCAAAGTGTTTTTTTTCTTATTGTCCTTTAGGTCGTGTAAAATAGTCAGACCGCAAAGTTGTGCAAATATTTTATTTTAGACCGTCGCAAAATAATAACGCGAATTGCTGTTCTTCATTTTTCAGAAATTAAATACCCAGGACATTTCACACCAAAGCTAGCTGGCTAGTAACAGATATGCATTATGACATTCAGTTCCATTCTCTACAGAATAAACCTGTTTTAAAAAAATTTTAAATTAATAAAATGCGATTAAAATTTAATATATATATACCTATTTGAATAGTGCTTTAAAAATTAAGAAGTCCTGTCTTATGATTTATATGCGTATTATTAATTCCCAGATACAATCTAATGCAGTGTTTATGGTTGCGCATAATTTATAACAAGCTTTCAAAATGCGTCCATGTATTAATAATAATCATACCCCAAATATGTGTTTTGTTACATTCATATATATAATTTTTTAGTGAAAACAGAACACAAGTCGATAATGATTTAAACACTTTTAAGTATTTTTATTTTATTTGCAAAACCTGCAAACGTCTTAATGAACGATACTGCAAATCTAAGCAAGACGTAACCAACAATACTTGCCGATATAAATATATACCTTCCAGGAGACTTTACACTTTCACACTTACGGTTTCGTCAGAAACTCAAGAGTCTGTGCCATGTGACTTGTCTCAAAAGCTACTGTTCTTATAATAAGTTATGAGCTGTACTCATTTTCCAACTGTCGCTTGGAAAGCAACACGTGATGTATGCTTACAAACACCGTCGACAGAACAACAGCAGCGGAATGATACGTATTCCGTTTGCACTACTTTTGGGAACTGTCAAATTTGATACAGGCAACATGACACGTAGGCCTACTATAGGCACGCAGTTGACGTTCGCGCGAAAATTCATCTTCTCCCGCGGGGAGATATATTGCTTCTCACCTATTCGGTTTTCTCGGATACGAGGTATGCACTTTTTTTTTTTTTTTTTTTTTTTTTTTTTTTTTTTTTTTTTTTTTTTTTTTTTTTTAGGAAGAGGGTTCGTGACGAAGAAAGGGGGTTGGGAAAAGGTGGTAGCAGTGTTTTGGTGGAAGGGACATGACAAAATTTCCTGGAAGCCAGGAAAGCCCCCTCCCCCCCCCCCCCTCTCCACAAGCCGTGAAACTACCTTATTTCCACAATGCTTCTCGCCAGCTCTTCTCATATTTGCGCAGCGCATATTTGCTCCCTCAGGAGCGCCACAAGAAAAAGGGGGGAGGAGGAAACAAGACAGCGGGGAAGGCTAGGATGACGAGGGAATATATTTATAAAACGGGCGAGTATGGTACACTTCCGTGTAAACTATCTCCCGGCGTAAAGTGTTTTGACTCTTGCGTCGCCGGGCGCTCCCCAAGCCATTCCCTGGTGGTAAAACCATCATTACTCCACGGCAAACGCTGTGCAGTTTTTTTTTAAGACCTGTATTCATCTCACCCGCCTGTCGGGCTCTTCAGCATATAAGAGCTTTTAGGGCGTACGTGCATGGAACCATTTTAAATATCTTTGGTGTATTTAGCGTTTATTTTAATTCATTTTCCTTTTTTTTTTCGTACACCCGTTTACTGGAAAATATCCTCTAAAATTACAGTTTTGATTACTGTAGCAGTTTTAGTAGCTAATATAGTAATAATATTAGTTATGAACTAGTAGTTAGGCCACCATACAACATTTAAAAAACGGATGATTTTTTAATTAAATAATTAAGGACATTAAAATGAACATAAACAACAATAAAAATTTTGAGGAAAGTTTAATATCTCATTAAGATTTTTTGAAAAAGAAAAGCAACTTTACTTTACATAGCAATGAGGTATTAAATTTTATAGTAGACAACCAGTTGACTAGAAAAAATTTATTTCAAAAGTTTATCTTATTTTACTTCAAACAATACAATTTTATATTATTTTATTTTGAAATAATTCCTATAGATTTTATTTTTCATTTACAAATCCTAATTTTTATAGCATTTGAGAAAATTAGTAATTAATTAAAAATAAGAAAAAAACTGTTTATTTCATTGAAGATTCTTCAAAAGGGTAAAGATGAGAAAAAATTTCTAATATATATACACACTAATATATTGTGTAACTACCATAATATGAAGAGAAAAAATTACATCTTTTTAAAGTTGTTTTTGAATAACATCAAACATTAGCAAAAGAGGTAGAAAAATAGGGGTTAAGGAAATAAAAATGTATCAAACCTTAAGTATGCACATGTATTTAAATGTTCAAAGATAATTTGAAGTTCTAATTTTCATATACAACTTTTAGCATAAACAAGTTTTGGTGCGACCAGACATTACTAAAAGGGGTTTTCAAAAATAGGGATATAAAGATAGAAAATATCGTAACTCCTTTAGTAGGCACATTGTGAAATCCGTTAAACGTTGTTAATCTTTCAAAAAAAAATTCCTTCGTACAGTCAGTTTCACCTGCACATCTCAGGTACTTCTTATGTTGGAGATGTTTTTCTGTTGGTTCAATAATGGCTTCCAACGCCTCGCGTTTACCGACCATTACATCACACATCCCGTGACTGGAAGGCATAACAAATACCTAGAACCAAAACCTCTCATTTTTATCAGTGGTCGCGGTAAGATACAGCGCTGCCACCAGTGTCCCATGGCCGCAGAGAGCTGTGGCCTTAAATGCTTCGCGTGACCGTGTGTTCAAGGCTTCAAATACCTTTTCCCTGCTTAGGAACTTCCTGTCCTTGCGCGTGTTTGTGAGAGGGGGAGACCTAAGATTCACTTACCCCGAGTTAGACCCCCGAAAAGTCCACCTGCTTGGATCCTAACAACTTTTTGTTTGCTGCTGGATTAGTAAAGAATAGATTATGTTGGGTGCGTCACATTAATAAAATTCTCGTAGGTTTTTTTTTTGTAGGGTAGGTTTCGTAAGTCTAGGGGATCGTAACTCTAATGAAAAGATGGTTACGTTAAGTTATATAAATCTCACGTAAAATCGCTTTAAAAGTTCTAAAATTCTTGGCAAAACTAGTTCTATATTATTTATTCTAATAGGGAAGGAGCGGTGGTAGATTATTGCTCTTCTAGGTAATGAAAACTAAAATGAAGGGTGGGTTAGGTGATTAAAGCGATAGTTAAGATACCTTGAAATCGTGACATTTTATGCAATTTTCATAATTTTTTTTATGTTGCACAAGCAAGCGGTGAAGTTGTGGTATATACATAATATTCTTATAAATATTTCGTATGCAATTATAAAACAACAATAATTTCTCAGTAGTATAAAACTATATCGTGTGTGCTACTGTCTCTTATAACCACGCTGTTGATCAGACGTATATGATAACTAAAATTTAAACTATAACAAATATTATAATATAAGTCTTTACATGTGGCGTCCAAGCGATTGCAATAATCGTTGTGGATGTGATATCGTTTGAATCACTTCGCAAATTCGTGACACGTTTTATATGAACTTAGTTTCGACGAAGAACCCATATTTTTAAAGCTGGTGTGGTTGAAAAAAGAAGTATTATAACTCACCCAACCACTTAGCATTAACGTAATAAATCTAAGTTAATTATTTACTCTGCGTTAAACCAATATAAAAAAAACGAGAAAATTGCTCATTCGTTGTATAAATTCTTACGTTTACAGCCTTCTAATAATGAGAATATTTTATTTTAAAGTTAATGGTTATTATAAACATGTTATTTAACAGAGAAAACATTTAATAATAACAGTAATCAAAAACCACATAGTGCATTAAATTTTTGTTTGAAACGTTATACACAAAAAATATTTCAATACAAATATTGCTTTTAGTAGTCTTTCCCATACACTTAACACAAAACATTTTGCAAATCCATGTCTGTGTATGAAATATAATATGTAGATTTCCAAATTAATGGCTCTGTTTTGGTTCAGTTTATATAATTGTATATGAGTTTTTGTCATAAAATATATTCTTTAATTTACTGTTTGCAGAAGAATATTTGTCATGTTCTTGCATAGAAATTAAATACAAAAGGTTCTCAACTTTTTTTAAGTTGTGAAACATGTTGACTAATATCCCTAATGAACGTGATTTGTGATATCATTAGTATTTGCAGCTGTAGGTAACTCTGTTCTTCTAATAAAATTAAACCTTAATATCACATAACCACATTGACACTATTACGATCACTGAAATCGTAGTGCCAAAATGTCAACGAAATTAGTAAAGAGCCGCGAATCGAATTTCATTGCAATATGATTACAGGGTGGACCCTCAAAGGTCAGACAGCTGACACAAAGGTTAAATCTTTACGCATGTGAGTTGATGGTCTTGGGTTTGATTCCCGGTCGGGCTGAGGAATATGTTTCCTACCTGGCTTCAGGACGAGTCTCTTCACCGTCATTGATCTTCACGCTGAAGGTGTTTGTGGCAGGTCGTAGCTGGTTCCCATTAGAGGGTTCACCGCTCGTGCCGCCCATTGATTATTTATTAGCTAATTCCCGGCATGCGTTGCAATGCCTCAAACATTTTTTTTAATTTGTTTCAAGTAGGTACAAAGCATTTCTTTATCCCTCTCTCTAATTCTCCATCTCTTTCTCTATGTTTATCTCTGAATCTCTCTATATCACTAATCTCTCGTTATCTCTCTATATCTCTAGCTACATATATACAGTGGCGTAGCGTGGGTGGGGCGGAGGGGGCGGCCCGCCCCGGGTGGCAGCCCGCGGGGGCGGGTCGCCGGTGAAGCGGGTTGAGATCTGATCTATGATTTATTCATTACATGTGTCAGACACACTATAATGTTCCATTTTTATCTAAAATTTTGCGCATCAACTATTTTTTAATATTTATTTAAAAGAAAAACTGCGAAATCACTGACAGAGCTCTTTATAACGTTTGTTTGTTTACATACGAACAGCAACATCGCATCACGCCGCGCCGCCCGGCGCGCGCGAGCCGAGTTGAGCGGCACTCCTTATTATGTTAATTACTCATACAAAATATTTTGTTTCACGCGTCGGCCCGTGTCGATGCCTCTCTTTCGCACTCATTGAATTTAGTACTACGCATTGTACTGTAAAGTTTGACCTAACCCAGGGCAAACCAAACAACTTCCGCAAACCGGGACACAGTAAAACTCATATATTTCCCCGTACCGCGAGCGCAGGTAAACCCAAAAACATATTAAAACCCAAACTAATAGCAGGCCTAAAAAATACTAATAAGGTTGCGAACAGTGAGATGAGGCAGCAAGTTAAAAAGACACAAAATTTATATGACAACATTTTATATATATATATATATATATATATATATCATAAAATCGTTTCATCACAAATCGGTGCATCCATCATAAAATACATAACCTATTACTACTTATAAAAAATAGCTATATAATAATACTAAAAAAATACTTTAACAATTCCCCCGAAAAATTATAATTTGATCATATACTTCGGAGCTCCGAAAATTAAATATAATTACCAAAAAGGCATTAAAAATATATAAGAACATAACTCCGCTAGACTATCAAACTTGACTATATTGTCGATTGAACAAGAATTGGCTGCTAATATTGATTTTGACAAAGTTATTTCTAACTTCGCTGCTCATAAGGCCCGTAGAATCCGCTTGTAAAACCGCTCATCCTATTTTAACTTCAATAAAAGGTACCTCATTGTATGTGAAATTTAATTTTAATTAAGCACCTATAGAATGGGGGCGGCAAAATGGGTTTCCCGCCCCAGGCGCCGAGATGGCACGCTACGCCACTGCATATATATACCTCGCTCTATCTCGCTTTATCTCTTTTTCTCTCCATATATCCCTCTATATCTCTCTATCTCCTCTATATACATATATATAATCTATGGCAATGAAAATATTTAAAAATCAATGCTTTAACTATCTATATTGACGTGACAACGTCTAATAAACCGATGAACACCAGCTGCACGCACGAAAGTGTCCCGTTACGCGCATTTTTCCGTTATGCTGTGTCCCGTTACGCTCATTGTTCCGTTACGCTGTCGGCGAGTGCAGTAATAATAGGTTATGTTACAATTGACTAAAAAATTATGGTGATTCATATAATTGATGATAGATATTTGATTACAGTTTATTCATATGAAAACTTGTTCATAATTATATTTAAACTTTATAGCTAAACGCCAGTTTTTATAATTAATTACAAGTCATCTACACGTAAACTGTTTCGTCGACTGTTTATAAAGTGATAAAGTGAAGTGAAAAGTTAATGTGGTTTTCATTGCTTATTACAACAACAATTTCGGCAATAAAGGTTAATTATTCTTGCATTTTAAAAATATGATTACTAGTATAATTTCAAGTATTTATTCTTTTATTATTAAAATTAAAATGATTCAATTTTATTCATAAATGTATGCAATCATTTCATCAATGTTTTCTTATGATGTTGTCACGTTAAACTATCGTCCGTAAACTGACTTTACAGAAAACCAATTTTTTTAAATCTATCTTTTGCCGGTCATAGGCGTGACATAGGTATATAAAAATATGCGCGTATTCAAATACAACGTTGTATCAAAATTTCAAAACAATCGGTGAAGAATTTTCGGGATTTTAGATTTTGAACGAACAAACATTTACATTATTGTTTGTATAGAATTAATGTTCTAGCAACTTAATAGTCCTTATTTAACGGTTTTTAAGAACTTATTCGCCAATTTTTATTTCAAATCTGGCATATTTCGAAAGTATGAAACCGTATAAAATGCATTTTTGTAACTAACCATTCTTATGTAGCCATTGTAGTAAACTCGTCATATTTAGTATGTAACTAGCTGCAGTACCCGGCGTTGCCCGGGCTGAACACATAATATACTGTTCGCGAGTTAAAGCAAAATGGATAGTGCTATATGACAGTGCGGTGGACATAGAGAAATGACACACAATTACTGTTTGTATGTCTATGACCTATGATTTTCTGTTTACCCATGGCTTACGGTTGAACAGTTTAAATGTTGATGGGCTGCAGCGCCATCTTGTGGCGAGTTACAAAAAAAATGGATAGCATAAAAACCTTCTCAATGAAAAAACGCTTCGATTTGCCAACTTTCATGGCGATCGGTCGAATGGTGTCGACGTTTATCGATGGCATACATACCAACAGCCAATTATATATACATACATATATATATTTATTTAATTATTTATTTATTTATTTATTTATTCGTAAGTCAATAATGACATGGTTTATCTAAATCCCACAAAATTTCATGTTTAAATGAGTAATATAAAATGCAAATTTGCCCAAAATCCGCAAAAATCCGCCAAAATTTATAGTTTTATTGAAAAGAATTCCGCCTAAAATTATCAAAAAATTTGAAAAATTCAAAAAAAAATCCCTATTTCGAGGGGAAAATTCCCGTTTTGAGGGGAAATATCCCATTTTAGTCCTTAAAAATGCCAACAGCTTGAAAAGTCCTAATTAGGCTTAAGAATCCATATCTACAGCCTCCCTAAGCCTCCGAGGTAATTACCTTGTACATTTGGATCCCATTGCTGCCATCTTGGATGCACCATTTTGATATCCGCCATTTTGTTTTCTAGAATTTTCCACCATTTTGCATTATGATGGCACCGTTGCAGTTTTTGCTACGGCCACCATCTTGAAAATTCGTAATTTTTATTCTAGAAATTCAAGAAAAAAAAAATTATGAGAAAAATAATTAATCAAATTTTAATAAAATATTATTTAAAAAGTGATCTGAGTCCTCGGTTCTAACCCGGTGAGTCAAAAATAAAAAATGGAAATCGATCCTTCCTCCACGGAAGCCACCGGCAGACTGACCTCCCACCACTTATGCCAAGGTATACATATCGAAAGCTAGTATGATCATGTCTGCCATCTTGTTTTCGTCTGCTAGAGGGCACTTCCGCCATTTTGGTTTCATGTTTACCCACTAGAGTGCAGAATTCATTAATTATTACTGAGTTACCCACCATCTTTAAATTTGGGTGCCATCTTTGAAATTCGTAATTATTTAGCTAGAAATTCCGAAAAAATTCCAAAGTTCATTATATAAATCTGCAATTAATATACTGATTGATTCGAACGGATTTAAGAGGCTTAAATTCCTCATAAACAAGCCTCCAGTCCGCCGGATATATGTAATTATTTTGCTAGAAATTCGGGACAAATTCCATAAAATCTTAAAATAAATAGATGCAATTAATATACTGAATAATTCGATCTATTCCGGTCAGTTGCTTCTGTCTATTCTGAGAAACAGCTCTCTGCATGAAGTATTTTTTATCTAATGAGTCATGACATTTTTTTTGGAGTTACATTAAATTCGTAAATTTCTGCAACTAAATCAGCATTTGCAATTTTTTTTACCAGGTGTAATTAAAAAAAATAAACAACCATTACTCAGTCAAATAATATACCATGAGACATCTGTGAAGCACTAACATACAAGACGAACTTCCTTCTCCTTGGTGTCTAGCGAAGCCATCCTTCTTTTGCGATCGTTAGTGAGCATCCCACATCCCACATAAAAGAACTAAATCAATTATGACTCAACACAACACGTTGCGCTATCTCATGCTAATAATCGGGACTACTTGAAACACGTTCTTTTGAATGAGGTAACTTAATTCTAGCTGATGAAATATGAAAAAAATTCTATTTAAGTAATGGATCTAATTTAAAACACTGAGTTTCGCATCTGCCATAAGTCTCAGTAACTAATATGAATCCTGATTCGGTGTCTGACGTTGTATCGAAAGGACACAGGTGTAAGTTTTGCAGCAATGAATTTATCTTGAGAATGAATGGAAGACAACACGAGAAAAATTACTGTGTTAAAAATCCACTACGCAATATGATAAGTTGTGTTCGATGTAGCAAGTCGTTTACGCGGAGAGAGAGCTTAAAAAGACATGACAGAACTTGTAACGCCAAGCTTGCGTACAAGCTAGAGGACAATGATGGATCTACTAGACTAAGAAAGAGTGATCTGCATTACGACAATAATTTTCCTTGTCTTGGGAGAGATTATGTTCGTGGCTCTTCCAATCTCGACAAAGAACTTAAATTGAAGGACGTTGATGATTTATGGAAGAATGAAAACGATGGAAGAATCCTTAATTTGAAAAGTGAGAATACATTCCAGCCGAATTCAAGTACATCTTTCCTACTTTGTAAATATGATGGACTCCTAAAAAGGAAGCATGAAGACGATGAAGACACTTCGACATCATCGATATCGAATTCTTACGGTAATCTGGGTGAAGGCAATGCCTTCTACGGTGATTGTTACAGTGACTCTGAGACTGTTGACAAAGTCATAGACTGTGATGAAGCACCTAAAGCTGACAAGATCGAAGAATGTGGTGGTGTCCTGAGACCGAAACGATGGAAACGACGTGTTATAATAAATAAATCTGATAAAGCTTGTGATGATCACTATCTCGATAATGAAAGTCACCCTGAGGTTGGTGTTAAAACGGAATACACCAGAGATCATAATATTTATAATAAACAAGCAAATAAAATGGTGGTAGAAGAGATTGATTACACATCATGGAAAGATCCAAACATATTGGTTGACCGGCTAAGACTTCTACATGGCTCGCTCTGTGCAGGAAACTATTCGTGCATCAAAGAAATATCCTTCATGCTCAAAGAACTGAGGAAAGCTGGCTACATACAATAATGGCTTGTTTTACTTTCATTTTGTATAATGTTGAGAAATAAATTAAATATTGAAAGTAAAAATTTAATGTTTTTATTTCTTGTATTCTGATTTCTAACTATGACTTAGTTCTCGTAACTTGTGCTTCCAAATGTGCTGCCTTTTTTTTGTTGGTGCTTCCAAATGTGCTTCCTTTTTTGATTGTGCTTCCAAATGTGCTGCCTTTTTGATTGTGCTTTCAAATGTGCTGCCTTTTTGTGTGTGCTTCCAAATGTGCTGCCTTTTTGTTGATGGTGCTTCCAAAATGTGCTGCCTTTTTGTTGATTGTGCTTCCAAATGTGCTTCCTTTTTCGATTGTGCTTCCAAATGTGCTGCCTTTTTGTTGATGGTTCTTCCAAATGTGCTGCCTTTTTGTTGATGGCGCTTCCAAATGTGCTTCCTTTTTGTTGATTGTGCTTTTAAAATGTGCTGCCTTTTTGATGGGATTCTTGGTCCTCTTGTAAACGTAAAAACATGTTACGTTGGTTTAATTGAATATAATTATCTGTCGATGAAGAAGGTCTTGAGTTTCAGAAATGACTGGTCTATACGTCTGACATTGTTTATGATCCGGTCTCATGGTCCGGAGACAATTGGCCTGTATGTATGGCTTTGTACATGAACGGTTTAGAGGTTATTCAGATAATCGAAAAACTATACTTTCATGTTGGGCTTATTGGCAACGTATTTAATTCGTCGAACATTCTCGTACATTGTCTTGAGTTTTATTTTTGAAGAGATGATTAATAAACTCTGCGAAAGGTAAAGGAAAACAGTATCTAAAATTAATTTATTATTTAGTTACACTTGTCACTGTTCAAGTATCGAACCAAGGACAGGAACTAATCGAATCAATTTGCAAATTACTTGTAAATTTTTGGTATATATTGGAATATTTCTAGAATTTCTAGCTAAATAATTACACGATTCAAATATGGCACCAAAATGGCGGGCATTTCAGTAATAATAAATGATTACTGTACTCTAGCGGGTTAGAATAAAACTAGCATGATGGTAATGCACTCTATAAGGAGAGTACACACAAGATGATGTCCTCCAGCAGACGAAAACAAGATGGTGGCAATGTCCTCTAGCAAGTGGTAGCTCCTGGTAGCATGTACTGAACACAAAATGTTGTATCCATGATGGTCGTCAAGGTCAAAGTCGAATTTCAGGGTCAAGGTAAAATTTCGAGCTCAAGGTCAAATTTCTAGGTCAAGGTCAAATTTCAAGGTCAAGGTCTAATTTCAAGGTCAAGGTCAAAGTTCAATACCAACAGTCGAGGTCAAAGGTATGGTAAACAGAAAACTATACTAACATGTCACCAGCACACTCTAGCAGACGAAAACAAGATGGTGGCCTAAGCGGACGAAGACAAGGTGGGGTACATGACGTCATACTAGTTGATGATATATACCTTGGTATTGGTGGTGTGAGGTCAGTCTTGGTAGCTTCTGTGGAGGAAGGATCTGTTGATTTTTTTATTTTTTTGCTCTTACCAGTTTCGAACCAAGGACGGGAATTGATCTAATCAATCAGTATTCTAGTAAGTTAACTTTGTGATGAATTTTGAACTTTTTTTCATTAAAATCGGATAATAAATAAAGATTTTCAAGATGTCGGTCGTAACGAAATATGCAACTTTATTAGGATCCAATATGTCGGTCGTAATGTAAAGTGTAACGATGACATCGAACTCAACCAAGATGACGAGGCGTAATGAAACATGCAACATTTATATAATCCAAGATGGGAACCATAACGATAAGTGTGTCAGTGGTTTTTAAGTAATATTTTATTAAATTTCATATTATTCAATTCGATTAATTAATCTTTTTATTAATTTTTTTAGATTTTTCCCATTTTTCTAGCAGAAATATTACGGATTTTCAAGATGGCGGACAAAACGTAATACAAGGTGACGATATATATACTTTGTCAGTGGGGGTGGGGGGAGTCAGTCTGCCAGCAGTCACCGTGGGGGAAGGACCTGTCGCCATCTTTTTTTTTGGCCTCGCCGGGTTCAAACCGAGGACTCCGAGCTCCATGAAGTAAGTGTTCATTTTTTTATAATTTCTTTTTAAATAATTTTTTTATTATTATTAAATTCGATAATTTAATTTTTTATGGTTTTTAAAATTTCCCCGATTTTATAACATAAAAATTACGGATTTTCAAGATGGTGGCGGTAACGAAAATTGCAACATTAGTTTTTTAAATATTTTTAGTGAAATTTTATTACTAATTGAATTTTTATAAATTTTAAAATTTTAAAATCCTATAATAAATAAAGATTTTCAAGATGGCGGCTGTAACGGAAATTTGAACGGTTACATCATCATTCAAAATTGTGGAATGTAAGAGAAAACAAAATAATGGCGATGACATCATCCTAGATGGCGGATCCAAGATGGCCGCCAAGGTCAAGGTCAAAGGTCAAGGTCATCCAAGATGGCCGCCGTGATGTCACAATCCAAGATGGCACCCGGAAACACGAGCCAGTGCCAGTCCCTGGAGCCTCCAAAACATACTACTAATGTACATGCAATGACCACGCAATGTACGCACTGGACACGCAATGTACACGCAATAACTATGCTATTGTTTTGTGCTACAGGGACGTTTCTCTCTTAATCAAAGGGATCTACATATTTTTTTTTAAATTCAATGCTCTGCTGGCTGAAAATATTTGTATGGCTAATAATGAAGGCTGATTCTTTGTTTTTCCTTTCTATTTTATCGGGTTCCTGTATTAAAAAAATATTATTTTTAAAAAACACACGTAATGGAGTCCTCGGTTTGAACCTGGTGACGACAAAAATAATAAAAATGGTGGCCGATCCTTCCTCCACGGAAGCCACAGGCAGACTGACCCCCACCACTAATGACAAGGTATATATATCGCCAGCTATTATGTTGTCAAATCCGCCATCTTGTCTTCATCTGCTGGAGGTTGCCATATTGTTTTCGTCTGCAAGAGTGCACTACCGCCATGTTAGTTGGATTTTTACCCACTAGAGTGCAGTAATCTTTTATTATTACTGTGGCACCCGCCATCTTAAAATTTGGATGCCATCTTGAAAATTCGTACTTATCCTACTAATATTATAAACGCGAAAGTTTGTAAGTATGGATGGATGGATGTTTGTTACTCTTTCACGTAAAAACTACAGAATGGATTTGAATGAAATTTGGCCTACAGCTAGCTTATAACCTGGATTAACACATATACCCCATATTAATATGAAATTCCATCCCTAACGGAGTGAAAAAGTGATAATTTTATTTTATAACAGAAAAAATCATAGGTCTTAGACATACAAATAGCGAGTGAGTATCATTTCTCTACGTCTGACACACGATCATACACATAGTAAGGTCTGGCAAATTAATATTTTTCTCCTTGGTGAGACCAGTCCGCTTAGTGGAGCTCACAGCGGGTAGCAAAATAAAGGTGCTAATAACAGTTTTGTTCTTAACTTCGTCAATAGATAGAGTTGCCTTGAATTTTAAACGCACCATCGTTTGATGTGTTTGTCATGTTTTTGATTTTCGTTTGTTTGTGCCGTATACGTTCCTATGCCATTCATCCGATTGCAATGAAATTTTGGTGATTTGTTATGCGCATGCCCATGAAGGTTACCGAGACGGCATAACTATTTTTCAATAGTTTGGAGCACGAATTGTGTCTAAAAATGTGTTTATTTTATTTTATATAGCGGCACTTCGTCTTTTTTTGTTGTATAAGTGCGCACGCATGACACAATTTATTTAAATATAAAAAAGAGACAGAGATAGAGTGTTATATATAGAGTGAGATAGAGACGGAGAGATAAGTTAGATAGAGCGAGGTATAGAGAATTAAATGGGTTAGATAAAGAGATATACCTATAGATGTATAGAGCTATATAGATACTTATATATAGAAGATTTAGAGATAGTGGGAAGTATATATGTAGATATAAAGAGATAAATAGAGATAGAGAGATACGTAGATGTATAAAGATGTAGATAGAGATAAATATATAGAGAGAGATGGATAGATGATTTGTATATGTGTAACTACTTCAAACATATTACAAAACAAAACTGAATGAGGCATTGCAATGCAGGCCGAGCATTAGCTAGATAATGGAATATTTTCAATATTAGTAATCTGTTATTTTTCAGCTTTTTTCTATATTGCTTTATTAAGTCTAAATTACATACAGACCAGGTCAATAACTATAAATTGGCAGAACAACGTCTGTCGGGATCTGAAAGTGATATAAATTAATTTTCACACTTGACATTCAAATTAAGAAGACAATATTACTAACTACACCCTGTGTTCAGCCCGGGCAAGGCCGGATATTGCAGCTAGTTTAGTAATAAATTCAGAAAAATTCCAAAATACATCAAAAAAATTACTTATTAAAATAATGATTGTCGTAAGTGATTTGTTTCCTTGGTTTCATCCTCGGCCAGTGATATTGGAAACTAAAGCTTAAAATAAAATTTAATTTCTTTTTCCCATTATCTTTCGTGGATTTTATTAATCATTCACTCTATGAAAAACAACTCTATACAAGATATGTGTGTAAGAAGTGCTTTAAGTACTTATTTCGTTGTTTAACCTCGAACATCAGGTCTTACAGCTATACATGACTTGAACTGCACAAAATAAAATGTGGATATAAATGATGAACAGATTTTTTTTCACTAATCTATGTATTAATTCAACTGCTTATGCTTGTTTTTGTACGTTTAGAGTAGAAATTATGTAATAAATTTTAATTTGTAATTGTGTGGTTTTTTATCTTAAAACTGGCACTTTTCTGGTATTTTTATTTAAATTACTTTTTGTATTGATCGAGGATCGAACCGAGGACGGATATCGATCACATTATTTTACTAACCGATTTATTTGATTTTATTTGAATTTTTTTCCAATATTCCAGCTTGATAATTACTGAATTTTAATATGGGGTGCCCAAGATGGCCAACAAGATGGCGGATGTCAAGATAATAAATAATACTGCACTAGAGCGGGTAAAAATTAAACTAACTTTGCGACAGCGCCCTCTAGCAGACGAAAAGAGAATGAAGGTAGCAAGATGGCTATCATGATGTCACACTGGATGACATAATATACTCCTTGGCATTAGTGGTGGGAGGCCAGTCTGCCGGAGGCTTCCGTGGAGGAACAACCTGTAGCTATTTTTAATCGAATGATCTCACCGTGTTCGAACCGAAGTCTCCATGCCACAAGTACGAATTTTTATCAAATTTATATTAATTAAATGTTTTTATTAATTTTAAATTTTTGCCAATTTGCTAGCAATAAAAATACGGATTTTCAATATGGTGGCCGTAATTAAAAGTGCAAAGTTCTAGAATCCTAGATGGCTGAATTATTTTTTTTTTAATTTCCTTACTTAAATATTTATTAATTTAGAAATTTTCCGAATTATTGAGCATAAAAAGCCAAACAAACATGATAACACATCAGCAAGGAATTAGCGTTAAACTTATTTATAATCAAAAATTATTTTTGGTAAGCAGATAGGAAAAGTATTGGGGAGGGGTCGTTCTCAGTTTGACTTGAAGATTTAACATGACAATATTGTATACACCAACTCCCCTACTTCTTAACGCCATTGTTGTCTGTTGTTTCTCCGCGATTATATTCCTTCCCCTCCGACTTATTCAAGTCTGCGCATCCTTGAGTCATTTGGGGGGGGGGGGGGAGGGAGAGTGTTAATTATCCTGCCGCTATTACTGCCAGGGGAATTGCCCTCGTTAGACGAGCAGTGCGGCTTCGTGGGCGGACTAATGACTAAGCGACGCACACACCACGCACTCACGCACGCGCCTGTGTTTTGGTGAGGTAGGCGCCGGTCTGGGGGTAGGGGGAGCAGATATTTTTGTGGGGGTGTTGGGGGGTGGAATGCTCTTGCACCAGCTAGGACAATCGAGCCTTCATTAGAGCTCCACATGGTAAACTGTTAATTGGGTGAAGAGGAGGTTTCGGAGACATTAACCCCAACTGTTCTCGTTTCGAGAGTAAAATCGACAGGATTGCTACTCTCTAGAAGAGGGGGGAGTGGTACACCTTACCTTATTCCACCTCCCTTACCCGTGAGTACAAACGTAAATCCTATAGCTTGTGTGATTAATGCCTGTCTGGTAGTTGGTCACGTACCCTGCCGTCTAAGTTAATCGGCTTTATTTGCTGCAAAAAAATTCCGTTGGTTAGGTGGGAATCTGAATATTGGAACGTACGCGACAGTTAAACCATTTTTGCGATATATATACCTATATGTTTATATAATATTTTTTTGCATTGAATAGCAATTACATGTTAAAATGTATCGTTAGTCCGAATGCCAAATTAATATCGAATTTGCGCTGGAATACATATATTTATGGGGGTGGGGAAGGGAGGAGATCCCTTACGTGTTGGTTTCGTCCAAAAAACACTTAAGCTGTGAGGAACAATGATTAAATGATTCATAATCATTGATTATAATGATTATGGTAGCAATATTTTACTACTCGTTAGGCCTCAATACATTTTGTTCTTGTCTACTAAGTTTATGCTCGTCACTTGACCAGCCAAATAATAATTTAACTTCTTATTTATTGAAATTTTGTAATTTTCTTAAAAATATACATCCCATTAAATTATATAATCAAAAAAAGTGAGCGATCGCTCGTTTTGTAACCTATATTCGAGCTGAATATTTTCTTGAAAAATTATCGTCTCTTGTAATCATTCGAGACGGGCGAAAATGTAACAATAACTTTTCTTGTAAGACTGTTTTTCTATTTGCCTGTCATTATCGTTTCTGGAATATACTATATCGTCTTCTTAGGCCTCTGGTGTATATATAACTCATCGCGAACTGTAAATAACTAAGAGTACATATACGTACAGATGTAAGTGGAAAAATTTGCCGTGAGGATAATTTTCTGAAAAGTTATAATCACGGTTTTTTTTCTGAAAATTTTTATTTTTCCCGTCATTGACATAGACTGACATTATTTAAGAAACTTTGATATACGTCATACATTTTTCATTTCCGCAGATTTGTAGGAACTGTTAAAAAAAATTAATTTTTGTTCCTCTCAGTTTGTTGGTAGAAGGTAGCATTTTAATTTAATTATTTGGTAGTTAAGAAAAACCAAACTTATGTTGTATTTGGTCCTATTGTATTTCAACTTAGTTCCAATATATTTCTGTGATTCTGTAAAAGTATAACTCTTAGCAAATTTTCTTGTTTTGCAGGAAATGTTCAGGTAAATTACAGAAATATTTTCCCACAAATTCTTTCCTGGAAACTAACATCTATCCCTATAGGCAAACAGTGTGAACTGATTTAATATTATTTTTAATCCACCAAGAAAAAAACATCACCGAGAATACTTAAAAGTGTTGACTTTTCACCGAAAGGTTTTACACCAAGGTAGTTGACAATCCACAGTAAGTTCGCCTCACTCTTACGGTTGGAAGATGTATTTTTAACATGACGTAGATATTTTAGGCCGAACCACTAACGCTGTGTATTATAGTGTGTGCTTGCTCCATTGGTCGAATCAACCTCGGCACCAACAAATCATAGTCAACAAGGAATAAAACTGGCAAATATTGACACAGTGTACCGAAACTTATTGGGCAGTCAACATTTCCCCCGATGTATCACCATTTGTAATTTTTAACTCCAACTAAACTATACAGCTTACAATGAAAAAAAATTGACAGAATGCTTAATGCTTTACTAAAATTTGATTAGATTTCACTGAAACACGCTATTGTTGTGCTTTTTTTATATACACGACAGTTTGCTTAAGGCTGTATGACCCAAAAAAAAATTCCTGATTTTAATGTTTAAATAATGTTTACATATAAACGAATTTCCATAAGTGAATAATTGTCTCTAAAACTGGTAGTTTGTGAGTTACACGAGCTCAAAGTTTATTTTTGTAGCCTTTCTTACAATATGGATCTCAAAAAATACTTGATGAAATTTGCTAAGTTTTGATATAGTGAAAGTCATATACGTGAACTATTTAATGATATAATTTAAAAAATTTAAAAATTGACTAGTAGTATTTGTGCACGGTCATAAAATCAGCTAATTTTCTTTTAATATAAAAACTGCAAAAATTCACCTAAAGTAAAAATCAATATAAACTTGAAATACATACAACCATATACTTTTATAAAAAACAATAAAAAGTGTGATATTCTTAATAGAAATACAGATCCAAATCAAGAGGTGAATGCGTGTTTTCTTGGCGCCTGGAATTCCAAAATATATCAAATGCAACCCGCTACTCTCTTGGCGCCGTGAAGTTTGGCTGAGCAATAGCTCTCCAACACCAACCCTCTACCCCGCCCCCCGAGCGAGCAGGTAAACAGCCTGGCTGCCAGCCACAGGGTTGCCGGACCTCAGCTGCCCTCCGCCCTGGGCTGGCTTCGCCTCCCTGTCTGTCGCGTTCACGTGGTGTACAAATGCCAATACGTGGGTCGCTAGTTTAATACAAACAAGTGCTGGTTTTAGAAGCAGGCTTTGTCAGTCTAGGGAAATTAATCGTACCGTTTTACATTCACTGATTTTTCTTGCAACAATGGCTCCCCAGATATTAAGGAATGGCAAACAATATTTAAAAACTAAAAGAAACATGTCATAAGCAATAAAACAATACCAAGCTGCTCAGCGATTGTTGCGTGAAAATGTGTGTACGAGTCGGGAGACACGCATCGCATGTAAGTGGCGGGTACACAATATGCAGAGCAGCACCCAGTCTTACCCTCTTAGCTTCAATATACTATGAGCAAATTAAGAGAGGCCATATTTTAATTATTTAAAATTAATCTTTAAGATTTAATTAATTGATATAAAAGGATATGTTTGTCTCTAATGTAACTATGGCATACGTAATTATAAGACGTAAGGGAGAGATGGGCATGTGGTCACAGGAGCTACTTAGGCCGTGAGGTGCTGCCATTATTGTCCGGGGAACACCTGAACGTATTCCTCTCAATGCCGTCAGTCGATTTGTTACTGTCACCTATCCTGTTAGCGTGTCGTTTCTCGAAGTTATATTAATATTTGTGGTTTTTAATAACCCTGACGTAAAGTAAGTGCTCAGTTTGTGTATTCCTTACTATGGAACCAAGTTACTTACCGATTCTCAATGACATTGTTTTGAAAGTGATATATCTTGACTACAAAATTCCCAATTGGCGATCTCAGAGTTCCAACGGGATGTTCTGGAAGAACAACTGTTGTGTAATGGTGACAATCCGGGCAAATTGGCCATGTGGTGGTGGCTGTTGGCCACTTTTCCCGCCGAGCACCAATTTTATTTCTTCTATAGATTTATTATTGCCACTCTCGATTTTAAAAACCACTTTAAATAGATGGTTTACGATAATTTGGCGATTAAGTAACAGATCAATAATAGTTGCAATTGATAATCAATTGTACTATTATTATTGCAAAATGTATTAAGGCACTTGGCACACACATCTTCATAGAAGAAGATTTTATTGCTACTGAGGTGACAGGCTTTTCCCTCCCTCTATATCTTGCATCTGCTATGCCTGTGCAGTCAGCTCATCCCATGTAAACACTTCCCGTCCCCCTTTCCCTTCCACAAACCAACGACTAGGAACTTCTTTTAAAGTGAACCATAGGGATATTGTTTATGTGCCTTGTGTAGGCCCGACAGCAGAAAAAGAACCAAAAGGCAACGCCGAAAGAAAGTCTCCGCGGAGATAATGTAGATATTGACATCAAGTTCATATAAAAATATAACTGAAGCTGAAAAATATTAAAGAAAAGTAAAAGAGAAAACAAGGCTGAAAAAGGAACCCAAATGAGGAGAAAAAAGGGAAAGAAAGATATAAATAATATTACTAAGTGCAGGAAAACTATCCTATGGATAGTGTTACTTGAAGATGATGACGATAAACAAGAAGACTTAAAGTCCCTCTACAGAAATGAAAAATTTTCAGCTTCAAGATCAAAAGAAAGATGGATCCAATTTCAAATGTGTTTCTTTTAAGCCCACGAACTCTGGGCTGGAATTTCTTTGATTTGCGAAAACTGGAAGGAGGCTAGTTTTTGTTTGAATTATAGCTCATTTTTTTAAGTTTCATAACTTTTATAGCTTGTTTGTAAATTTGTAATTTTTTTATATTTAGGATGCCTTAATTGTCATTTTGAATGTTCTAACTTCTTCCACAACATCTTAGAAAGACAATATTTTCCCCAAGTTATTTTGACACGTGTATTTCCGTAACTTTTCTTTCAATAAAATACATTATTTTCTTGTTTAAATCCTTTTTATCACTTTTTTTTGGCTTTCAATTAGCCACTATGCCCGACCATGTCAAGCAAGGTGGCCATTTGGGTAATTTTTATTAAACGAATTTTTTCAGGTATTTGACTTATTTCTAAAGTGAGTGAAAAATTGCATTGTGTACTAGAATAGTTTTGACGACTCTACATCGTTTGCAAGTCAGTTTAAAAATGGTCGAACTTTTAGCTTGGTGACTTTGCCCGTCTCTCCCCTATAAACGTTTTCCCCAGTAAAATGTTGAAACCTTAAAATGGTTACTATTCAATTTCCCTAACTTTTCTGAGGAAAAATTCATGTATATCATGGCTTAGCTTCAATTTTTGTTAAAAAAAAAAAATTAGAAATGTCAATCGTCTCTTTGCTGAAACCAGTTAAATATATTTTTAGGACATTAGTTTCTGACGAGCTGTGACATGACAGCATTTTTGTAATTTTCACTATGAGTTAGAGTTTTATTTTGCTGAATGAAATATTTGATCTGCTTCCCTTTTAACAGTTTATGCTAAGTAATATTTAAAAGTTGGCGTTTAGGAACACTAAATTAAATTATTTGCACTTTGGGTTAGTATTTTTTGTGTACTATATTTGACATTTTAAAATATAAATTATGTTTATGTATATTTCATGCACGCCACATTTCTAAGTAAGCCTAGCAAATATATGTGGGCCGACGTTTCTTAAAAGTCATGATAACCAATTTTGTTAAAAAGAACGTGAATATATTTTATTTTACGTTGTGTTATAGTTTTATACTTACAAAAGAGAAATTTGTGCATTCATATATTAATTTGTGTATTTGTAATATAAATAATAGAGATACTGGTTGTCTCGAAATTAATTAATACCTAAAATTTACAGAATTGCTGATAACCGTTTTTGGTAGCAATAAATCGATCAATAAATTTACCAACATTAGGAAATAATCTTTCAGAATTAAATTTATTGTTAAAAAACATAAATACAACAGTAAATAGATATTAAAGCCAAAGAGATATGAGTATCTTTGTATCTTTTAGATATTTTAATTGTATATAATAGAATAAAGAATTTTACACCAAACAGGTATGGAAGTGTGGATTTAAATTTTGTGGGGCAAATATTTTCTTCGTAAACCAAATTAAATATTATTGAGTAAATGAGGAATAACTTGAATATATATAGACAATAAGCATGTAAAATTTAAAAAAAAATTGTTAGAATCTGGATGAAGCACGTGCTAGCAAAAGTAAGGCCGAACACTTTCTCTTTCCAGAATGGGGATAGGAATATCCACTGACTGTTTTCTTATGGATAAGTATTAGAAAACGTATTTTTTTTAATATGGTGTAATCAGTGTCCTTCTCACTTCTCTATTATCCGGCTTTGTGCACCCCTTCTCGCACGTACACCTTAATGTTAGCTTAGTTTATTTCATTCACTACACTCGTAGCCGATGTAGGAAAAGTTGGTGCAGCTCCAGAGGCTACCAAGCGGACCGGTGTACGTATACCAGTATGCTTGTATGAATAATTTATTGCAACAGACTGTAGTATTTGGCAGCAGTTTTAAAAATCAACTTTTAATAAAGACTTTTTAAAACAAAAGTATTTTAAGGTAATAATTTTTATTACTCAGAACCTAATTAAATATATGGTTTTCAAAATCTTTCCCTATAGAATATAAACTACAGGCCCCATATTTCTTCAACCTCTAAAATAAGTTACTGTAATTTTTTCGTACTAAAATTGTATTCGTTTATTTGATTTTTACATTTATATTTCCTTTCGTGGCTTATAAATCTTGGATGTTGAGAATGTACGGTGCAAAAACTATTTTCATTAGCAAAGAAATACCTTTGTTATTATTTATGATTATTTTCGTCCATTAATTACGATTGTCACGAATATTGGCAATATTCAAGTTAACTTTAGTTTTCACTTACCTTTTAACAACAGATAACACATACGGAACAAACCCGCACGCACCATATTCTTACACTATGCCCGTTGGCTCAGAATATTTGCTTAATAAAGCAATCCCAAGCAGACTCTCGTCTGACTGACAGGGATATCATCATCTCCCTATGGGCCTAGGGGGCCGAGTACCGAGACTTGGCATCGAACCCCGAGGCCCGTGAAGGAGTCCCAAGTCGCGTGATTGCGACCCCTAACCTCCTGGTTTGACCTATATAAATTTTGTTTGGGCCTTTTTGAGAATTGATTTCTAAAATTGCTGCGAAGCAGTGGTGAATGCGAATGGCCGGAATATTTATATTTAATGTCGTGTGGTGACTTTACTTTAAACTCGTGGTGTTATCCAGCCCTCCTTTTAAGTTTAAAAGGAGGAGGGGGAGTTAATATAAGGTTAAGCTGAGCCGTTGGCCTTAGCTGCTCAGGTTGTCTTCATTATAGTATTATCTGTTGTTTACTTGGTGATTTATTTGTGCATGTGGGCAATGGCTGGACTAATTTACTGTGTTAGCTAAGTGTGTTGTCTGTGTGGCGATGTTCCTGAGACCGTGGGCTGCTGTCCCCCTCCCTTTAACGGGAGAAAGGGCTAGGCCGGCGGAGGGGACGAGTCCCCTCTGCCACGGCTGGCTCGTGGTGTACCTGGGGCGGCTCAGAGCTGCAGCTAGCATTTCTGCCAACTGCAGCACTGCGCCGCGCGGAGTAGACTGCAGCTCGGTGCGGCCCCAGGCCCTGGGGAGCTGCGGTCTGGTGTGAGCTTGTTCAGCTGCGAGCTGGGCGCCCTGGGTGACGATTCCGGCCCCCAGGAGTCAAGTGGCTTCTTCAGGTGTAGCAAAAGCCACTCGGTGAAGGCCGGTGGGGCGCCCTGTTGCATTGCTGTGGATGCGCCAGCACTTGGTCGGCTTGTGGCCGGCCTCGCGCAGTGCAGACTCCACTTCTTCAGTCGGCACCCCGGCCCCTCCGCCGCCCCGAAGGACGACAAAGTGCCAGGGCACTCTCTTCAGTTGCGGAGGCTGCTGGCGTCGATCTTCAGCAGGCTGTACTCGTGGCTACACCTCCCTCTTCTTGGCAGGGGCGGCCTGCGTCGCTGGGCGGGCTCTGGGCGTCCGCAGCTGTTGTTGGAGTGCTGTGACGTTAGTGCTGGTGCCTTTCACAACCGTGAGAACGACTGTTTGAGTGCCCGAGTGTTTCCACTCGGCTGGGGCGGGCGTCTGACACGAGGTGTGTCGTAGCCTCGTTTGTTGGTCTGTCTGAGTGCAGCTATCACGCACCTCTGTAGTGGACTCAGTAGACTGGAATGAGCTGCCGTTGGTGCAGTTGTTCCTGCGCCGGGCTGCTTCTTCGCACTTAACAACATCCCAGTACAAGCCCCACAAGAGGTAGTCCGCCGGGTCTGTTGTTATGCGAACAGCCGCGTGGGATGTACGTATGCGGTATCTGGAGTCTCGTACTCTTTGGAGCCGGCCCTTACAGAATGCCTCCCGCAGATACACCAGCGCTTCTGTGATGCCTGGTGCGCTGTGTGTCATTACGACATCAGCTTCGACTTGGTGATCTTCGTTGTCGTAGTCTTCCACGTAGAAGGGGATATGCTCGCGCAGTTTCTCCGGCTCGATGGATGCGTCATATGACCTCAGGCATATGTTCCTCGTACATGGCCTCGTAGACGGTGAGAAGTTGACCGCCGTGCGTTCGACTCGGCGACAAATCCATGTCCAAGTCTGCCTCTAGACTGGAGTCGCGCTGCTCTAAACGCTTGTGGCTGTTGTTCTTCCCCCTCCTCCTTCGGGGCGAGTTCGTCATCTTGATTGGAGCGAAGAGAGGGCACGACCGATCAGGCTGGCAGCTAGGGCGCGACTGACACTATGCCCGTTACACCTCATCCAAAGCAGTGTGGCCATAGGCGGCATGGCCACTTGATTTTAGATTTATTTTAATTAATTTTGAATTATGGCTGTTACTTAATTTTAGTTTTAATATTTGCCCCTTTCTTTTTTGTAAAAAAAGTATTGGTTTGTTATAAGTTTTGTAAATATTATTTTTAAATATGTTTTTATATTATGTTATTTTTTTACGTTAATGGTTTAGTTTCTTAATATTTAATAATAACGCTTTGGACTTTCAATCAAAATCCTGTGTGCGACGCTCCCCCGCTGTGAGCATTCAAATGGACTGTTCCAAGGCTATAAGGTGGTGGGGGAAATACGTCAAACAAAAAAAAAAAGACAGAACGAGCTGTAGGCGAAGTGTCGTCAGCTGATCGCCGTGTGGCGTGTGTGCGCTTCGTGCGTAACGGGCGCGATGGCTCGTGGTATTGAGCCTGGGCAAGCTCGCGAATACTTTTTCAATAAAATCAGCTGACGTGTATTGAGCATTGGGGAATACTTACGTCGTCACGGGTGCCGCCAAGAAGAAGAAGAGTTCACGCTACATTTTCCGTTGATTGCAGAGTTAATATGAAGCATTTAGCACCTCTGCTAAATTACAGCCCGCTAAACTCCGGCCCAGGAGGACCGGGGTGTGATTCAACGTACATCGTTCGTCCAAGTAAGTGATTCCGGCCCTGAACTTTTGCCCCTGTAATCCCGGGGCGTTGATTTGGACTTTGCCAAAATAAGAGAGAATAATTCAAAAATAACTTCTACAAAAAGACCCTGCCCACAACTTCGAGTGTATGTTCCATCGTGGTACCAATTTTAACGAACCTTGTATCATGCTTGCCGCGAAGCGTCAAAAATTAAAAATCACCCAGGTGTAATTAAGACATTTTAGAGTGACATTTATTTTGATTAACTTTTATATAAAAAGAATTGTAATTCATTATTTATATATATATATATATATATATATATATATATATATATATATATAGAGCAGCTTTTCATCAATGTCTGATTTTATGTATGGGTTTATTACAGTATTTATTTATTGGTATATACTAAAACGTGGCTCTATTAAAAGCCTCTGTAGCTCTATAGGGCAAAGGTTATAGGTATTATTGTAATCTTTTTGAGATTTTGTCTTCAATTAAATTGCCTGCCATGTTCATGCGCAAGTAGTCCTATTAAAGTTTTTGGCATTTCAAGTAATTACGCGTTTTTCATTTTAAATACTATTACTCTGTTCTCTTCCTTTTCCAAAAGGTCTTTGAATAATTTACTTAAGAATTTTGGGGCACCCGTTTATTGGAGCAGCCCGCAAAATAATAATTCGAAAAAGATTAATAATTTACGTGGAGTGTTTAAGGCTGTACCCAGATGGGTGTCTGACTTGTGGTGGTGTGACACAGGGGGTGCCAACCACGACAAAGTGCGCCACTCTGCTGGGAAGAGCAGATTTCTAATAGTATTTGCGACTATTTTGTGTATGAGCATGGCAACCTCCTGGATTTACAAACTCCGTAAGGAGGAGGTGGCAGTAAATTTGAAGGCGGCTGGGGTAGCTTTTGGTGAAGACGAGGATATCGATGTCTTAAGAAAGAAATTGAGCAATCATATTAAGGGCGGTAATGTTGGTGAAGATAACGGGGAAAGCGTAGGGGAAAAGGATCTAGTTTTTCAAGTAGAGAAAAAAAAAATTTTTGAAAGTATCGATCATATCCCGGGATTGACTTCTGGACGCGCGGAGGAATTAATTGACTTTTGCCTAGCGATTGAGCAATTAAAAGATTCTCCATTTGTAATTAAGGATCACAACTTGATTAGATGTGTGATGGGAAAATGTTCAGGGGTGGCACGTGAAATTTTGGCTAAGGGATTATCTGATAATTGGAGTTGGGAGAAAATAAAGGAGATGTTGTGGGAGAATTTGTGTTCCCGGCGGGCAAAGCAGGCGTTGCTTCATAAATACGTGTGGCGGTTTCAGAGGCCGCTTGAAAGCACGAGTAATTTTGTACAAGATATTTTTCGGCATGTTAAGATTGTTGGGGTAAAGCTGTCAGAGAAGGAGCTTATTAGTTTAATAATGGAGAATATGTGTCCCCAAGTGAGAAGGGAGTGTTCATTTATTAAGATACCAACGATGTTAATGAATTAGCTGGTTGGGCTATAGAAGTAGATAATGTAAAGAGTGCGCAGGAAGAGTATGAAGGTCTTGGTAGTAGCAAGACGCCTAATGGACGAGAACACGCGCAAAGGCCCAGAGATGGAGGCAATAGGAATAGTTATAAAAAAAATGTAAAATGCTTTAAGTGTGACAAGTTAGGACACTTAGCGAGAGAATGTCACGAGAAATTGAAAATTATCAAATGTGAATTTGGTGGGAAAAGAGGGCATTTAAAAAATAGGTGTTTTAAATGGTTGAATAATAAAGAGGCCGCAGAAAAGGTGGATGACCAAAATAACAAATAATGTTATCTTGTTGGATAGCTACTTAAACAAGATAATATTTAGTTTTTTGTGAGCAGTATGTAAGTTTAGGAAAATTTTACTAAATTTTTATTTTGTTTACTGATTTAAGTTTACCATAGTTGTACCTGTTCCACGAGTGTGTTCTAATTGGACGGCTTTTATATAAATGGAACCAAGCGCCATTCAGTCACAACTGAGAAAAGACTGTTCAAAGTATTGATATGTCAAAAAAATAATGAAACATCTACATAAAAAAATCACTGTAAAATATTTTAACATGTATAATAAGCTGCTTTATTATTATGCATAACATTGTGAATTATCTTCCTATCATAGTTTAATCAGTAAAAATGTCTGTTGGTTCTCTTTGAATAAAATAAAGTAGAGTTTCTTTAAAAAGAACCAAGTATAATGGAACATGAATGCCATGGTCACGTTGTCAAACAAACAAATAATACACCATTTTAATTACCTCAATATCCATTGTTCAGTAATTGTCCATTGTAAATCTACATAATCGGTTTTAAAACAATCTGGCAAGTGTTCTTCATCTGTCGGATATAAGCTTTGTGTTAAAAATGCCAGATACATTGAAAGCATAACTTATACCATATGAGATGACAAATAAATTACAAAAATGTTCTTAAAAGTCAGTTGGTTACGAGAAACTATTACTTACACATTTCAGCATAAAACACATAAGCAATTTATTATTCATCTTCCATTGTGAATTCTGCGTTATTCCCAAAGCCATCTATGTCATCTTCAACCTCTGTACTCGACTGAAATTTCTGATAAAAATGCCAGACTCCTTAAGGTATAAGATGACGAATAGATTTAATATCCTTAAGCTTTTCCTTACTTATAGGCTTTCCTTCAGGCCACAGCGAAATTAATTTAGATGATTGAAATCCATATGAGTCTCCCTCGTCGCTTGTTTTTGTTAATGTTAACATCAATGAAAGTTTCTTGAGAATGGCTGGTCTTCATCTGAAGAACTTGTGGTTTACATCTCTCCAATTTAATTTGACGAACTGTGAGCCAGTTAATTTTATTTCCTTCTGTGTAAATCTTCCTGTTGGTGATCTCTTTCTCTATTTCACTGGTCCCTTTAAAGTCATAATTCTGCATTTATGTCACAACAAATTTTCTCTTTTTACGGCATCCTTCCATTACATTTATGTAGTCCTCCAAAGTATATAGTCGCTGTTGTTTTAGGGCAGATTCCACATCGCCAAAATCAGAATCATTCGGGAGGTAAGTGTGACAGAATTCAGTGGGTTTAGATCACCAAACAATGTGTTCATCATTAGTTCCATTTTGATATTCCTATCCTGGCCCCCACACGAGTCAGACCACAAAATGATGTCTGTGAAATTTTTTTCCGACATGAGTAACAACATGCTTTCGCAAGCTGGAACCCACTTCTTGGGCACCTCTTCCGGCAGTGCCTTCTACCCAAACATAAAATTAACTATTGGATTCTTTCCCAGAGTCTATCCCAGTATTATAAACCCATATTTGCCTCTTGTAATAAATTATATTTTTTGGGATTCTAGGCAGAGGCAATGTTTTCTCCATGCCATAACTTAACGTTTCCACATTTTCACATTCCTTTGCAGTCTTAAGTTCACGATTCATTGCATCTCTTGCTTCTTCAGCTACTGACTGATGCACATTTAACTCATTCATAATTGTTTCCTTTTCAATGATGTTGCAGTTTTGCATTGCTGCATAAAATCTGTCACATGCATTGCATGTATCTTTTTTGAGCTTTTTTTCGTTTGATATTAAAATATCTGTGAAGTATAATTCTGTAGCAACTAAAACTTACTGCTCCATTTCCTTCATTTTCCTCTTTGTATAATTCATACATTTTTAAATCTGTAAGTTCTGTAGATAGGTATTCTGTATCACCACTCACCCGCCGACAGTAGTGTGATTTATACCTAGGAAACTTGTTGATGTGGTCCTTAATTTTTTTAATTTCAACTGGAGAAATTCGAGGTACACCTTTTCTTGAGTTCCTCTCTAGTCAGTTACACAATCGGAGCGAATTTTGTTCAGTGATGTGTTGACTCGTTTTGTTGATACTCCAAAGGTATGAGTACCTACTAAACATTTCTCTGCAGACATTCACTTTATCCAGTTCGTATTTTCTAGTGTATTGTCGTTTGTTAGATGATGACCTCTTTCTTTTAACATATACCTCTTGAATATGTGCAGCAATGAAAGCAGTCTGGCAATCATAAGATCCTAAATCCCAAAATTTCTCAAACATTTTTTTCCTGAAATCAATATTAACATTGTCTTTGCATCGTTTGGAGCAGTTGCAATTAAAATCATTGAATTCCTTGGGACTACAGTAAGTACCTTTAACTACGAAATGAGGTTTGTTGCTGTCTTAGTTTTTTCCATGACTGACATGTTTGACTGACATGCTTTCGTTTTCTCCCCTTTTTAGGTCTACCTCCTTTCTTATTTTGAGTCGTTTGTCCATCTTACTTTTCAGGTACATTACTATTATATTCATTCTCTTCCTTTATGTCTTTGGTCTCTCTATATTCACCTTGATTGCCTGAATCTAAATGTGGAGTGTAGTCTGGATCTTGAACACTATCATCCCAGTCTTCATCATAATTTGTATGATCCTTTTGTCAATAGGCCTATACATCATGATCATGTTAAAAAAAACACAATAACAAATCTAATATTAACTTATAGAATTTTGTACCCTCAGTATTTCAAAATCTACATTGAATTAAAAACAAATTGAATCCAACAGTGTTTGATTTAACAATATTATTACTGTACAATCAACATAATATCACTTGGTTCTTTTTAAATCAAGAAAGAAAATACACATTAAATTTTATTTAAACAGAACCAACCGCCAAATGTCACTTGGTTCGGTTTAAATAAAAGTAGAAAACCTCTATGTAAAATGGTTGTTGGTTCAAGTGCTCACAGATAGGAGCACAGCCTATATATCACTTAGGTCTATTTTTTTAAAGAATTTAGTGTGTTTCATGCATTCAGTTATGGGTATATCTCAAAAATATAAAAAATGGCGCTTGGTTCTTTTTATATAAAAGCCGTCCAATTACGTGTTGTTCTATCTTGTGATGCATACTAAATGTGCCTTGAGACTTTTGAGACTATTTCTAATACTCTCCTTTTGAACTCTAATTTTCATACTTGCCTTATTATATGTTGCTTTAAGTGTTCAAGACTTATGTGGAACTTAGGTAGCTGTAAGATGATGTATTTTAGTTACAATTTTTAGATCCTTTTTTTTTGGCCGGGGAGATTTGTGGCCATAGGCGGCATGGCCACTTGATTTTAGATTTATTTTAATTAATTTTGAATTATGGCTGTTACTTAATTTTAGTTTTAATATTTGCCCCTTTCTTTTTTGTAAAAAAAAGTATTGGTTTGTTATAAGTTTTGTAAATCTTATTTTTAAATATGTTTTTATATTATGTTATTTTTTTACGTTAATGGTTTAGTTTCTTAATATTTAATAATAACGCTTTGGACTTTCAATCAAAATCCTGTGTGCGACGCTCCCCCGCTGTGAGCATTCAAATGGACTGTTCCAAGGCTATAAGGTGGTGGGGGAAATACGTCAAACAAAAAAAAAAGACAGAACGAGCTGTAGGCGGAGTGTCGTCAGCTGATCGCCGTGTGGCGTGTGTGCGCTTCGTGCGTAACGGGCGCGATGGCTCGTGGTATTGAGCCTGGGCAAGCTCGCGAATACTTTTTCAATAAAATCAGCTGACGTGTATTGAGCATTGGGGAATACTTACGTCGTCACGGGTGCCGCCAAGAAGAAGAAGAGTTCACGCTACATTTTCCGTTGATTGCAGAGTTAGGCCTAGCGCACACAGAGCAACTGTTCTGCAACTAGAGTCGGCAACCAGTTGCATCTGCAACTAGTTTGTAACTGAAACAAAACTTCTGTCCGCACACGTCAACGGGTCAGTTGTGAATCAGTTGCGTAATTAGTGGAGTATTTTGTAGGCCTAGTTCGCTGTGTTTTAAGGCATTGCCTTGACAATTTGTGCTTATCATGTCATCAGACTCAGACGAAGAGGATGTCATTAACTACTATCTTTACCGAAGGCGGCGAAGGACACAAAGAGAGCATTGGGTCCACCCTTATTTAAGAAATAATGTGAACTCTAGGCTATTTGTAGCAGCTAGAGAGTTGTCTCAGTCAGATAGGAAGTTTAAATCTTTTCACCGAATGACAAAAGATACGTTTTTGGAACTAACAAGACTGGTTGGCCCTTCCTTGGAGAAGATGGACACACACCTGAGGGAATGTATTCCAGCACAGGAAAGATTACTGATCACTCTGAGGTAAGTTTAATAAGTCAACTTTATTGTTATTTTAAATTTACATAAGAATAAAACATATCCACATAAGAAATGACCATTGAGTACTTATATTGAGTATTTACATGTTTGAGCTATTAAGACCTTGTGAAAAAGCGTTATAAAAATCTGCAGTTTGGATATTTACATCAGACGACATGTGAGTCAAGTCTATTTGTGAATCTCTTGAGTCGGACATCGTCGGTGAGGTGAGGATGGTGAGGCCTGATGAGGACCGTGGCTGCTGTTGATGGTGTCCCGAGAAACTTATGTCATCAATCACTCTCAACACCTGTCGCTTGAAACGTTTGATTTGTAAATCACTCAATTCTTCTAATTCTGGAATCAAGCTGAGCAGGAACATCTTGATCCCCTGCTGTCGATCTATTTTCTGATTGGTATCATCGGCCTCAGGTTTTGATAGTAGCTTTGCCCTTTTTTGCCTGAAGTACTCCGCTACCGTTTGGTCAGCTATGGTCGCAGCACTTTTGGCTTTTCTCTTTGGGATTTGAGTAGGCCTATTGCTTGATGTTGAACTTGTGGATTGCATTTCCACTGCCTGTTGGGAATGCTTTAAAATTGAGGGAGACATTTCTGGGGAAAAGTGGCCTTCGTCTGTAGGATCGATTTCCAACTGAATGGGGTCATCAATTTGGGTTTCAGAACCTTCAATTTCAGGAACTGTAGACTGGGTATTGCTGGGTTGTGGAGGCAAGTTTCCTGGAGAGGGGGGAGTTACTGTTTTTATGAATGGCAGACAAAACTGCATGGCATTTTCTAAGTAGTATGCCTTTTTCTTCCCCCCAGAACCACTAGGGGAAGGTTTCATTCTTCTCATTAAGACGGTTCGTAGATTTCTCCACTTCTCTTTGCAATCTTGCACTGAAACAAAAAAAGATAAAATCTTATGAAAAATTAGATATTTTCTTTATGTAAAACCTATTAAATTATCATAATTTTAATAGGTTTCACCTAACCTATATGTTTTTTTCTGTTGCAGATATTTGGGAACTGGTGAAACATTTGTGGCAGTGTCCTTATATTTTGCAAGAGGTGAGAGTACAGTTAGAAAAATTATCAAGGAAACCTCAGAAGCTATCTGGAACGTACTGAGGGATATTTACATGCCTGTTCCTACTCAAGATATGTTGAAACACATTGCTGATCGTTTTGAGCTGCTATGGAACCTTCCAAATTGCATTGGAGCACTGGACGGTAAGCACATAAGAATTGAAAAGTTTCCACTTACTGGATCTGAAAACTTCAATTACAAGCACTTCCACTCAACTGTACTTTTGGCATGTTGTGATGCCGATGGGCTCTTTACAATTATTGAGCCAGGTTATGCTGGGCGTAACAGTGATGGAGGCATTTTCAAAGCAAGCTCAATGAACTTCTGGATGGCACATGGTGATAATATCCCCTTGCCATCACCATTGCGGTATGATGAAAAAAACATACTGTTCCCATACTATTTCGTAGGAGACGAAGCCTTCCCACTGACTCGGAACCTTATGAGGCCTTTTTCAGGTAAAACACTGGACAATGTTAAACGAATATTTAACTACAGGTTAAGCCGAGGAAGGAAAACAATTGAATGTGTGTTTGGAATGGCAACAGAAAAGTTTGCAGTCTTAAACGGGCCAATACGATGTCGTGATTCTTCAACAGTAAATAGCATAGTGAGATCAGCTTGCATCCTACATAACTTTGTTCGAAAGCAGGAAGGAGCTGAGTACAGGCCTCAAGACATATCTCAACGTGAAAATCTAGCTCAACGTCCGACCGGTATTGAAACAAGAGACTTGGTGGTAAACAATGGATCATCAGCGATTGCTCTGAGAAATTATCTGGCCAATCATTTCCTTTCTGCAAGTTTACCGTGGCAGTGGAAAGCAGCAGTGTAACTACCCTGACTTAAGCTAAAATTACAAAAAACTATACAATAGATTTGTGATGGATACAAAGAAATTAACGAAAAATGTGGTTATTTATAAACTGATGGTATGATTATCACTTTAGTAAAGTTATTAGGTTACTAATTTAATTTATAAGGGTCACTGTAAAATTGAACGTAAAACATTCACCCGTTCAAAAATTATTGTGCCTTGCACCGATTTGTACTCAAATTGAATCTAAGTAACAATATTTCGCTGAAAAATACAAAATAAAACCTTTTCTTACCTGGCATATTTACTTCAGCTGCCACTTCTTTCCATGCTTTCTCCGTTACATCTTTCCGTGAATAGTCTGGGAGTTTGTAATTGTACAGTGCTTCATGTTTCTCCACTTCTCCAACTAGCTTAATGTTCATTTCTTGGTCACCCATATTAATTTAACAATATGCGGCCGTCAAAAAACCAACAAAACAACAACACAACACCCCGTGATCACGTGTGACTGAAGTCTGCAACGCAACTGCAACCGCGGGCCCACGATTGGAAGCGACTGGTTTCAGACTGGTTTGAGATCGTCACAAACCGGTCGCGCAGTGTGCGTCTCCCCACTCCAATACATTGCCGAGGTCACCAAAAAAGTTGCGCGCCAAACTGGTTTGCAACTGTGGTTGCAAAGCAGTTGCTCTGTGTGCGCTAGGCCTTAATATGAAGCATTTAGCACCTCTGCTAAATTACAGCCCGCTAAACTCCGGCCCAGGAGGACCGGGGTGTGATTCAACGTACATCGTTCGTCCAAGTAAGTGATTCCGGCCCTGAACTTTTGCCCCTGTAATCCCGGGGCGTTGATTTGGACTTTGCCAAAATAAGAGAGAATAATTCAAAAATAAC
This sequence comes from Bacillus rossius redtenbacheri, assembly GCF_032445375.1. Lineage (NCBI taxonomy): Eukaryota > Metazoa > Arthropoda > Insecta > Phasmatodea > Bacillidae > Bacillus > Bacillus rossius. The sequence continues at coordinate 253,100,132 of NC_086330.1, forward strand.
TTCTACAAAAAGACCCTGCCCACAACTTCGAGTGTATGTTCCATCGTGGTACCAATTTTAACGAACCTTGTATCATGCTTGCCGCGAAGCGTCAAAAATTAAAAATCACCCAGGTGTAATTAAGACATTTTAGAGTGACATTTATTTTGATTAACTTTTATTTAAAAAGAATTGTAATTCATTATATATATATATCTATATATATATATATAGAGCAGCTTTTCATCAATGTCTGATTTTATGTATGGGTTTATTACAGTATTTATTTATTGGTATATACTAAAACGTGGCTCTATTAAAAGCCTCTGTAGCTCTATAGGGCAAAAGGTTATAGGTATTATTGTAATCTTTTTGAGAATTTGTCTTCAATTAAATTGCCTGCCATGTTCATGCGCAAGTAGTCCTATTAAAGTTTTTGGCATTTCAAGTAATTACGCGTTTTTCGTTTTAAATACTATTACTCTGTTCTCTTCCTTTTCCAAAAGGTCTTTGAATAATTTACTTAAGAATTTTGGGGCACCCGTTTATTGGAGCAGCCCGCAAAATAATAATTTGAAAAAGATTAAGAATTTACGTGGAGTGTTTAAGGCTGTTCCCAGACGGGTGTCTGACTTGTGGTGGTGTGACACAGGGGGTGCCAACCACGACAGCAGCTGTAGAGTGTGGTGCATGTTCAGCCAATAGGCTAAAAGAGTCTTCGTCATGGCACTGTACGACGTCATATTCAGTTAATGAAACGTCTTTGATGTCATTTGTCTGCCAGCTTAGCCGGTGTAGTTTAATAAAACAAGGCTTGAGTCTCAAAACGTTAATAAAACACAAATGTTAGCTCTAATATTAAAAGTAACATCGCTAATGCTAAACGCTTTCTGATACTTCTCTAATTTTTTGAAATCTACATAACATCAAACTTTTATATTTTATCATTCTTGATACAAAAGCATAAGTTTCTCCAAAAGTAAAATAATATAAATTTTTCAATTTTCTTTCGAATTAGAATCACTTTAAAAACACTTGGCTTCGTATTAATAACTACTACTTTTCGTGTGTTTTAGAGGAATGAAACACATAATACAGCCACTAAACCATCGTTTTTATCAACGAATAACTACTTATTGTGACGGGTAATTTTAAAAAAATCTTTATTTTTATTTTTCTTTATTTTAACTCCATTTTCACTTTCAGTTAGACTTTTAAAAAATATTTTAATTTTTATGCTTTAAGTAATTTTATTTATTCCTTCCTCAACTACTTCAGTCATCCTGATATTTATAAAATAATAATTTTTATAATTAAAATTTAGAAATTAAAGTAAACAATTAACATATTATTATCTTGTGCAGTAATACTCAACAAAACGAAATAATAAAAACACACATTTTTCAAAATGAGTTAACCCCCACACGGGTTTTGAAAACCCAATCTATATCTATCTATCTATCTGTCTATACTATAATAAAACAGTAGTTTTTTTCTGTCTGTCTGTTTGTACGTGGTGTTCTACAAAACTACTATAGTAGGAGTAGGAAGCCGTTACTGGGCCAATGTAAACATAGAAATGTAAACACAGCGCCAGTAACAGCATGGGCGCCGCCATCTTGTTTCATGGGCGCCGCCATTGTTGTCGACATTGACTACCAGGGCGCGCCACCGTCTGCTGGAGGCCGCCATCTTAGTTCAACCTTTAGTTACCAGAGCGTGCCACCGTCGCTCCGAATGTGGGAATTGTATACAAAAAAACCTGGGCGCTAGGTGGATTCGATCCCGGGGACGCACCAACGTCGAGGAGACGGACGCCTTGACCACTAGACCACGGGACCATATGAAGTATGGGGAATTAAATAACGAACATATGCCTTAAAGAAGCTATGCTTAAAAGAAGCTATATCGTTAAAATTTCGAAAAATTCATTATAGCTATGTCTATAAAACCCCCACCCCACAACCGCCATTATGCCTAACCGCCATATCTTTAAAAAAATACTAGCTATGCCTATAGACCCCACCACTCCTTAATCGCCGCCATGTCCAAATTTTGAAAAATAAACCCCCCACCCCCAAGTATGTCTAAAAGAAACCCCCGCCATACTAGCTATGCTTAAACCGCCATGCTTAAAAGCCCCGCCACTCCACAACCGCCACTATGTGGTATGCTTAAAACAAATGACGCCATGATGTATGCTTAAAGCAAACCCCCACCATTATGCTTAACCGCCATGTCTTAAAAAAATATGTCTATAAAACCACCGCCATGTTGCATTCGAAAACAAACGTCTACAACCCCCCACTCCGAGTATGCTTAATCACCATATCTAAATTTCGAAAGAAAAAAAATAAGCTTAAATAATACAGTCATACTAGCTATGCCTAAACGGGTAACTTTCGAAAATAACCACCATGTTTAAAAGCCCCGCAATACCAGCTATGACTAAAACAAACATAACCTCAAAATCCCGCGCAGAGAGAGCGAGATGTTGTCTGCTGGAGCGTCACTCGTAAACTGCGCAACTATAAGCATAATAATGTCTTTAAAAACAACACTGTGTGTGTGCAACACGACAAGTAATAAGCATAGTCACTATTACGTCGAGTAAAATAAGCATAGTTAAAAAAATAATATTGCGTAAACAATGTGTTAAGCATATTTAAATGTAATAACATATTTACAAACACTTTGTAGTAAATGGCTCTCGGCCAATGTGATAAGCATTAATGTACGTCGAGTTAGAAACGCTGTGCTGGAAACCTCGCTCGTGCGACCAGGAACGTGTTTACCGATGCGGCGTGAGACCGGAGGGGGGAAGGTGACTGCAGATGACTTGTTGACAAAAAAGTGTTGACCGATGAGGCGCGTGTCCGGAGGGGGAAAATGAAATCTCCACTACCGATCTCGCCCGCGAACACCCCAGGGGGCAAGGTGTTATGCCGGACACCAGCGGCGAGGCAAAAAACAAAGCCGGAGGGGAAACCTACCGGATAACATCACGGTAATTAACCCAAGTCTTTGTGGAAACGGGAAAACCTTTCCACGACACTAGGAAACGGTCGCCACACTTTTTATGAATTTTATTCACTAAATAAGTATCGGGGTACGCAGTTACTTGAATCTCAGAACCATAAAAACCGCCTTTAATTTCATTACCGTCCAAATCACTCAAATGAAACACACGTGGAAAAATATTCATAACTCTGACCACTCTAAAAACTTCGTGCGACCACCTGGGTTTGAATCCCTTCTCAAACACTGTCTTGCGTTTCGATATACGTACGTACGAACCCACGCGAGCCTTTAACCGTCTAGAATCTATTTTCTTAACATATCTGTAAACTGTTTGTAGCAAAGAGTTATCCCTCACAGCATTCGGAGCCATGCCTATAGTGCGGTGGAACCTATTATTGTAGACAGAAAGTAATTTCGGTAAAAGTGTAAGCCACTTATAATTGCCTTGCGCCGAGAACTCACGGTAAAGCATATCCTTTAAAGTCCTATTAAAACGATCTACAACAGACGCTTTGACTTCGCTATAACTAGAGTAATGATTAATTGCGTACTTTTGCATTAAGACTTGTGGTGATATTGGTTTTAACCTCTTAGCAACCTCTTAGCAACCCCTTTGCATGAACATTGTTTAACCTTCAATATTACCTCTTATTCAAATCTATGTATTAATTCATGTAACAATCTAAGTCATGTTTTGTGCTTAATAAAGCCTTAGTTTCTGAAGATAAGGTTTATTATGTCAATTTATTAAGCACATTCTATCAAGAAAAATTTAATACAAACAATGGACAAGTATTTCAAGCCCGAGAGATTTGAAGCAGATCACACAACTGGGAAAAGCTCCTCACAATGGAATCACTGGAAGAAAACATTCGAAGTCTTCACAGCTTCAATCAAGGCTTCTGAAGCTGATAAGCTGTTACTACTCTACAATCACGTGAGTCACAGTATATACGAACTTATTAGCGAATGTACTTCTTATGCGTCTGCAATCGAAAAGCTAGATTCACTCTTTATTAAACCTAAGAATGAAATATTTTCAAGGCATAAACTAATGAGCCGACACCAGCAACCTGATGAAAGTGTAAATATATTCTTACAATCTTTGCGTCTCCTTAGCTCTGACTGCGAGTTCAAAGATGTTAAAGCAGCAGCTTATAGGGATGAATACATTAGAGATGCATTTATAAAAGGTCTCTCATCGAACAGTATCCGACAACGTTTGTTAGAAAACGCAACTCTTAGCCTGGATGAAGCATTTGCAAAAGCACGATCATTAGAATCAGCTCATATAATTTCTGAATCCTATATTCCTAGCCAGACACCTTTAGCCTCAACTGAGCCGGTTCAGCAACCAAATTCTCCTGTAACCGCAGCCAGCAGTAGTCAGAAATGTTTCTTCTGTGGGTTTCCTCGTCATCCTCGTTCTTCCTGTCCAGCGCGAGAAGCTACATGCAAACTCTGTGATAAGAAAGGCCATTATGCAAAAGTCTGTAGGTCAATTAAGCCCAAAGATCGTACTGCCGCCTTACCTGACTCTCCTCAAGACACAGATGACTTCTCAACTATTGCTTGCCTTCCTGCTAAGTCTCTGGTTTTCCTTACTAACCAATCTAATCGTAATCGTAAGACCAAACCAACATCTTCCAAAACATCAGCTGCTTCTCCAACTAGCCTTTCCAAAACCATTGTCAAACTGAAAGTAAATGGTTTTCCAGCTGAAGGACAAATAGACACGGGGAGTTCGGAGAGTTACATAAATGATGGTTTTGACTCCAAACATAAATTAAAACAATATCCTACGTCATCTGAAGTAGCTATGGCATCGTCCTCTTTGGCCATGCCTATAAAAGCTTATTGTTCCGTAGATTTACAAATCTCGGACAATATATACAGAAAAACAAAGCTTAACGTTCTAAACAACTGTTGCGCAGATGTTATATTAGGGCACGATATCTTTAAGCAGCATTCCACTCTGTCGATAGTTTTTGGTGGTAATAAACCTGAACTGCAAATCAGTAGCTTAGCATGTGCCAAAGTCGGCCCGGCCACCCTCTTCGAACACTTAACACCAAATTGTAGACCTATCGCGATCAAGTCCAGACGACACTCAAACATAGAAAAACTTCTCTCTGACGGTGTCATTGAAGAAAGCAACTCACCCTGGAGGGCGCAGGTACTAGTCGTGAGTGGAACACATCGAAAACGTATGGTCGTCGACTATTCTCAGACTATAAACCGATACACGATGTTAGACGCTTACCCAATCCCTTCCATAGAGAAAATAGTTTCCGATGTAGCTAAATATAATATCCACAGCACAATAGATCTCAAGAGCGCATATTATCAAATACCAATAAGGGTTGAAGACAGGCCGTACACCGCCTTCGAGGCAGCAGGAAAACTCTGGCAATTCAAACGTATACCAATGGGCGTCACCAATGGAGTGTCTGCGTTCCAGAGGAAGATGGACGAGATCAAGACCAAAGAAAGACTACAAGGAGTTGACATCTACTTGGACGATGTGACGGTGAGCGGAAAAGACCAATCTGAACACGACTCCAATCTACGAAAATTTTTAGACGTCTGCAAGAAATATAATTTAACCATTAATCAAGAAAAATCCCATTTCAATTTGAAGTCTCTTAAGCTCCTCGGTTATCTCATCGAAAACAATATACTCAAACCAGATCCCGACAGACTTAAGCCACTGATTGATTTCCCTATCCCTAGAAACAAAGCATCCTTGCAACGAGCACTAGGGATGTTCGCTTATTATTCTAAATGATTCCAAAATTTTCAGATAAAATACGTAGATTAGTGAACTGTAAAGTATTTCCTATGGCCCCTGAACTAATCCAAGACTTCAACAATTTACGGAACTGCATAGTTAAATCCTTCGTCGTTAACGTAGAGGAAGACATCCAATTCTGCGTCGAAACAGATGCCTCTGACGTCGCCATCGCCGCCACTCTGACTCAAAACAAGAGACCAGTAGCCTTCTTCTCGAGAACCTTCACTAAGAGCGAACAACACCATTCAGCTGTCGAGAAGGAAGCTTATGCGATCATTGAAGCCCTTCGGAAGTGGAGGCATTACTTGATAGGAAGAAAGTTTCAACTTATAACCGACCAGAAGTCTATTTCTTACATGTTTAACATTCGGCATCCTGGTAAAATCAAGAACGAAAAATTTACAAGATGGCGGTTAGAACTTGCTCCTTACAACTATGACATCATCTACAGACCGGGGAAGGAGAACGTGGCGGCTGACGCTCTCTCTAGGACTTGCGGCTCGCTCCATACCTTCGACAGACTTGTCCACTACCACAAGGCTTTGTGTCACCCAGGGATCACCAGGATGGCTCACTGGGTGAAGAATCAGAACCTTCCCTACTCCATCGACGAGATACGCCGAGTCACGTCTTCCTGCAGAACATGCTCCGAAATCAAACCTCGCTTTCACAACAAGCGGAGCACCCTCATCAAGGCCACCGCACCCTTCGAACGGCTCAGCGTTGATTTTAAGGGACCATTACCATCCAACACTCCTCGGAAATATCTGTTAACGGTAGTCGACGAGTACTCCAGGTTCCCTTTTGCCATCCCTTGCAACGACCTATCCTCCACAACCGTCATTCAAGCACTAAATCAGATCTTTACACTCTTCGGATATCCTTCATACATTCACACAGACAGAGGCACATCCTTTATATCCAGAGAACTTCAATCATTCCTACATTCCAATGGAGTTGCTACTAGTCGTACTACACCATACAATCCGTGTGGAAATGGCCAAGTAGAACGTTACAATGGGATAATATGGAGAACTGTATCGCTAGCGCTGAAAACGAAGGGACTCGTGATAACGCAGTGGGAGAAGGTGTTACCTGAAGCGTTGCACTCCATCCGCACACTGCTCTGTACTGCTACTAACGCTACACCCCACGAACGTATGTTCTACCATAAGAGAAGGGCCAGTTCTGAAGTTACTCTTCCTTCGTGGCTTACTACACCAGGGAAAATTCTAATGAAGAATCACGTCCGTCAGAGTAAATATGACCCCCTGGTGCAAGAAGTAACTCTGCTTGAGGCGAACCCTGACTATGCTCTGGTTCAACTTCCAGATGGTAAGGAGACAACAGTCAACCTCAGGCATCTCGCTCCTGCAGGGGATATTGTCAACAATGAATCTAACTTAGAAGACGTGAATTTTCCAAACCTCGCTGATGATCCTAATCAACACACTGAAGCATCTGAAGACACCCAGCTGAACCTCACTCCAGAAGATTCACCTGCGAAGAACATGAATGATCAAGACCTACCTCAAGTGAACCCAATTCGGACTCCACCCAGATCTCCTCCCAGACCTCAACCTCCACTCCGGAGATCTTCCCGCACCACTAGACCTTCTGAATATCTCAAGGACTATGTCCTTAAATGAAGAGGGGGCGAATGTGGTGATATTGGTTTTAACCTCTTAGCAACCTCTTAGCAACCTCTTTGCATGAACATTGTTTAACCTTCAATATTACCTCTTATTCAAATCTATGTATTATTTCATGTAACAATCTAAGTCATGTTTTGTGCTTAATAAAGCCTTAGTTTCTGAAGATAAGGTTTATTATGTCAAGACTTGAAAATGTTTATTGTAAAATTCCGCTCCAGCGTCGCTTTGAATATTCTTAAAACTTCCCGCCTCATTTAAAATACTCTTCATGGCCGCGGTGACTAATATTCCCGTCTTTCGTTTAACTGGAACCGCATAAGCACGTTTGCTATAAACATCTATAGCAGTAAGGATGTACTTGAAACCGCTATTTATCCTGCTGTACGGAATCATCTCCACCAAATCAATCTGTAACAAATCGCGAAGCCCATATGTCAACACAGGTCTACGAGGAAAAATTCTGTGAACTCCGCGATGCAGTTCATTAGAAATCCCACGTTGCGCAACACTCATTTTACGATATATCCAGCTTCCTTCAACTCTTCAAGAATAGATATCACCTCGTTGCTATGTCCGGTATGGCCAGCAGCTTGCGAGGCCATTAGTAATCTGAGGCGAGCAATAAGTTGGTTCGGGTTGTCCCAATAGATAAATTGCTTTGTGCGTTGTAAATCCAATGTTTTTTGTAACAAGCCACTTCCTCGCTGAGATGAGTCAATATTCGGAAACAAACCTTTAATGATATCAAACTTTGCATGCGTTTCGCTTTTATAACGTTTTGTCGTAGGATCATTTTTTTTATAATAAGCATTTGTAATATCTAGTAAATATCCGTATTGTTTTAAGGCAGAATCGGAGTAGGTGTGCGGCACTCGGCGGAACAATAATTCGAATAAGCCGGGAGCAAGCTGTATCAATTCTTCGTTTACGCGAATTAAATTATTATCGTGAAAAAATACTTCCGTATCCCCTAGAAACCAATGGTTGTTGCGTTTATAGAGACCATAGGTCCCATCACCCGAGCGAAGGTTGTAGCTCCGTACGTAAGACTGTAATTCACCCAAGGAATCATTCATAACATTGCGACGTATACTAGTGTCAGAATCATAACCATCAATCATTACCGGTTCCGGCTTCACCTCTGAAGACTCTTGTTTCGGAACAATATCACGTTGCGGGATCACAAACGACTGTCCAAGACTATCCAAACGCGAATTAACAGACTTGAACATTTCCTGATTAATCGCATCCCTCTCCATTCGCGCTCGCTTAGCCAAAATATATTTGGCACGTATGTTCCGTATGACATGATCTAAAGCGTTTGCCTCGGCAGACATGACTGAAGATAACCATACAGCATAAAGCCTTTTTATATACAAAATGTCTAAGTTTTAGGAAGCGGTCTCTGAGGTGTGGGCCGCTTAGCAACAGTCCTCACAGTCGATGCAGAAACCAATCCATCAACACCATTCTTAACAACACCAATAGTACGAGCCAATTGAGAAACACGTTGCGAAATGTCAGCGCCACTAGCGGTAAGTTTCAATATCAGTTCTGCCAAGATACCGTTTACCTTTTCTTTAATCGTATTCTCAAATAGATCGAGTTTATTCTCCAACAAAGTAACATACATATCACCCAACTTTGTTGGCAGTACCGACAGACGAGAATTAATTTGGTCCACAGACCGCTGCTCCTTCAACTCCATATTACGTAAAAACTCGATAATACCAACCTGCACATCCCGTACATTGACTAACGATGAATTGAGCTCCGTAAACCGACGCAACAGCTCCTCCGTCACCGTGCGAGTGATTACACTCGCGACAGAGTCGATATAATGTTTACTCGCGCCATCCCCAGCATCCTTTGGCATACCCACACGCTTTAAACGTTTTCCACCCAAATCGCAATTCCCATCAAGATCGCGAGATATACACGAGTCAAGCTGACGTTTCAGAGGACCACCTCCAAACTTTGATACGCTGTAGGACATCCTTCAATGACTCGCAACAATAAAATGATCAAAACCACAACGATACCTGCCATTAAGTAAAGGATAATCCTTTACGATAACAAGAAAACCATGTTCATTTTTCCAACACAAGAAGCACATATCCTTAAACGTGCGAAACTCCATATCACTGTTTACATGATCATCGTAGGCATGTCGCAAATTAAGCATATCCATGCGGAAAAGCACGATAACATTCGCATTATCACGAAGCAAATGTTTAGGTATTCTGCCATAAGTTTGACCTAGGTAAAAACAATCAACATGTGTGTGTCGACCCATAGAAAAATACTGTTGTATGATTCCTTGTTTCTCACACATTATATCGTCAAACACAAACACTGAATTGGCCCTGGCCTCGCTAGGAGGTACCACATCAACATTTTCCGTATACGTGAAAAATTCCAAACCTTCCACCGCTCTAAGAACCGTAGCCAGCCGTTTATACTTTGGTTGGTGCAGCAATTTTGAATATAGATACACATTCTTGAACCGAAGACCGTTCGGTTCCTCGAGTAAACTGAGTAGGACACACGTTTTTCCGCATTCGGACGGACCGACAATTAAACATCTTATTGTCGACGGTAATAAAGAACCATGCTGCGACTCGCGAGCACTGGCTTCATCAGCCTGTGTAATCCGCACAGGCAGCGACTCTCGCTGTGGCACTACTTCCATTATGCAACTAAACAGAAAACTATAAAAACAGCGTACTTATACCAACTCGAATCAGTATAGTGTTATGCGTTGTACACGAAAGAAGGTGCAAAGAGGTGGAGGAATAATAAACTCTGTTATTAACAAGCTGCCAGTAGAAGTACATCTGCCAGGATATGATTTCTGCGGTCCGGGAACGAAACTCGCCAAGAGGCTAGCACGCGGCGATACAGGAGTCAACTCCCTTGACGAGGCGTGTCGTCTCCACGATATTAGCTATTCTAAAAGTAATAACCTAAGTGACAGACATATAGCCGACGGTATATTAGCGAACCAAGCCACACAAATAGCAAAGAATCCCGCAACGAAATTCGGTGAAAAGATTGCAGCGTGGAGAGTCAATAAGATAATGAGAGTAAAACGTAAGATTGGCGGCGGTGTTTCAACAAAGAAAAACCGCGCGAAAAAAGGCGGGCTACTACCTTTCATTTTCCCAGTGTTGGCAGCGCTAGGCAGCCTGATTGGCGGAGCGGCGGGTATAGCCAAGACCGTAAACAACACACAACACAATAGTAAAATGCGGGCGCTTGCAAAAAACGGTTCGGGCCTATACCTGCGTCCCTACCCAAAGTCAGGGGGAGGGGTCAAGCGGAGAAGAAGGAAGAGGGGCGGGAAAAGGAAATGAGGATACTGAGTAACCTGCCAAAGCGAGCCCTTACCACCACAGACATAAAGACAGCAATAAGGAAATTAAAAATTCCACATTTAAGAAATGTGTTTATGAAGGATAAATTACCCACAAAACCGTATCACAACGAGAGCGGTATTATTAATTTAGATACGAGTAAGGGGCCAGGAACGCATTGGGTAGCGTATGCCAAGGCCGGTCGTACGGTTCGGTACTATGATAGTTTTGGAGACCTGCCGCCCCCTCTAGAAATGCAGCGATACCTGAGAGGCTGCAAAATAACATATAATTACGATAGACAGCAAAAGTTAAACTCATTCAACTGCGGACACTTGTGCATAAAGTTTCTCATCTCGGTATATAAGAGAACCGGCTTCGAAAGAACATGTCCATCACGCTAATACTAAGTGGAAACACATCGGAACTGTGTTCAACACACTTCCCACCGATCGACGTAAGTGACGGGTTATGGCAGCTCGCTCTTGTGGATTTTACAGTATACAATTCCATCCCGAACGTGGACGAAAACAACCGGATGTTTAGGTACAAGCTGAAGAACGAAGAGATGACGCGAGAAATTAAATTACCAATAGGTTCCTATGAAGTCTTAGACATTGAAAGGTATATTAAACAACACCTATCCACAGACGTAATGTTTTCGTTGAAAGGTAATCCAAACACTCTACAATGCGTATTGCACAGCAATGCACAAATCGACTGCACCGGCGACTGTTCCCTAGCCCCGATGCTTGGATTCGAACCGGAAGTCTACGAGGCGAATAAAATTCACGAGTCGACCCAGCCCGTAAACGTGATGCCGGTAAACGTGATTAGAATCACGGCGAATATTATTGGCCACAGCTTCCTTAATGGAAAACCAAACAGTACGATACACGAATTTTCCCCGAACGTTCCTCCAGGATATAAGCTCAGTGATACGCCCAAAACACTCATTTACAGTCCGGTTACCGTGCAACAAATACGAGAGTTGGTTATTAGTGTGGTAGACCAGAACGGTAAATTAATCAACTTTAGAAACGAGGTGACTACACTACGCTTACATTTGAAAAAAGTATGGGGGTAAGATACTTTGGTTTGCATAAAGGGGCGGGGGTGAGCAAGCATAGAGCCAGTACGAAAGCAAACATGAAGCGGTTAACACCTGCCAACGTGAGGTTCCTAGAAAAATTAGGTTTCAAAGTATTTCCAAATGGAATATAGTATACTCGATGTGCAACAATCACCGCGGTTTGACGATGCAGTCTCAAAATGTGAAATGCACACGTACAAACCATACATTGCGGGACCGTACGAGCCAAGCTCCGAGATAGTTATAGCAATACAAAACTCTGACGTGTATACGCACATTGCTAAATCGTTTCTGCGAATTCGCGGTGCATTTACGAAACCAAACGGGCAGAAACCAGACAATGCAAAAATCGTAAACAATGGTATACTGCATATGATAAATCGAATATCATTCGAACTTAACGGCGTGACAATCGACGAGGTACGTGAAGTTGGAATTGTGACAACTGTGAAAAACTATTTATCGCGCACGCGTGATGAAAAAAGCTGTAAGTAAGATGGCGGGATGGTGTCCGGACGGCGACTACAATTTACCACTTACAGCGCAAGGCGAGTTTGAAATATGTGTTCCGTTGAACCAGTTGCTAGGCTTTGCAGAAGACTATAAACAAATATTAATAAATTGTAAACAAACGCTCGTTATAATCACCGCAAACAGTTATATTAACGCTATAATGGACACAAGCGATCAGCCACAGCAAGTGACACTAAGTTTGCAATCTATCGACTGGCTTGTTCCGCATGTAACGGTAAGCCCCGCCCAGCGCACACGGCTGTTGAAAATGATTGAAAAAGGCCGCGACATAGATATGGCTTTCAGATTGTGGGGAGTAGAAGTTTACCCAAGTTTACCACCATCACAGAGCGTCAGTTGGGCTGTAAAATCTAGTTTCTCCAGCGAACGCCCTCGTTATATAATAGTGGCATTTCAAACCGGTACAACCCGAGGGATCAAAGTATTAAAATAATGAGCTAAACGCGATGTATGTTCAGTCGTGTCTCAGCCACCATGGCGAAGTGTGTTAACCTACAAGGCTTCTTCTCACAGCACGGGTTTATCGTTAAGGAAGTTAGCATCGCAGACGCGGAAGGGAACGTGATTACGCGCTCGTTTTAACCACCATTTGCGTGGGAACATTTAATTAGCAAACATCAACAAACAAACACGTGGCTCACCAACACCTTCCACAATCTGAAATGGGAAGACGGAATATTTTCCTACACAAGCCTGCCAAACATATTGACGGCGCACCTGAGTGGAACTATAATGGTCGCTGGAGCCGAACAGAAACGTTGGCTAGCTAAACATTGTCGCAAACATGTGCGCATAGTGAACGTTCAAAGTGAATATGGCTGCCCATCATTAAAGTTATTAGATAAAACATACAGCAACAACCGCAGAGGCACAAGACCGGTATCGTCGCGCCACAACGCAGCGCTGCTCAGAGCATGGATGATTGAAAACATTGCCAAGAGCAATGATAAGGCGGAAATGTCAGAGGAGGGGTAGACCTCAAGGTCACCGCAAGCGGCGAGATGTCGGTATAAATATAGCTCGGTGGTCCAGAGTAAACAACATCCCAATATCTTCGTACCTAAATACCCAAGTAACAGATCATGCAATGAAGTGTTCCGAATGCCGTGATTGCATAATACATTTAATTATTCATCTGGTAAATATTGTTTTAAATAGAGTCGTGCAGAAACAGTGACGGTGTAAAGATGGCTAGCTTTAATCCCCGGAACACGTATCCAGATGTAACACCAAGCGTAGGCAGTGTAGAGTATAGCGAGTGGAGTCAGGACGCATTGAGACATGTTACGGAAGAATGTGACTCTACCGTGCACTCGAAACATATACACAACCCACGACCGGAAGACCTGCCTCTAGAAGTGATTCCCTGTCCCGGCTTCGGCGAGTGCTGCATTAGTATGCTACGCACCGATACAACTCTACCCGCAACAAGGGAAGAGGTCTACGCACACGCCTTCGAGACGCAGCCGCCATTGCCCGCCTGCAGCCAAACTTCACCGCCGCCGGTAGAGCCGAGACGCCGACGCCGCCCTTCCGCCCGCAGAGCGCGGGGCCGTGATGAGGGCGACCTGGGTCCAGCGGTGAGCAGTGACCAGACAATGGACGAAAGAGTGTTAGACATTGCCAGAACCGCACTGCGCAAAGTACTTACAGACCTTTTAAAGAAAATATAATTTATTTTATACGTAATACCATTAAAATTGATTTCAATGTAATATCATTATACGTAAAATTGTATATACGTATTATTGTTTTCAATGTAACTTTTATTTTATACGTCAACATTGTCTTCAGTGTAATAACTTTATACATAAAATTGTTTATACGTAATATTGTCTTCGGTGTAATATCTTTATACGTAAATTGTTTTCAATGTAACAAGTTTGTAACTCTATTCCAACGGGTGTGGGCTATTAAAAACATAAAAAAAATGTCTCGATGTATTTTTCTTTCTACTTGACCCTGACAACCTCACTAATGTGTTCACTTGTAACCATGCAAACCACATAAATATTATTTAAAAATGTCTTTACACTTGACCTTGCAAACCAAACTAATGTGTTTACTCGTGACCTTGCAATGACCTTGCTAACCACATAAACAACTAATGTGTTCACACTAAATTTTGTCTTAAGACGGAAAACGTTTGTGTGACGTACGTGTGGTGAAAGTGTGTCCAACCCGGACTGACCTAGCTGGGTATGTATAAATACCGCCGTCGGGAGGCGATTGCTTGCATTTGATGTCGGCGCATGCTACGTGAGGTAAGTCTCCTCCGCTAGTGTTAATTCTACGTCTCTACACGATCCCTCCCACTGGCTGGGCTGGGCAGGCTCCCCTCCCCGACTGCCGGCTGGGCGGGCTCCCTCCCCGACTGCGGGGTGAGCTCCCCTCCCCGACCGCGGTGCGGGGAAAGGCTCGTTGCCATGACAACACGGAGCGAAGGGGGGTGCGCTCAGTCGCGTTTACGGCGCGCGCAGAGTAACAAGTTCACAGTCGCTCAGTCATGTTTACGGCGACACATAGTTTGCGCTCACATAGCTTGGGCTTCACTCAAGACCCTTTCCTTTAATATTAACAAATGTTTATTTTATGTTTCCAGAACATTATTTGTACCGCTGAACGTAACTTCCCGTCTATCCCCTCCTCGCCATGTCTACTCCCCCCGAGGCGAAGCGACCCCCTCCCAGTGAGGCTTCCACGTCGGGCACTCGCGACAGCGCGCGGGCGTCCGGGGTGGAGCTGCGTGAAGCTGGCGACTTGCCTCCCCTGGAGAGTGTTATCTTGGACTCCGCTTTTGCTAACCGGATAGTGGACTTTCGGATCGGAAATGATGTTGAGTCTATTGATCCCGATTTGGACCGGTTTCTACAGAGATGTAGGGTTCCCTTTCTGGCCTTAACTTCCGTCTTGGTACGCCCTTTTAAAGTCTACATTTCACTCTCGGCTTCATTTGTTAAGGAATCTGTGGAGGGAGGCGAGAGTGAGACATTTCATTTTACAACCCATTCAGCCGCGGTACTGCTCTCTGATGAGGTAGGGGAAATCTACGATTCTGTATTCATTCCAGAAGTCAATAGGAACGTTAGCGAATTCGCTGCTCGTGGCAGTGGGTGGGCTCTACAGCGATTGATTAACATGGATGTACATGTTTCAAGCTATAGGGCTTTCACCGTTGGCGCGCCGCACACGAAATTACCAACGTTTTTATCCAATAGGAAAGCTTGTGTCAATATTGAATGTCCCGAGCAGCATTGCTTTCTGTATGCCGTTATGGCAGGTGTGATGCCGGCGGAAGCCCATGTTAAACGAGCCAGTTCGTATCTGGATCCACTTGTGGCTTTCAATACGTCTGGTTTGAGCTTCCCATCCACTCTCCATCAGATTAAGACATTCGAGAGGAACAATAATATTTCCGTTAACATTTATGCTTGCATAGACAATAAGGGGAGTATTGTTGATGAATGTTTTAGTGGCAAATCTGTATCCTCTATCCAGCCTCTTCGCGTATCCTCTGAGCGAAGAGCGAGACATGTAAATATTTTAGCGATTCGTTCTAGTGGCGCGGCAGAGCACCTACACTTTGTAACAATTAAGAGTCTGTCCAGATTATTAAATTCCCAACTGTCAAGGTCTACTCATAAGAAATGGATTTGCGAGCGCTGTCTTCAATACTTTACAAGTGAAGACAGGTTAACTTCACACACTATTCTCTGCAGCCAGCATCAAGCAGTGCGTTCCTGTTTCCCTACAGAGGAGAATAAATATTTACAATTTACAAATATTGCAAAACAGGATCGCCTCGGCTTTATTGCGTACTGTGACACCGAGTCATACCTTAAGCCGATATCCACCTGTTTACCCGGTGATGAGACATCTAATATTACACGGGTAAACGAACATGTACCATACGCATGCAGCATTTTGTTAGTATGTGGATACGATAGCTCTTTGACCAGGTATGTGCAATTCGAGGGTGATAATTGTATTGCTGAAATGGTCGCCGAATTAGTTTCAATGACAAAGTGGGTATGTGATATATATTCAAAGACCATTCCTATTAAGATGCCGACTCCAGCCGTTTCTGCAAGGCTTGCGAGTCAAACACATTGCCATATCTGTAAGAAGGTATTGGCTGGGCAGAAGGTGCTCGATCACTGCCATTTGACTGGTGAAATACGTGGTTATGCCCATTCGAAATGCAACCTGGCTTTCAGAATGCAAAAGAAACAGCTTGTCGCGGTATTCCATAATTTGCAAAATTATGATGCCCACTTTTTAATGAAGCATTGGTTTCGCGGCGGATTGCACAGCCGGACGGCTCTTTGGTTGTGGAGAATCCCGGCGAGGTCAAAGTATTAGGCGTAACTCTAGAGAGTTACAAATGTATTACTAAATACATACATGTCTCAGAAAATGCGCAAGGAGGTGTGCGCGCTGTGCGTCTTAGATTTATTGATTCACTTAACTTTTTAAATTCATCTCTGGAAACTCTTGCTGGCAATCTCACGCCGGATCAGTTGAAACTCACCCGTTCAATGTTTCCAGATGATGCACAGTTTCAGTTAGCTACGCGTAAAGGTGTGTTTCCCTATGACTTTGTTAAGTCTAGTGAGCATTTGCAGACTGCCTCGCTACCACCAAAGGATGCGTTCCATAACGTAATGAGTGGCATGGACGTGAGTGATCTGGACTATACTCACGCTCAAAAGGCTTGGGACGTATTCCATTGTGCCACACTGAAAGAGTACGCACTTAGTTACCTTAAGGTGGATACTTGTTTGCTGGCTGACATATTCGAGTCTTTCCGTTTCGTTTGCCTACAGCATTATTCGCTTGATCCCGCACATTACATTACCGCTCCCTCGCTCGCATGGGATGCACTTTTAATTAAAACCGGTGTGCGTCTTGAACTTGTGACCAAACCGGACATATACCTCTTCCTAGAGTTTGCCGTTCGTGGAGGTATTACAAACGTAAGTCGACGTCACGCGAAAGCTAACAATGTGTACATGTCCAGTCACGACCCGAGCCTTCCGTCTTCATACATTTGTTATTTCGATGTTAACGCACTGTATGCTCACACAATGTTGGATAAGCTTCCTGTGGGTAATTTCCAATGGGTTCCCAGGGATGAGTATACGAGTTGGGATTTCAACACCATTGACATCGATGGTGATACATCATTTTTCGCGGAAGTAGATTAAACCTTTCCCGATGATTGTCACGATCGCCTATCAGAGCTGCCTCTGGCCCCTGTGAATGGCGTACCGCCAAACGGGTGTATGAGTAAATTACTGTTAACTCTCGCGCCGCGTACTAAATAAATTGTTCATGCCAAAACACTGCGGCACTACGTTCAGTATGGGGCGGTCATCGGCCAGGTTCACCGCGTGCTGCGGTTTGCGCAGGCGGCTTGGATGAGGGACTATATAGCCTTTAATGCTGAGCGTCGTGCCCAGGCTGCGAACCCCTTTGAGAAATCGTTTTTTAAATTACTGTCGAACTCTGTGTACGGAAAAAGTTTGGAAAATACGCGAAAGCATAAGGATATACGCATTGTTTCACGATACGATTCCATTTATGGGGCGGCTGAGCTGATTGGTCGTCCGACATTCAAGGCTCGGCGAATCATCGATGAGAGTTTAGTCCTCATAGAGATGCTTAAAGGGACGATTACCTTTGATAAACCCTTGTACACAGGTGTCGCCATTTTATATTTATCAAAATTAGTCCTCTACGATTTCCATTATAATTACATGCAAAAGAAATTCCCTCCACAGTCTCTGCATCTCCTGTACACGGATACGGATTCGTTAATTTACCATGTTGTGTGTGACGACATTTACGATTCGATTCGCCCCGATTTAGCTTCCCGTTTCGATACATCAAATTATGCTCCAGGTAATGAGCAACGCTTCCCCTTGGTTAATAAGGGTGTAATGGGGGTGATGAAGGATGAGGCCGCTGGCAATGTCATCACGGAGTTTGTTGGTCTTCGCCCGAAGCTTTACGCGTTTAAAATGGAGGATGGTTCTTCTACGCGTAAGGCGAAGGGAGTCAAGGCCAGCGCACTGCGTTCACTCCTGTTTCCTCAATACCTGGAATGCTTGCTTCAAAATTCACGAGTTCTCGCGACCCAACACCATTTCCGATCGCGAGGCCACACTGTGTTTACGGAGCGTGTGACCAAGGTAGCATTGTCTTCAGGAGATGATACGCGTTGGCTTTCTGAAGACGGTGTCAGCACTCTGCCTTGGGGACATAAGGACCTACGCCTTTCCCCGGACCATGATTAGCCCTTTCCTAGTGTTACGTTCAGCTATGCTGTCGTCTCCGAGTGATGGGGTGGCCTAGCGCTTAGATCCTCCCACCATTGCACGTGGAGAATAACCTATTGGTATGTCACAGTACAAAAAAAATGTTAACGTAATTGTTTACGTGTTTTTTTAATGCTAGAATGGACTTAACGTAATTTTTTATCTGTTTATATAATTTAATTTTAAAGTTAGAATGTCTTTAACGTAATTTATATAATATTTTTTAAAGCTAGAATGGTCTTAACGTATTTTGTTTTAAACATGTAATTTAATTTTACAAAAGGTTGATGTAATTTATTTTCTTTACAAGTCTTAACGTAATCTATTTTAAACATGAAATTTATTATCTACACATGTTTATATAATTTAATTTACACAAGTAATTTATACAATTCTTGACATAATTTATTTAAAAAAAGAAATGTTAACATATTTTATACAAACGTTAACGTATTTTCTGTTTACATATCTTAACGTAATCTCTTTTACACAAGTAATTATTTTCTCTTTAAATTATCTTAAAGTAATTTATTTTACACAAGTACTTTATTCAAATGTTAACATATTTTCTATTTCCAATTCTTGACGTACATTATTTTCCCCATATTTATTTTCTCTCTTTACACGCTTGGGGTATGCTGTAGCTACTGTGTATGTATTGTTCTGCAGATCTCCCCAACACGAGATGGCTGTATCGATATGTGATGATTGTCAGCCATTATACCGAGAGAGCTAGCCGAGCTGTTCTTTACGGAGGAGGGTGGGCCACAGCCACCGCGGGAACGTGAAGGCCGCAGCGATTGCTCGACCGCGTGCCTTCGAGGTTGGAGTTGTCCGCCACACATGTTTTATACATAAAGTATAATAAAACCAACATTCTTTTTTACCCGTGTGTTGTCTACATTATTTCTTTTTTCCACCTCTGTGTATTCCTTGTGCTTGCTCCTTTCCTGTACGCAGCAATAGCCTGACCTTGTTTCTCTGTGGTAAACACTTATACTCTCACCCAGCAGGTAAACACGTTACTGGTCGCACGAGCGAGGTTTCCAGCACAGCGTTTCTAACTCGACGTACATTAATGCTTATCACATTGGCCGAGAGCCATTTACTACAAAGTGTTTGTAAATATGTTATTACATTTAAATATGCTTAACACATTGTTTACGCAATATTATTTTTTTAACTATGCTTATTTTACTCGACGTAATAGTGACTATGCTTATTACTTGTCGTGTTGCACACACACACAGTGTTGTTTTTAAAGACATTATTATGCTTATAGTTGCGCAGTTTACGAGTGACGCTCCAGCAGGCAACATCTCGCTCTCTCTGCGCGGGATTTTGAGGTTATGTTTGTTTTAGTCATAGCTGGTATTGCGGGGCTTTTAAACATGGTGGTTATTTTCGAAAGTTACCCGTTGAGGCATAGCTAGTATGACTGTATTATTTAAGCTTATTTTTTTTCTTTCGAAATTTAGATATGGTGATTAAGCATACTCGGAGTGGGGGGTTGTAGACGTTTGTTTTCGAATGCAACATGGCGGTGGTTTTATAGACATATTTTTTTAAGACATGGCGGTTAAGCATAATGGTGGGGGTTTGCTTTAAGCATACATCATGGCGTCATTTGTTTTAAGCATACCACATGGCGGCGGTTGTGGAGTGGCGGGGCTATTAAGCATGGCGGTTTAAGCATAGCTAGTATGGCGGGGGTTTCTTTTAGACATACTTGGGGGTGGGGGGTTTATTTTTCGAAATTTGGACATGGCGGCGATTGTGGAGTGGTGGGGTCTATAGGCATAGCTAGTATTTTTTTAAAGATATGGAGGTTAGGCATAATGGCGGTTGTGGGGTGGGGGTTTTATAGACATAGCTATAATGAATTTTTCGAAATTTTAACGATATAGCTTCTTTTAAGCATAGCTTCTTTAAGGCATATGTTCGTTATTTAATTCCCCATACTTCATATGGTCCCGTGGTCTAGTGGTCAAGGCGTCCGTCTCCTCGACGTTGGTGCGTCCCCAGGATCGAATCCACCTAGCGCCCAGGTTTTTTTGTATACAATTCCCACATTCGGAGCGACGGTGGCGCGCTCTGGTAACTAAAGGTTGAACTAAGATGGCGGCCTCCAGCAGACGGTGGCGCGCCCTGGTAGTCAATGTCAACAACAATGGCGGCGCCCATGAAACAAGATGGCGGCGCCCATGCTGTTACTGGCGCTGTGTTTACATTTCTATGTTTACATTGGCCCAGTAACGGCTTCCTACTCCTACTTACTATACGAATTTTAATGGGGTTTTCAAGTTAACTTAAGCGTAGCAGAGAAAGAAATATAATCCTTATTTCATCAAAATCGGCTAAAGGAAAGAAAAGAAATCTTAATTTTATGACATACAATATAATCACTATAAGAAGCCATTAAGTTTTGCTATTGTAAGGAACTAAGTAGAGAGTAGGAAAAAAATAAAGATCCTGACAGTTTGTAGTGTCACCATATTTGTTTCAATTTTTAATACCCTTTTTGTATATTACAATTTAAATTGCAGAAAAAAAATCATGTTGCTTAGACTCATAAATAGTGAGTGAGTGTCATTTCTCTATGTCGACGAGATCTCGGCGCGTCAATTTTCTCCTTGGAGCGAACCCGTCCGCTTGATTAAATTAAATAAACAGCTTTTATCGTTGAATGATTTATTTAATGAAAATTTGCTCTCATTAAGACACTAATGAATCACCAACATGTTCGATAACAAGAAATTGTGATATGGCAAAAGTGTTACAAGATTGCTCTCTAATCGTTTGGGATGAATGCACGATGGCGAATAAAAAAAGCAGTTGAAGCTGTGGACAGGACACTACGGGACATTAGGCGCGATGAAAGGCCAATGGGGAATGTCACACTACTCTTTTCTGGAGATTTTCGGCAGACTCTACCAGTTGTAAGTCGAGGGACTAGAGCCGGTGAAATCAAAGCTTCACTGAATAATTCTTACCTCTGGCCTCAAATAAAAAAACTGCAATTAACAATTAACATGAAAGCACAGCTGGGTGGTAATTCTCACGCGCAAGAATTTTCCGGTGTTCTATTAAAATTTGGAGAAGGTGCCCTCCCTGAGCAACACGGTCAGGTGAAGCTTCCAGAAATACTTGGCAGAGTCGTATCTTCGGATAACGAAATCATACGTTCGGTATTCGGGGATCTGTCAATCATACATCAGGAACATACGTGGTTATGTGAACGTGCCATACTTACGCCAAGAAATGACCAAGCTGCTGCAATCAATGAAAAAATTTTAAACGAATTGAATGGGGCTGAAGTGGTTTACACGTCGTTTAACAGCGTCCTTAATTAGGATGACGCCACTAATTATCCAGTTGAGTTTTTGAGTTCTCTCACTGCAAGTTCACAAAATTGTTCTCAAAGTCGGTGTTCCAATAATGCTTCTGAGGAACCTTACTCCCCCAAAATTGTGCAATGAAACCCGACTTAAAGTAACTGCTCCACAACGAAATATAATCGAAGCTGAGATTCTTGCTGGATGTGGCTCAGGTAAAACTGTTTTCATACCACGCATACCGATCATCCCGAATAACTTCCCGTTCGGGTTCAAGCGCACACAGTTTCCAATAGTAGTTTGTTTCGCGATGACAATAAATAAGTCTCAGGGTCAGAGCCTTAAGGCAGCTGGTGTCGACTTAAGGTCTGATTGTTTTTCCCACGGCCAGATGTATGTGGCTTGCTCGCGGGTCAGTAATGCAGACAATCTTTACATTCTAGCTCAAGACGGGAAAACAGTAAATGTGGTTTACAAAGGAATTTTATGAAGTGTCTTCCCGACATTACATTTGAAAGTAGAAACATATTTACCCAAAATTTAGGTAGTAACATATTTTTATTGCAAAGACTGAAATAGAGGTGAGAAAAATTATCATTTGTGAATATAAGAAAACTACTACAACTCTATCAACTGTTATGTTATAATGTTTAAATTTCTAAATGGTGCAAGATAATACAAAATTCCATGCGGAAAAAGTCGTGGGCAGCAGCTACGTATAGTTATAGGTATAGGGCTATGCATGCTGATTTTTCATATACTGCATGGATGCGAACATGTAAGAATAATCTATCTATCTTACTATAATAAAACAGTAGTTATTTTTCTGTCTGTTTGTACGCGGTGTTCTACACAACTACTATACGAATTTTAATGGGGTCTTGCGTATAACAGTCATTACTTAATTATTTGCCTTCAATGCAGTTACCTTATTTCACGTCCAGCGAAGTGGACGGGTTCGGCTAGTAAACAATAAAAACACAAAGTTGGATACAATACACGCCACAAAATAATTTACAGTCGTAAGCTTTCAAAAATAAACTAGCCTAACAAGTAAGCCGGAAAGAGTGAAGGAACAATTAATTTGAAATTCCAGCACGAGACTAGAAAAAAATATCCGATTGCGACTGAAACTCGGTTAACCAAATGTAGAACGGACAGAGGTACGACAATCGTTATGGCTAACTGGTTGGCGCATGCCGTATAAGAGCCTTCCAAAACATTATTGTGTAATTTGAATGTAGACATGATAAATTGCATTTTAAAATAACGACCACCGATTCGGCGTGATTCTCCAACAAATGACAAAGTTAGTTTCCATTGAGAGGATTTTGTACCTGGTGCAATTCCAGCGGTGCCCAAAAACCTTCTACTGAGAATGACAATTTTGTGTGAAACCAAACCGCTCAAAGCTTTTGCCCCGTATGTTAACTAAGAGATATATACTTTGCATAATGTTAATCACCTTTATTTATTTGTAACGTTAGTAAAAAAACTATTTTTAAATTTAATTGTTTGTAAGAAATATACATTTTTAAATTTCATTTGAAATTAGCAACGTCTGTAACTTCATTCGATTGAACAGATCAATTCTATAAGTTTATTTGGGTTTGAAAAATGATATTTTTAGAGGACGAACTTAAAACTGTAGAATTGCTCAAAGACTCAAATTGTTGCATAAAAAATATTTTTCTAAATATGTAAACACTCTAAGTGTGATATTTTTTAAATATGTTAATTTATAAGTGAAAAATAAGTAATAATACAAATGGGGAAAATGTGGATTTTAAACGGCAGTGTAACGTGTCCTCAAGAGCGAGATGTCTGTGACCTTGTAGATATTAATTTTTCAATAAAGCTTAATGATCTACCGTTTATTTCAAGAGTATATTTGTTTTAATTAAAACAAGAAAGATTTTTATAGTAATGTGTTTACTATCACACACCTACATTGTATATATTTTACTAATTAAATTATTAAATAAATTTATGTTTCTGCGTTGTGCATAAAGCTTTACAGAAATAAGTTTACTATATATATATATATTGATCACTACTTTGGAACTGTTTCAGATATCACAATAACAAAAAAAAATTAAATTAATTCATGGATCATTATTTTAACCTTAAGTAAATTTCAAGTCAGTAGCTTCAGCACTTTTGAGTTAGGTAAATCATCTATTCTGATAGACAGAAAAAAAATGTTTACTGCTCGATTGGTTTAAAGTATTTAATTCACTAAAAAAATATATATTTGAAACTGTAAAAATTGAGACCCTTTTATTTTAATCGTTTTATTAATTATTGATGCGATATATTGATAGTAAAAATCACTCGAATTATGGAAGATTACCTTCAAACTATTAAATTCTATTTGGAATCGGGTAAACACTAGTTTTATTTCTTTTTTCTTATTTCCCTTATTTAAATGTAAAGTAAAGTGATCTGTTTAACAGTACTCAGTACTGTTCTCATTCTGTTCCTGCTTATTCGCTATCTGCGTGCAGCTTTGTATCACCTACTTTATTATGTTTCTATCGATATTTGATGAATGTTCATACATTAATTTTTAGGTTGAGATTTAATGTGCTTTTAAAATAACCAAATTGTATAAAACAAAAAAAATTGTATTTCAAGTGAGATGCCACGATGCATTTAACATATTTAAAAAATTCGTTGTCTGTAAAGTCGGTTTACGGACGATAGTTTAACGTGACGTCATAATAAAACATTGATGAAATGATTGCATAATTTTATGAATAAAATTGAATCATTTTTATTGAATTAACACTATGTTGTATGGATACAAAGAAGGAGTGAAATGAAATCTACAATTTAATTGATAAATTTACTTTTATTTGCACTCATTAATTCAAATATGTTTATTGCTTTAACGAAGAGATTATTTTAACTATAACTTTTATACATGTTTGCTCGTCGAGAATTTTTTACGCTTTTTCGCAATTACACATTTAACGACGAAGTTTGTTCGTCGTGAAATTAAACGTAGAATTTAATAAAAAGGCCCTTGCAGTTAATAAAATAAGTATTAGTAAGTTTAAGAAAGAATTTCAGCTTTAATATCCAACCCAGACGCTCGTGGTGCGCTGGAGCCGAGATTAAAATTCGTCGAGAATATTTTACGTTTTTATGTCTTCCAGTGCTCAAAATGATATGCAATTGTGGCCCCGGGAACGAAATTTTATTTATAATTCATTAATAATAACGCCCCTCGCGATAAACAAAGGAAAATATGTATTAACGAGTGCCTGGTTGCCGCGGAAGTGGCTAGATAGCGCGATTCGTTCGGTTCGCGTCCGTCACCGTAGATGTCAGCACCGTAGGGGAATAATATTATTTCGTTTTTATAATACGATTTTATAACAAATACGCCTCCCAAATACACCAAACTTATTTATAATATGTTACAATATTTTTTAAAAAATTGTGCAAAAGATCCCGGGTGTAATTTGAATTATTATGTGTAACTGTAAAACACCATTGTTCGTACAAAAACGTTTTTGAAGATTCAACATTACTTTTAAATAACCGTACCGATTGTGCTGAAAATCGGTGGACCATCGTAAAATTACATAATATTAATAATTCAAACGACGAAAACATGATTGAAAAGTCAAATCGATGGTTGTTCCAATCGAGTGGAAGAGAGATGCGGCGCAAGCGTACAATGAGCGTAACGGAACACAGCGTAGTGGGACAATGTGCGTTACGGGAAACTTTCTCTTGCGTGCAGCCGGCGATCATCGATTTATTAGACGTTGCCACGTCAAAAATTGTCATATTATTTATTTTACTTTTAAGTGTATTTAAATTATGGTTGAAAAAATGTAACGAATACACAAACTTAAGTTATTAAAAGATAGAAAATCCAGACTTATTATTCTGATGACTAAAAAAATGTAACATAAAATGGCAGGATTCAAAAAGTAACTAAAGACAAAGTACTAATCATTTTCAACTCATAAAATTTGATATGGAAGCTACATTTAAATCTGTGGCATATTATTTGAAAATTTTTAATGATTGGTTCTTAAATATGATGATGAACCAAAAGAACACACTAGCGCAAAAAATAAGAGTCAATAAACAAAAATATAAAACTTACATAATCAATATATTAATTCCATTCTTCCTTCATTGACGAAAAACATTATGAGAAAACTAAATTATATAAGCTCATATGCAATTTAAAATTATAAGTTAAAAATTTGGTGTACGAAAATGAAATATAAATTTGAAAGTGGATTTTTTCATTAATAGTGAGAAATAAAACAAAGCTCTAATTTTAGATTTTTTTTGTATATCGGAATATTTTATTTAAATAATAGTAATATGTGATCATCTTCTTGGTTTCTTTAATATCGCAAGTCTGAAAGAGTATTATATACTAAGCATAGTAACAAAATATTTGGTATTACGAAGTAAATTAATTTATTGCCAAACAATCCTTCAATGACGCTTTCAAAATCAAAACAAACACGAAAGCTGAAATTGAAAATGGAAATCGGAAACACGAAAGTACTTCACCCTTAAAAACTCTCAAAACTATAACATTTTCCAATGAAACCAAACGAATTATTTTAAGAAATTTTGTCGGTAGTTTTTTTAGTTCCTTCCATGGTATTATTACCATGGTTATTTTCTCTTTTGACAAAAGTCTTAGCTTGTTTTCTGTCTTATGCACATATTCTTTTACGTTTTTATTTGTAACCTTCGTTATCTATTACTGACAAATGCCCTTCTAAGCGTATGCCTATCAATTCCCATTTAATTCCTAGTTTCCGTTGTAGCATTTTAATAGCTTTTGGCGTCATTCAGCTGTTATCCTTCCCCCTTGAACTGTTTTTATAACTTTTATTATTTTTAAACTTGTTGGTTGTGTCCCATCTTGTGAAAACTTCAAAATGTGTTCCCAGTTAAAATCGTTTTAAAAAAAGTCACATTTTAAAAGTTTACTGTTACAGCTACCTAGAATGTTATCATTAGTAATAAAACCAGCGTAATGTAGCTAGACTATTTTATAAACTGTCATAGTAGCTTAGTATACTAAGGAAATTGTATCCAGTGTTTTAAGTAGAAAAATATTTTTTGTACGCTTAAAATTAAAGTATGATATCATGTTGTTTGATTATTTTTCTGCTCAGGGAATGGTCAGCATGGGTGGAGAAATGCTAGCTAGCTAGCACTCAATGTACGCTGGCCTATCTTACGTGTCACTGTGGACAGTTTGAAGAATGATTGAGGCAAGGCCTACCGTTAAATATTACCGTTAATACGGACTTGCCAATGAATAATCTTTGTTGTTCCAGAACAATGGATGTTCGTATTAAATACGCCATATCCCAAACTCTAGGACCTGCTTTTTTAAAGTATAAGCATGAACCTATGAAGGAAAAAGGGTATTTTTCCTGTAGACTTAAGAGATATTTTAATGTTTGTTAATACTCTAAGATGATTCTTGAAAGTTAACTTTTTAAGTGATTGAACTCAGCACCTTATATTTACGAAAATATCCGTAAATTGATGAAGATCACTATATATTTAGTAAATAGTTTAAAATATAAGTTGAAAATTTGTAATAGTGTACATTGGAGTAATGTCATGATGTAAAACAGATGTTAGTTTTTAAACAAAATAATTGATACATAAAAATTTTTAATATTTTGGAATCTTAAAAAGTTAGTAATTTATGTTAACTAACAAATAATACTCTGTAATACAAAGTTTGCTATCTTTATCTATTTTGGGGGAACACCAAAAATATTTCTACGAATAGCTGATGAAAATGACTTCCATTTTTGCATGATTCGTCGTTTCTACTTCAAAATGTTTTAGAAGTTGATTAAAGTATTAGCATATTATTCACCTTAGAATGATTTTTTTCCCAGAAGTAAATAATATAAAAAAATTTAGGTAGTAAAATACATTAGTGGATTTTTGTTTTTTAAACTAACAGAAGTTTTAAGAATTATATTTTCTAAATTCTTTAAAGTAACATAAAATAAACATTGAATTGTACATTTTTATAATAATATTTTATTGTATTACTTAATTGCTACTTTTATGTTTCTATCAGTAAGCATTTGAAGCTTATGTGCTTCAAAATTCCTTCGAAATTCGTTTTTTTTAATTAAATTAAAATTGACTTTGTCACACCACATAGGCTACTTATCAACTATAAGAAAATATAATTAAAATTTTGCTGATAATCCTTACTTGTTGACTCGTAGAATATGAATTATGATTGTTATGGTCTGTGTTAGCTAAATATTTGAACAGTGTATTATATTTTCAGTTTTTAAACACAACTTTCCCCTTCAACTTTTGTTATTAACTTTAAAAACAGTGAATTATAAAGTGTATAAGGAATTTGTAAAATTCTATTTTTTAATTCCTTACCAAAAAAAATATTTTTTTTTTTAATGGCTAAATTTGTTAGTGGATATCATTGCACTGATCACCCTTAAAAACACTCATATTATGTCAAACGAACCTGCTACTCCTCGGAAATCCGTTAAGACCAGACACACTCGGACAATCGGGCTCGCGGCAAGCATGTTTGCGGGCGCCAACCACAAAACTGAAAAAAGGAGGGAGGGGGAGTGTGATTCAGCTCAACCGTGTAATCCAATAGCGCGCAAAAACCCAAGCGTGTAAAGCGCGCTCCATGCGGCCATAGATTGTTTTCCCAATAACATTACCGGCAGCACACATCGGGAAATATCAGTTTTTTTTTTAATATATCGCGTTACATTGTGGGGCCGCTTCAGGTAAATTGATTTTTTTTTAGTGAGAGGAGAAAATTACAACGTGCGGTTTTTTTTGCTAGAGAATTAAAATAAACGATTTTGTGTTTTTGTTTATCGAAACTGTAATTAGAATTTTAAAACCAATGAGCCATCACAAAGAATAAAAAATAATAATAATAACCCAGTTTACCAGTTTCGATACAAAAATATATTTTTTAATGTTTTTCTTCCAAACAGTTGATTTAAGATCATTTCTTGTCTATTGTTTATAATTTTTTATTTGTGATTAGTAAGTTCTAATTTTACGCGGTTGAACGCGAAATTATTAATCTATGAAGTGGGTGTATTTTATAAAGTTTCAGTATTTCTATTTATTAATAATTATCAAAAAAAGGTATATGTATTAATACTGATTATAAAAATTAATTGGTTGAATATAAATTACTATGAAAAATCGTAAAAATGCTATCATCTGGGCCCTATTTCATAAAACTCGACAGGCGTGACATATGCGACAATTATGTCAAAATGTACAAATATGTCAATTTGTAATTACAAGTGTACGTTTCATATAAAAGGAGGTTGACAGGCAAAGAATCTTAAATAGCTACAATTAAAAACAACTGTCTCATAAACACGACCGTATGTGACAATTAATTGTAGGTCAATGTTTTATTTTTTAGTGATGTTTGTTTAGTGATCGCCCGCGGCCACGTGTATGTCAAAACATGATTTGGCTTTCAAGTGGTGCGTGCGATAATCGAACCCTGCCATACCTTTGCTTTTCAAGAACAATCGATTTGTACCACAACAAAGTAAGCAGTAAAATATTTATGCGACATATATAACCTGCACACATACAGTACAATGAACAGTGTGGATAAGATAAGTATTTTAAACCTCATTCGTGAGGAAAAGGAGGTGTTGTTTGGAAGATTTTCATGCAGTTTGACACATGAACAGAAAATGGACACATGGAAACGCGTAACTGAAAAAGCGAAAGCCATCGGAGCCTTTACAAGGGATTGGAAGTATCTTAGGGATACTACATGGCAAAACTGGCGCAAGAGAACGATTATAAGTATAAATTGTATGGGTACCAGATTATTAATAGGTTAGGTATGGACACAGGGGCATGTTATTCATGCGAATAATTTTTAGATATAGCTACTCATGGTATACCGGCTAAACTATTGATAATAGAAGCAAGGTGTATTAATGAAATTGCTTCTTTTGTTACGAAAAGTTGTCGCGAGAGACAAAAAGAGCATGTTACAGATGTTTATTTTTTAGATTTTCGTAGATTTTCTAATTTCCACAAGCAAAAGAAATAATTCGTACACAGATACAAACCTAACATAACCTAAACCAACCTAACGTCACTTAATTTAACCTTACCAAAAGTAACCAAACCTTAACAAACTTAACGTAAGCATACATAATCTAATGTAAATAAACCTATGTTAGGTTGGGTTAAGTTAGGTTATGTTTGATTATGTTATGTTAGATTAGTCTCTGTGTATAAATTACATGTAACATTTAGCTTGTTTTGATTGTGGAACAGAAAATCTACGAAAATCGGAAAAAAATAAACATGTGCCACATGCACATTATTACAGGCTACTCATTTTCGTAACAAAAGAGGCATTTTTCTTTAATAAATATTGCTTATATTATCAATAGTTTAGCTGATATTCAATGATTAGGTAGAATTAACAATTACCTTCATGTGTTTGCAACAAGTAGCCGCTAATATAGTATGACACTTCATATTTGGCACCAGTAGTCTAATTAATATGGTTTAAGAAATAAAAATAAAAAATTAAAAAATTAGATCTTTTGTATCTGCCTGTGCTAGCAATGGAACACGCCTAAGTGATATAGGATGTATATTATAATTCAATTACTAAAACCTAAATCTTTTTCATGCCCAGGAGAAAAAAGATAACAGAACAAAGACGGGAAGTGCAGGTGGGAAGAAATGTATTTATGACGAGGCAGATCATATTATCATGGACATTATTGGAAAAGAATCACCTGTTCTTGAAGGAATAACGACTCCTGAATCTTCTGGGACTGACATTGCTGCCATTACATTCGCATACCACGAGGATTTAGGAAATCAGACTGGAGAAGTTATTGTAAATAATGCAGATGGTGTTGCTGAACCAACGTGTTCAAATGCATCTGACAATTTGAGCGGTACTCATCAAACACCATCTGCAAGCACAGGTGGCAACACAAGGAAAACAAACATAAACTCTGCAAAGAAGGAATATGAATTGTTAAGAACAAAAAAAATTAAACTGCAAACGTTATTACTGGTACAGAAACTCGAAACAGCAAAACGAGAAACATATAAAATGGATCTAGAGTTACTGAAAATGGAGAAAGAAGCAGGCCTTCCGCCATCTGAATTTACAGCTCATTTGACTAATTCAAAAATATTTCCTGTTAACACCGAAATGTTGCAATTTGGTGCTTCAAACAGTGTAATTGAAGATGCTATTGTCATTGTTAACAATACATGTGAAAATAACTAATATATATGTTCTACACATTAACATCTGATGTATATAATCTTGTGTAATGAAACCAAAATAATTAAACGGACATTTCAAGAGAAGCTTACGTTAATTTTCAATAGTTATGTATATTTTGTACCTAATTATTCGTTTCAGTTTTTGTATTAGTGGATAAATATTTGTTGATTTAATTATAATGGAAATGTCAGTGCATGATACAAAGCAAACTCATTGATATGTATATGGCTAAAAACAAAGAAACCACTTAATGTTCAAACACATGTATCAGTTCTTGCAATACTGCAATAGCCTCTGGATCAGCTGCGTCAACATCCTCATGAGCTTCCCCAGCGTCGCCTTCTACATTTTCATCGTTTTCATATGGTTCGTACACCTCTGATCCTAGGCGTTTCTCAATGTTATGCACAATTACAAAAGACAAGATAATGTTACATGCTGACACTGGCTGCATTCTCAGATGATTAAGGCATGGGAACTTCTCTTTTAAAATACCAAGTGCATTTTCCACCAGTCGTCTTGTAGATTTAAAGGCTCGAAGAAAACTTGTAAGAGCATTTGTCCGAGGTATTTGTACTGGGATATTTGGTGTAATAAGCCACTTTTTTAATCCATATCCCCTGTCTCCCAGTAATATTGCATGTGGAAATGGTCTCCATCCATTTTCCCACTGTTGTGACAACGATGAACATCGTAGTACTCGTGCATCATGTACTGAACCGGGCCACCGAGCACTGGCATACAAAAATTCTAGGTTAGGTCCACACACTAC
Organism: Bacillus rossius redtenbacheri; assembly: GCF_032445375.1. Classification (NCBI taxonomy): domain Eukaryota; kingdom Metazoa; phylum Arthropoda; class Insecta; order Phasmatodea; family Bacillidae; genus Bacillus; species Bacillus rossius. The sequence continues at coordinate 253,132,304 of NC_086330.1, forward strand.
CATTATATTGATTGAATGGTTGCCATTCCTGTCTACAAATGAGACTTCATTATCATGTGGGGCATCTATCTTGATCATCTACAACTCATCTACAACTCCAGCAACCCTTGGAATGTTTGCTACACTCATGAAAAGCTGTGCAATTGCTTGGACAGATTCAGTTGGCCAGCGAACCTCTTCTCCAAGAAAGGTGTGAACCAGTAAGTGACATAACTTTTTTACACATCGGTGGATAGTGGCTTTTGATAAGCCATGTGCATCTGCATTTACATGATATTGTGCTCCTGTGCCCAGCCAATGCAATGCGCACAAAAGTTGTTCTTGAACAGTAAGTGCATGATTTCTTTTTGTTTCTGTCCGCAACTGTGGCCCTAACCTATTTATAATGTATTCAGCTGTTACCTTGCTAACGCGGAATTTCTCTTTGAAGACAAAGTCACTGAAATTGAAGGTTAGGTTAATCCGTGGCCTAAAAACTCTTTGAACTCGGCTTTCTCTTTCTTCATCACTCCCGCTACTGCTACTGCTGCTACTACTGTCCATTATGTCCATTCACATCAAATTAACCCAATATTTTAACACACTATTGCACTGTTGTTATTACCAATCATTAGGTGACACTAAATGGTTTACCTGTCACTTCCACTCTGACAATTCTACAAATTTGTAAAATTGTTAAATACAATTTACATATCTGTGTTTCATAAAGCAGTATTACCTGTCAGATGTGACACATTTGTCACATTTTTACCTGTCAGCTTTAAACTTTTATGAAACAGTTATATGTCAAATTGTCATACATTTATACATATTTGTCGTGACATATGTGTAGACTTGTCAAATTTTATGAAACGAACATATGTCGAATTGTAAATATGTCTGACAATTCATTGTCACCTGTCACCTGTAGAATTGTAACGTTTATGAAATAGGGCCCTGGTCATTGTTGTTAAAGAAATGGTGTTAAATATACATCAGCAATAATTTAGTGTAAGAAAAAAAATGTTTTCCCTTTCAGATATATAAATACGGGTTCTCTTTTCAATTGGGTTGATAACATGGCAAATATTTCATGCGCCCATAGGAAAGTCGTCGATAATCCGCGAACCAAGTGATGCTTTGCGATCATGGCGGCATAAGCTGTACCTGACGTTGTAAACAATGTTGTTAGTACGAGATATTTAACCTCTTATTTCACTTTAATTGCTGTTGATATTATAAACAAATTATTTTTAAGCATGAGTACATTTTCAGAACTTTGGAGCAATACGAAAAATACGTAATAATTAACATTACTTACAGTACGAGGACAAATTTTTTTTTAAATTAGAGAAACCCCGTACCTAAATTAAAGAGGTATTACTTCTTACCTCCTTGGCCTAAGTCACCCATTTAAATGTACACAAATTAGAATTTCGCGCGTATGCTCACGCCGATAGGAGCGCTGTAGTAGCGCGTCTAATGTTTCGCCAAAGTTAACAGGCCTGAGTTTCTTATACTATCTGCTACAATATATGCTAATGTCTCTCCTCTATGGTGTTGTTAAACTGCTTGATGCTGGCCAGGCATTCACGTGCCCTCTGGCCATAGAAAAGAGAGGGAGGGCCTCTGGCACCGAAGGAACAAAGCCGCGAGGATGTAGTAATTTTCGGTCCAGAGAGTTTTTCAGCCCAGTCTTGAGGTATGCCTCAAGGGCTCAGCTCTACAGTTTTTATTTCTCTCGACAGAGGGAAGCTGTGAATTGTGGAAAGGTGGAGCCGCCATGATTTTCATCAAAGTTCGCAGTCTGCCTTGATATATGTCAGGCGGCCACCCCTGTGGTACTTACGAGTGCCTGCATACATTACATCCTCGCTCGCGAGGGAGAAGAAGAGCTATACGCCCGCGCTATGAGATTTCAGGATGTTCACGGAAGTAGAAGGCGACGAAATGTTCAGCTTCGAAATGTACGACTTTGGGGGTTTGATCGATGTTCCTGTCACAAAAATTATATCTAAATGATATCTAAAATGATATCTAAATTAAACAAAATCTGTACCCACAAATTCGTTCACATGCACACAATAATTCACATAGGTAGGTTATATACATAGGAATGTTAAACATTTTATTTAGCTATTTTATTTTAAATTATAATAATACAATAATATTCGTAATTAATATGTACTTAAATGTCACGTTAAATTTAATTTTTATATGATCATTAGAAAACGCAAATCGTTAAAATTAAATATAACACGCAGTTATATATTCACGCTGTTTTTCTTTCCGTAAATATTTTGAGTTTTAGTAAATAATTATCATTATATCATATTATCCATTTTTATTACTTAAATAAAACATGGACTAAATATTTCGTTGGGTTACTATCTAAAACCTGTTTGAATTTCAAGTCAGAAGCATTTGAGCATAATTATTATTTCATACTAAAATTTATTGAAATATTTATATACTTTTGTTTATTGTGGTATTAAATTAAATTAAAAAGTTAAATTTTAAAATGTTTCTTAACCTACATCAACATAAAATCACTTTTGTAAAAAGATAAAATCATTTACCCTATATTAAAATAATTTTTAATTGTTTCTTTATTTCAAATATATTTAAAGTTTCCCGATACATTAAAAGGCATGTCACACCCGGGTCTACTATTTATTTCAATGGCCATTGAGTCAAACGATAAAACGGAAACATGGGTGTGGATTATTTATAACTAAATTTTAAAATAAATAGTAACGAATAGCATCATCCAAAAATGTCCAAAATTGACTAAACATTATCCAAAATTGACCCAAAATGCGCATAAATTAATCCAAATTTACAGTTTTTATGATAAGGTTTTAACCAAAAATCTGAAAAATTAAAAAATTCCCTTATCGAAAGAAAATTTCCGTTTTATTTTCCAAAAATATGTCGTGGGCTTAAAAATCCTAAATGAAGGTTAAAATCCTTGAAATGGCAAATTCTAAAGCCTTTGAGGTCATGAACATGACCATTTAGATAATGTCATGACCACTATTTTTAAATATGAAGTCACAATCACCAGCTTGGGTTCCGCCATTTTTAATTTTGACATCACGGCATCTGTTTTCTAGAATTTTTTGCATCTTTTTTATGGAACTTAACGCTTTTTGGATTCCACCATTTTGGATTATGACATCACATCATTTATATTGAATATTGTAATTACTATCCAAAAAATTTGAAAAAAATATGAGAATATTTATTTATTACAATTTTAATAAAGTTTTAATAAAATCACACTTTCGAACGTGGTGAGGGCAAAAATACTGGCGAAGGGTCCTTTCTTCACAAAGGCTGCCAACAGCCTGACTTCCCACCACTACTGCCAAAGCATCTATTACGCCAACTGGTATGACTTCAGGTGGCCATCTTGGAACCGTCATTTGGTTTTCGTCTGCTATAGTTCACTGCCACCATATTAGTTTACTTTTTAGCCGCTTATTGCAGTAGTCTATTTATTACCAGAACGTCGTAGCATCCGCCATATTAACTATCCTAGAACCAAAATTAAATATTATATTACTCTTTTATCCTAAATTAATGTAAAAACTAAAGGTTTGCAAAGCTTTGAAATCATAATAAATGTATATTTTAAAAAACTAGAAAACTTACTTTCTATGTTTATGAAATAAAAAGTATATTTGTTTTGTTTTTAGTTAATAATGAATTAAATATTTTGTAAATTCTTCGAATGTCACTACAAAATCAAATTTCAAAGTACCGAAAATTTCTGGGGGAAGTGACCCCCACCCCACAAGGTGTTCCGATGGTGCCCGAAGGCCTCGGAAGAACGTCAAAATTAACGTACTTTAATTTTCGTGATTTTACAAACATTGGGGGCAAATGACCTCTCCCCTAAGGAGAGTGGAGTGGCGGGAAGTCGAAGACCACGAATGGCTCGGAAACACTCCAAATCGAAAAGGAATCGTTTTTTAATTTTTTTTAATTTTTATGGTTTTGACTACACTTCCCCCCCTCCCCCCGCCCCAATCACACCTTGAGGGGGGCAGTCGACTTCGGGGCAAATTTCCCACCATGCCCCGTACTCATGGATATGTAAAAATCATGGTTATTGCCCATAGCACGAAATAAGTTGAATTTGCCTCTTCTCTCTTCGGGTCATAGTCATGAAATTATTTTAGTGTCATTTGGATTACACATACTTGCAAAGTTTCAAATCGATACGACAATTAGAAGTAGGTTTAAATCGACTTAATGATATTGGATTTCATAATTAGTTACAAGTGAAGCTTATAAAAGCGTATATTTTAGATTCTGCATTTAATTGTAGGTCCCGAACATAAAGTTGTATAAATATAATATTTCCTTCGATAAAAACACAGTTTTAAAACCGAGGACTCTTTTGTTTTCTAGGTAGAATAAAAGTGCGACTTAAAATCAATAGTTTTTTAAAGCAACGCTCACCTAACAGGCGAATGAATTTTGAAGGCACAAAGGGACTACGACGATTATCCTGATTATGGCAATTGCAATGTCTACCAAAATATTGGTTAACGCCTAACTTTTGACGCCACTTAAACACAAAAGCCAAGATTCGTCAAGAATTTTTAGATTTTATATGAACCAATAATTTAATATTTATAATGCAGTTGAAACATTTCATCAGTTAATGTGGTAAATCGATATTACAGTGAACAAGGATCACTGCCGCCATCAAACGAACGAGTCTTAAAGTTTATCGCGCGACAGGATGTATCGGTTGCTCAGTGACTGAGTACGTCGAGAAAAATAACGCCGTTGACATTGTGATCAAAATATTTTGTTTTCTATTGGTTTTTTAGGCACGTCATTTTTATTATTTTTTTATGCAGGAATATTAAAACTGTGAACCATCTGAAAGGCCTGCCCAAATACACAGTTGGATTCCTCCAAATACTGTCCCAAAATTTTGGCGAACTTTGCAAGAGGAGATAAGGTAGTTTTGGTGCAATTTGTGAAAAATCAATAATTTAATTTCTGCTCTTTAAGATATTAAATACATGAAATAGAATTTTTGTAATTCCAAGCCTTTGTGGAATGGCAATATCTATGCTAAACTCAATTTGATTCCTAATGTGTAGAGACCTCCAATCGTATCTTCAAGGGGTAGGGAGTACCTTCATCATTTTAAACTAAGCACCCAAAGTTGGGCTCCCAAAGTTTTGTGCCCTATGGCGTTGCTGTATTGTGACTATTCTCTCAGACTTTTAGAGCGAACTATTGTCCTAGCAAAAAGCAGAGAAACCAGTCATCCTCCTGTAGCCGAATATTTCTGTGCTCTTTCCTAAAAGCCATTTCACATGCTATACAACGGGGAAAAAATACCTTCGTGCAGGCGCATGGCCATTTCCTCAGCGCGGTTGTGAAATAATCTCGGGCTGGAATAGGTACCATTCCTCCTGTAACTAATACCATTACGTTAATGGCAGCGAGCGAACTCCGAAGGTTCCGCGTAGACTACGTGCTAATATCAAGTCGTGCGAAATCAAAAGTCAAGTTTTGCAGCCAAGCGGGCTAGAGAGGCGCGGATGTAAGAGGAAAGGAGAAGATCCAGTACTTCCCCGTAACTGCCTGCAGTCTTCGCTGCGGAGTGCTGAGAATCGCTCGGAACCTTTGGGAATGGTTGTTGGAAATTTGGATATCATTCACAGAAACCTCACTTCACATTTTCTAGCAAAAAAAAAAAAGACTCAAAGTACAATTTTGTTATTCCATTATCCTATTCCGTTACTTAACTTTTCTAAAACTTAAATATTGTTCATTATTATATATCTCTTTCTAACAATTAGCTAAGATCATTATCGAATATAGGTAATATTAACAAGTAAATATGGTAATTTTTATGAAGATACAAATTATAAGTACCATAAAAGCGATTAAAAATTTTAACCAGTATATATTAATTTCTAGAAGTTAATGGATACTGTCACACTTGTTTTATGTATTCGATAAAAAAAATTACAACAGAGTTTACAGTGTTATTTTTCTGACATTCTAGATCGTTGCATTTCGTTAGACATGTTTTCAAATAACGTGGCAAGTTACAAAAGATAAAAACTGAAGTAGATACATATTGTTACGAAAACAGACAGGGCCGCGACGCGCGCCAGGTTCGGAGCTGGCTGGCTATCCCGCACGGCCACTGTGTCACGCGCCGTCCACCGACGTAAGGCAAGCCACGCGTGCCTGGTTGGATTACAAGGGTCATCGTTACCCCCTATCCCCTCTTCAGCTTTCCTCGCACCGTCCCGCCTCAGGCCATGGTCAACGACCCTTTTATCGGCCTGGGAATTCTGCGGGTTTCCCGAGGCCGCCGCACGGAGTGACGCGAATCAACACCCGACGCCTTGGGCGTGCAACTGAGTGCGACTGAGTGGCGCGAGACTGTCTGGACAGGCGCGAGTTAAGGGGCGAACCACTGTTGAGCCTAGCTCCAGTGAGGAGTGTAAACAGTGGCGGACCTAGACTCTGCGGGGCCTTTGTATCTCGTAAAGGGGGGGGGGGGTTTCTTATCAGACTGGAGTATGGGATACCACTGTGGAAAGGGGGATTTGTGGTCACTCTCCCGGAAAATGAGAAAATTAAACTTTTGAGCCTATATGAAACCTAAATTTCGACGACGGAAAAGAAATTTTTTTTTCGTGGTAAATTGTAATTGGTTTAGTTTTATTAATGCATACAATTTAATTCTGGTGAAATCTGGTCAGTTTATAAGTCTATAAAAGCTGTCAATATTTTTAAAAGTGAAATCATAAAAAAAAAATTAAAAATCAAAAGCAAAAACAAAAAAAAACATTTTTTTTTTTCATTTACATACATACCATAGTTTTCCACATAAAATAAAATTATACAAAGAAGAAAAATTTAAATTACGAAAATAATTTTGAATGGTTTTTGTACAAATACTCAAATAGGTATATGCCACATGTAAATGAGGGTTAATTTATATACGTAGCTGTTTAGGCTATATAATTATGTAAATTAATTGTAAAATAATTTGGTACAAAAATCACATGGGTGAATTTTTTCCCCTCACATATGAAAAAAATTGGTTTTAGGGGAAAAAAACCCAACTACATTTCAAGGCAAAATATTACAACACCAACTCATCTCACAATACAAGCTCTTGTGACTTTTTGCTTTTACTGCACTTCATTAAAATGTAACCCTGCGACATTTTTTTCCGGCTGAGTCTTCTATGAGATCAGTATAATCTATATTGTTTGCCAACTCGTTTTCTATGGAGAGGAAGGCTAAAGATGATAGTCGATCTTGTGTCATGGAGTTTCTTATATAAGTCTTAATAAGCTTTAACTTGGACAAACTCCTTTCTGCAGATGCTACTGTCACAGGAATTGTACCTTTTATTCTCAATGCTACAAAAATGTTTGGGTATACATCTATCAAGCTATTTTGTACAATGTACTTAAGAACTGAAAATGCATCGTCTTGTTCTAAATCGTAGACAAGGGCCAAACATTTTTAATTCCTCATAGAGTTCCACAGCGTCAATATCACTTTTATCTCCGGCGCTCAATTAAATTTGTAGCTCTTGACAATTATTCATCAGATCTTCATCACTCATGTTCTGTAGGCCCTTGATTTGATACATAAAGCCAAACTTGCTTTTATAGGTCTTCAAAGCTGCAAATCTTGGCTGACAGCTCATTCGTATTGCATCTACTACCACCAGAAAATAGTTTATTTTGAAATTATCTTCAGGTGGAAGCTCGGGATCTTCATCTTCTCTTTCATAGAAGAACATTTTCTTTTTACGCCGTCTTCTGCTGTTCTTAAACACGCTATTGATGCCAACTTCTTCTGCTACTTCTCTTGCTGTTACCAATGCCTTATTGAAGCCACTCAAACGATATTTATCTAACCACTTGAAAAAATGTTTCTAAGTATTTAACTGCCACACCTAGATGCACATTTACGTTTTTCCATACCTTACTGATGGTGTTTATTTTGACAAGAATATCGTACCACACCACAAGAGATGCAACAAACTCGTATGTAGTAATTTCGTTTTCTAACGATTGACACTCACATATTAAACCACAGTCTGTGTTACTCTTACGAAGACTTGACAAAGCATCACAAACATTGCTTAGCTGATACCTCACAGCTTTTACAGATTCAATTCTGGACTCCCATCTGGTTTCGGAAAGAGGTTTGAGAGAAATGTTAACATACGACTTCATAATACCCCATCGTTCACTTGAGAAAGAGAAAACGGTGTATAGTCTTCTTAAAAGACCAAAAAATGTCTGCGCTTGAGCACAAGATGAAGCAGCGTCTCCCAATACTAAGTTCCAGCTGTGGCTTCCACACGGTACAAAGAATACAAGAGGATTAATGTTGAGTAGCCTTCTTTGTACACCGCTCTTTTCCCCACGCATGTAAATGTCATAGCCTTGACCCCTACATTTGACAATGGACAAGCCTAACTCCTCCAATTTGTTTATTATGTAATCGGCCAGATTTTACCAGTAGTTTCTTTCTACAGCTACAAATTCTACTAAATTTTCCTCAATTTCTGCAGTGTCTTGGTTTCTTATTCATAGAATTATTGACAATTGTTCAATCCGAGCTATATCTCGAGTGCAGTCCAAAATGATTGCAAAGTACTTATTCCTTAATACTTTATCTATTATTTTAGCTCTAACATGATTGGCCATTATGTCGATAAATTCATTCTGAATAGTTTTACTCAGGTAGTGGTTTCTGGCAACTGTCGTTTTATAGTTTGGCAAGTGCTCTCGCAATGTTTGTTTAAATCGTGCAATCAAATTAACCAAATCCAAATATTTTTCACTGTTATTCGAATTGGACAACCTGACGTCGACCCAGAGGCCACCCTAGCTCCTACAGGCCGTTATGGCGCGTCACCGCCTTCTTCTGTGCGCGGGCGTGTGCGGGAGCCAGTGGTGCCACCTTCAATAAACCAGTGTCCCTCCGACGTAGTTTTTTATGTATATTTTCTTTTCTTTCAGCAGGACATAATTTTTATTGTAAAAACTATAATATCATCCATCATGTATAATTTAAATTAGAAGGGTAAATAACATGTATTTTAATTTGCACGGGGTGAACAAGTCGCGGGTTCCCGTCCACGAGGACGTGAGGTGCTGGACGAGACGCGCGCGGGGAGGGGGTCGGCGCGAGGAGAGTCGGGAGTCGCGTCTGGAGAACCGCGGGGCAGAGACGTTTCGTCCGCGAGCTCTCGCCAAGACGAGTGAAACGGGTGAGCATAGAGGCCTCCGGGCTTAACCACAGTGACGCGGGGAATAGATCAGCAACAATCTTCGAGTTGTGTCAGGCAGTTCGGAACTATGGAGATTAGTATGCCAACTATTGCCAAGGGGTCGCCCTATTGTAGATAGTTTAGTTTTTTCTTTATTAGCGTTTCATAATTTTTTCCTTTCCTCTCGTATGTATGTATATATATATCTTTATTCGCTCGTATAGTCGTGCATTGCCTAGGATAAAATAGTACCATTGTGTCATGGACGAGACCTCGCCATACTAATGGGACAATTCAGAAACTGTGTCCGCAGGTAGTGCTTGCCGGTAGTCGCTATAGGGCAGGAAATCAAAGCCCTGCCGGTTTGGGGCAAACGCCATCGGTTAGCGCCGCGACGCCGGCGCCTACTACTTCCCATAGGCCAGGGGCGGATCCAGGGCCGGGCGACCCGGGCAATCGCCCAGGGCCCTGCGCCTAGTGGGGCCCCACGTCTGCCCTCACCCTAGCACCTGTCATGTAAGGTGTACACCCCTAATATTTATTAGAACCTCTTTCATATGTATTAACCGCAACATGCAGGAGACGAGTGTCAGATAATCGGGTTGGCAATATGTGGATCACATTACCTAACACTTGCCAGCCGGCGATGCTGATTAGTGTTTGCTTCAGGTTACAATTATCACAGATACGGCGACAACAAGGCTTTGCTCTTGAGTGTCGTTTTCCACTGATATATCTCTGGGGAAGGGCGGTGAAAAGTACATACAGTTGTGCTTTTTTTGTTTTATGTTTATATTACTTCTGCCAGTTATCAAAGGAATTGAAAGTAGAGGTCGCTATGTACACCCTAAACTTCCTCTTAACCTTCTAAATTTACGTGACTTTAGTCAGCGGCTGATAATTAGCCTTCCCTTCCCTTTTACGATACTCAAAAGAAAAGTGGAGGGGGTGTGAACGTACGCGTTACAGACCGATGTTGTTACTGCAGTGTCGCCAGATCAGTGGAAATATTAAGTCATGTATCGTGCAGTGCACATTTTGAATCTCTATTCGTTCGTCCTGTTATTTTGTTGTAACTACTTTCAATGATATTGATTATTAGGGATATTTATTTTTAATTAGACAGTTTCATAATCAAGGCTGAAATTTTTATTTGTTAGTTTCAGTCAGATTAATTTACAATGACCTCTCGTGATCGTGATTTTGGTAGGAAATATGATTCTGGCAGTTCCAAACGGAAAAAAATTGAAAAACGCAAAGAACTTGAAAAAAAATTAAGTGGTTCTTTAACAAAATATTTAAAGACTGATAAAATTACTGGAGATAAGGAACAGTTGTGCGTTCAAGATTCAATACCATTAACAGAAGTCAAAGACATAAAAATACCCAGTAGCCAAAGTGAATCTCTCCTGAAAAACAATGAAGTGTTGTGTTCCGAGTGTATGTCTGCGTCATCTGAACATCTGTCCGTGCGAGATTCAACGATGGCAGAGGAAGAAGTTACTGTCGCTGCAGAGGTAGGACTCAGTAGCCACAGTGATCCACATTTGGAAGCAACGAGGTGATGTATCCTGAGTCGACGTCATCATCATCTGCACATGTGCCATTAGAGGATAACGATGCGGACTTCGACATCCGTGAGGAAATCGATACCTTACCTACCAATGTAACTGTGAGTGACCCTTTTTTTATGGCCTAAACAATTAAGTGTCTTACAAATAACTAGTATAGTTCAAAACGGCCCCGTGAGGGTATACAATAAATCTTACCCCAAAAATGAAAGTGGTCGACATTTTACAGACACACATTATATAAAAACACTTATAAATGGTGAAGAGCAAGATAGGCGATGGTTAGTTTATTCCGAGTCAAAAGATGCTGTTTACTGTTTTGCATGTCGTTTATTCTCTCTAAGACCTAATCCCAACAGTGCCCTTGGATCTAATGAAGGTATAAGTGACTGGAAGCATCTATCCGAGGTGCTCAAGTCTCACGAAAAGAGCAAGTGTCACAAAGAATGCATGATAAAATGGCTTAGTTTAAAAAACGGCCTTTCTTGTGAAAAAACTATTGATTCACAAACCCAGGCCCAGATTCGTGCTGAACAACAACGCTGGAGAGATATTTTAGAAAGGCTATTAGCCATCGTACAGTTTTTGGCTACTCATAACTTGGCTTTTAGAGGGCATGAAGAGAGGTTGTCCAATTCAAATAACAGTGGAAATTTTTTGGATTTGGTTAATTTGATTGCACGATTTGACCCAACATTGCGAGAGCACTTGCACCAAACTATAAACAAGACAGTTGCCAGAAACCACTACCTGAGTAAAACTATTCAGAATGAATTTATCGACATAATGGCCAATCATGTTAGAGCTAAAATAATAGATAAAGTATTAAAGAATAAGTACTTTGCAATCATTTTGGACTGCACTCGAGATATAGCTCGGATTGAACAATTGTCAATAATTCTAAGAATAACAAACCAAGACACTGCAGAAATTCAGGAACATTTTGTAGAATTTGTAGCTGTAGAAAAAACTACTGGTGAAAAGCTGGCCGATTACATAATAAACAAATTGGAGGAGTTAGGCTTGCCCATTGTCAACTGTAGGGGTCAAGGCTATGACAATGGTGCTAACATGCGTAGGGAAAAGAGCGGTGTACAAAGAAGGCTACTCAACATTAATCCTCTTGCAATCTTTGTACCGTGTGGAAGCCACAGCTGGAACTTAGTATTGGGAGACGCTGCTTCATCTTGTGCTCAAGCGCAGACATTTTTTGGTCTTTTGCAAAGACTGTACACAGTTTTCTCTTGCTCAAGTGAACGATGGGGTATTCTGAAGTTGCATGTCAACATTTCTCTCAAACCTCTTTCCGAAACCAGATGGGAGTGCAGAATTGAATCTGTAAAAGCTGTGAGGTATCAGCTAAGCAATGTTTGTGATGCTTTGTCAAGTCTTCGTAAGAGTAACACAGACTGTGGTTTAATAAGTGAGTGTCAATCGTTAGAAAACGAAATTACTACATACGAGTTTGTTGCATCTCTTGTGGTGTGGTACGATATTCTTGTCAAAATAAACACCATCAGTAAGGTATGGAAAAACGTAAATGTGCATCTAGGTGTGGCAGTTAAATACTTAGAAACATTTTTTCAAGTGGTTAGATAAATATCGTTTGAGTGGCTTCAATAAGGCATTGGTAACAGCAAGAGAAGTAGCAGAAGAAGTTGGCATCAATAGCGTGTTTAAGAACAGCAGAAGACGGCGTAAAAAGAAAATGTTCTTCTATGAAAGAGAAGATGAAGATCCCGAGCTTCCACCTGAAGATAATTTCAAAATAAACTATTTTCTGGTGGTAGTAGATGCAATACGAATGAGCTGTCAGCCAAGATTTGCAGCTTTGAAGACCTATAAAAGCAAATTTGGCTTTATGTATCAAATCAAGGGCTTACAGAACATGAGTGATGAAGATCTGATGAATAATTGTCAAGAGCTACAAATTTAATTGAGCGCCGGAGATAAAAGTGATATTGACGCAGTGGAACTCTATGAGGAATTGAAAATGTTGGCCCGTGTCTACGATGGAGAACAAGACGATGTATTTTCAGTTCTTAAGTACATTGTACAAAATAGCTTGATAGATTTATACCCAAACATTTTTGTAGCATTGAGAATAATATGTACAATTCCTGTGACAGTAGCATCAGCAGAAAGGAGTTTGTCCAAGTTAAAGCTTATTAAGACTTATATAAGAAACTCCATGACACAAGATCGACTATCATCTTTAGCCCTCCTCTCCATAGAAAACGAGTTGGCAAACAGTCTAGATTACACTGATATCATAGAAGACTTCAGCCGGAAAAAAAGTCGCAGGGTTACATTTTAATGAAGTGCAGTAACAGCAAAAAGTCACAAGATCTTGTATTGTGAGATGAGTTGGTGTTGTAATATTTTGCCTTCGAAATGTTGTTGGTTTTTTTTTTTCTCCCTAAAACCATTTATTTTCATAAGTGAGGGGGAAAAATTCACCCATGTGATTTTTGTACCACATTAATTTTACGACTAATTTACATAATTATATAGCCTAAACAGCTATATAAATTAACCCTCATTTAATGTGGCATATATTTGAGTATTTGTACAAAAACAATTCAAATTTATTTTATTTTTTTTACTTTTCTTCTTTGTATAATTTTATTTTATGTGAAAAAATATCGTATGTATGTATGTAAATGAAAAAAAAGGAAATATTATTGTTTTTTTGTTTTTGCTTTTGATTTTTTATTTTTTTTTATGATTTCACTTTTAAAAATATTTACAGCTTTTATAGACTTATAAAATGAATAGATTTCACCAGAATTAAATTGTATGCATTAATAAAACTAACCCAATTACAATTTCCACGAAAGAAAATTTCTTTATCATCGTCGAAATTTAGGTTCAATGTAGGCTCAAAAGTTTAATTTTCTCATTTTCCGGGAGAGTGACTACAAATCCCCCTTTCCCCAGTGGTATTCCATACTCCAGTCTGATATGACCCCCCCCCCCTGATCCTCCCTCCGAGATACAAGGGCCCTGCTGAAATAAATTGTCCAGGGCCCCGCAGAGTCTAGGTCCGCCACTGCCATAGGCGGCCGTGTAAGGGGAAATTCTCGTGTAGTCAGGCCTCACCTAAGAACGGTCGTAGGCGGGAACTGCGATAGCCCCGTGCCAGTGCAAATAGTGGCCAATAAAAAGAGTGAGTGCCACGAAACCCTATGTAGTTTCATTATTAGCAGGCTAGATCCTCTTAACTGCCACGCGGCCCGAAACCCACCCCCAACTGAGCTAGCCCAAGAACCTACACAACCAATAAGGGGATCAGCCCGCTCCACGACAAGTGGCGCCCAACTAGGTGGCAACGCATTTTCAAACTTTCAAATTTTCAAAACTTTCAAATTTTTCAAAACTTTCAAACTTTCGAAATTTTGTCTCAAAGGGCGTAATTTGGCAAAGTGCGGGTTGCCAAGAACACGGACAAAGTGGGCGGAAAGGACATCACGGACATTATACGGACTGGAGTAACGTGCGACGTAGCGCGAGTTACGTCACGCGAACGGCGCGGGAGCTGCCTGGCGCGGCGGAGCGGCGGAAGCAGGCGGAAGGAGCGGCGCGGGAAAGAGATAAGGAGACGCATCCACGCCGGGATCAGGTTCACGCGGGAGAGAGATAAGGCGGCGTGACCCACGCCGGGCTCGAATTCGCGCGGTATCGCGTTGCGGCTTATCGCGCGCCGAGAGGCGAGTTCGCCGACCGAGCCGAGAAGGATCGGACAACAAAGTGAAGCCGTGTGACGACCGGAAAAATGGAGGGACCGGATGAGACAAAGGCGAGGGGGATGGACACGTGTGTGGGGTGTGGACTTCTGTTCAGGGGGAGACACGGACAGGACCTTTCGTGCGAATGCCCATGGGGACTAGCGGACGTGAAGAGTAGCGGGGAGAGTAATGACAGACAACCGGGGAGTCATTTACCGGGTCACCGCGACGAGGGCGTTAGAGAGCCCATAGGTCATGGTCATCCGAGTACAGTGATGCGAGTGGTCGAGGTGGCTAGCCCATTACCGGAGTTTGCGGGAGAACCGCACGAAGATCCGAGTGCGTTTGTAGCCGCGTGTGTGGACAGGCTTAGGGGAGTGCCACGAAGGGACTGGGTGACGAGAGTGTGTGGCCAGTTACGGGGCCGGACGGCGAAATGGTGGACGGACACGGGGGACTATCTATCCGAGTGGGGAGAATTCGAGCGAGCACTAGAGAGGCGGTTCAACGGACCACTGGCACGAGCCGAGTGTCAGCGACAACTTTACAGTGTACCACAGGCCGCAGGGGAGAGCGCCGAATCATTTATCTATAGGAAGGTGCGGTTGCACCGGCGAGTGGGGCCGAAGAGAACAGTGAGCGAGGTCATGCCCGTAATATGCGAACAGTTGTTGCCATCGCTACGCCCTTTTCTGCGACGGGCCGTGGACCTAGAGGTATCCGAGTTCGTGGAGCTGGCCCGGGAGACTGAAATGGACTTGGCAGCAAGTAGGAGGGAACTCTGGGCAAGAGAATCACGACGGGAGCCGAGGATGACACCAGTGATGTCACAAGAGACTGTGGCACCCGAGGACGCAATGACATTGGTCCGATACAGGGGCGGGACCACACCACAAGGGCAGAGGACGACAGGGGGACCCACGCGGGAGACCAGAACACGGTCAGAGGAGCGGAGTATGAATCAGCGGACGAGTGACAACCGTTCACCCAGGTGTCAGTATTGCCGCAGCCCGGAGTATCACTGGCACGCGGAGTGTCCACCCAAGGCGGAGTTGTGGAGGAAACAGACAATAGGGGGCAGGGACAGAGTCGGCCACTGCCTCCTAGATACGAACCCGGACAACATGACAGAAAAGACCTCACCGAGCTCGAGGACGAGTCAGCCCAACGACGCCCGCCATGACACCAGCCACATGGACGAGAGGAACACAGGGACGTCGCCCGCCAAAAGTGACAGCCCCACTGGGCAGCTCGGAAGAGACACGAGGGACCACGGGAACCGCAGCACAGACGCCACAGCAGACGGGGGAGCCAGTAGCAGTCCAACAGCAGGGGACAGGTCACCACCAGAGGAGCAGGGGGCTCCTCCAGCACAGCTGGGACAGCTGGGCGCGGACCAGGCGGCGCTGCTCCGGGTGCCAGTGCTCCTGAACGGCCGTCCCGTCCACGCGTTGGTGGACACGGCGGCGACCCACTCCTTTGTCGCCGCCCACCTGGTGCTGGACGAGGACTTGGAGCCACACGAGGACGAGGTGCAACTGGCAACGGAGGGGACAAGCGCGTCCACGTCTGGACGCGCACTGGTAACCATCGGTGTTCGTGACTTATCCAGTCGGCCTAGCGCCCTGGTGATGCGTGGACTGCGGGAGGAGTTGATCCTGGGCCTGCCTTGGCTGGTCCAGGAGGACGCCGCCATTGACATCAAGGACAGTAAGTTGCACGTGGGCCGTCAGGGGCGCCGAACGCTGTACGGCGTGGGCCGGGCGGGCCCTGTTCCTCCCTCACCACAGGTCCAGCTGGCAGACCTCACTCACGACGTGCCACCAAATTACACAGGGTTGTTCGAGGGCGTGTTGTCACAGCAGCCGTTAGTGTTCGCGGCCACAGACATGCTGCGGCGGACAACGGTGACGGAACACGCCATCCCTACAAAGCCACACAGTCCCATATACGTAAAGCCGCGTGAGTTTGGACTCAAAGACCGTCAGGTAGTGCAGGAACAGATAACCGAAATGCTCCGGAACGGAGTAATAGAAGCTAGTGAATCTCCGTACAATAGCCAAATCGTCATGGCTAAGAAGAAGGACGGGACCTTGAGGTTCTGTGTGAACTTCAAACCCATGAACTCTGTCACCATACCCGCCACACCACCACTGATAAACATTGCAGACGCATTGGCAGGCTTGGGGGACGCCCGTATATTTACGTCACTCGATCTAAGGTCCGG
Source organism: Bacillus rossius redtenbacheri (assembly GCF_032445375.1). Lineage (NCBI taxonomy): Eukaryota > Metazoa > Arthropoda > Insecta > Phasmatodea > Bacillidae > Bacillus > Bacillus rossius. Next base: position 253,149,101 of record NC_086330.1, read on the forward strand.
GTATTGGCAAGTCCCCGTCAGGCAGGAAGACCGTCCTAAGACCGCGTTCACGGCCCCGGACGGACGCAGGTTTCAGTTCCGAGCCATGCCGTTTGGGCTGATGGACGCCCCCTCGACATTCCAGGCCATGATGGTCCGCGTCCTGGATGGGTTCATGGGCGACTTCGTCACGGCCTATCTGGACGACGTGATCGTCTGGTCATGAACGTGGGAGGACCATGCGCATCACCTGGCATTGGTCCTCGAACGGCTGGCCAGACACGGGCTGACCTGCGCCTCGCACAAGTGCCATATCGGGGCAACAGAGATCAGATTCCTGGGACATGTCGTCAGTGAGAAGGGGTGCCGCCCTCTCCCGGAGCACCTGGACCTGATCGCGTCCAAGGCGGCTCCACGGACGAGAAAACAGCTGCAAAGACTCTAGGGGCTCCTGAACTGGCTGCGGTCCTTCATACCGGACTTCGCAGCGGTGACGGCCCCCATGACGGACTTGCTATCCCCCAAAACAAAATACAGGTGGACCGCGGAAGCTGACCGCGCCCTGGCTGCTGTCAAGCGCTTGTTCAAGGACAGTCACACCCTCGCACGGCTGGTGCCGGGCGAACCCCTGTACCTACAAACGGACGCGAGTCAAGTAGGTATGGGGGCTGTGTTGTACCAGGTCGGACCCAATGGCGAGCGACGCGTGATGGAGTATTCCAGCGCCAAATTCGGGCCGGCCGCCCGGAACTGCAATGTGAATGAACAGGAGTGCTTGGCAGTGGTGTGGGCTGTCAAGCGGTACCAACACCATCTGGAAGGGCGGGAGTTTACTCCTAGGACGGACAATCAGTGCTTAAAATGGTTGAACTCGAAGCAAGGGAGGAAGAGTAAATTTACCCGGTGGGCTGTTACCCTCCAAAACTTTGAATACACAGTGGAACACGTGCCAGGGAGGACTAACCAACTTGCCGATGAACTGTCACGACATCCTAACCCAGAGAACATCTTTGAGGACGAGGGCATGTGGGACGATCTGCTTCCTCCGTCAGGGCGAGCACCCGTCACGGGAGACCATGTGGGGCCCGCGGCATTGTACGCGGTAACACAGGAGGAACCAGTCACTGAACCCGAGGCAGTGGACACTCTCTCCCAGCTGATTAGCGCCGTGCAGCGGGTTCAGCGGGGGGACGACATCTCGAAGGCCGCCGTGGAGGCGTGCGGGAACCAGGTGGTACCGGACCAGCGCTGCATGGACGGGGTCCTGCAGACGCGGGTGCCGGGAGGTGGGGACGCTTGGCGGACTCACGCCCCGAAGGGGGCCCGCGCGGCCATACTGGGTTATTTCCATGACCACCAGCTAGCAGGCCACCCCAGGGCCGAACAAACCGCGGAGGCAATCAGGGTCTCCTTCCACTGGCCCGGCATGGGACACGATGTCCGGGAATACGTCCGACGCTGCCACACTTTCCAGCAGCGCAAGGCCCGGAGGACAGACGGCGAGGAGCAACAGCGACCTCGCCGCCCGCAGCACCCATTCCACACACTAGCTCTAGATATCATGGTGCCCTATCCCCGCAGCAGCAAAGGCAAGCGCTTCCTTGTAGTACTAACAGACCTGTTCACCAGATGGGTCGAGGCCTATCCGGTCTCCAACGTCCGGTCGGAAACGTTGATAGCGCTGATCGACGGAGAGGTAGCCCCTCGTTTTGGGTACCCAGCGGTGCTCCTATCGGACAACGGATGTCAGTTCACGGGAGCCCGCTGGAAACAGGCCTGCAGAAGATGGGGGGTGAGCCACCACACGACGCCGACGTATCACCTGAGGGCCAACCCAACCGAGAGACGGAACCAAGAGATAAAGGCTCAGCTCCGTCTCCGGTTGGGAGAGGACCATTCAAAATGGGATACCCATTTGCCGAACCTCTTATACTGTCTGAGGCATCGTACGAGTGCCGCCATGGGCTACTCGCCGGCGGAGCTGGTCATGGGGCGGAACCTGGCGCTGCCAGGAGAATGCCGGGTAGAGGCGGCAGCCACAGAAGCCGGGTGGGGCGAATGTCTCAATACCGAGCTGACCAGAATGCAGGAGAGGGCTAGGCGGAGACAGGAGGCCTATCTACAGCAGACGACACCACAGTCCACTAGACCTCCCCCTACTCTGAACCCCGGGGACCAAGTGTACGTCCGACAGCATCCTCTGTCGTCAAGGGCAAAGAACTTTTGTGCAGGTCTAGCCCCGAAATGGGCGGGCCCCAAGACCGTTCTGCGACAGGCGGGGGCCACATCGTACTTAATATGTACACCAAGTGGGAGGCCCGCAAAAATTCACAGAGACCAACTGCGCCTAGCCGCGGGAGAGAGACAAGCTCCAAGGGACACGGACAGGGGAGAGGGACCTGCCTCTACACCAGTCACCGACGCAAACCAAGCCAGCCGTGACATGGACGGAAGGTGGGACGAGGACATGGCGGGACAGAAAGAACGAGGAGACATGACAGAGACGCGACAGGCAGCCGACACAGGGGCAGCCATGAAAGGAACGGAGACAGGAGGGGCAGAAGAGAGCGTAATGGAACCAGCCAGGACATTTGGGGAACCAGACGAAACGACCACCGACACAAACGTGATCCAGTTCATCACGGAACCGGACACGGACGGGGAGGACGAGGAGGGGGAAGACCCAGACACCCCTCTCTGGCCCCCCAATATGAGTCTGGCGGACTCGTCGTTCATTATGACCGTCACCGAACCAGACTCAGAGACCGAACGGGGGTACACAGAGGGGATGGAGGAAGAACTGATGGAGGTCCCGACAGGTGAACCAGGATCTTCGGGGTGGTCTGCCATCCCAACCACGAGGATGGGGGGAAAGGGCAGGACATTAGGCCCCAACCGTTCACTCAGCCCCTCACTTTCCAGAAGCGAATCTGGGGAAAACTCCCGACCTAGGAGGATACGGCGGGTACCCACCTACTTACGGGAATTTCAGTGCAATAACCTACCAAAGGCAAGCCACCACACGAACACAGGATCCCGACTCAGTGTCATGAGTTTACTGCCACCCTTCGCGAGACACCCGCACACGATACACACCAGAGGCCAAGACACTCCCTACCCTCCCGTTTCCACGATCAACGAGTGCAACGGCAGATGCGACTAAGAGACGTTGACGCGCATAATGGCCTTGTGGGGGGGGGGCATTTGACGTCGACCCAGAGGCCACCCTAGCTCCTACAGGCCGTTATGGCGCGTCACCGCCTTCTTCTGTGCGCGGGCGTGTGCGGGAGCCAGTGATGCCACCTTCAATAAACCAGTGTCCCTCCGACTTAGTTTTTTATGTATATTTTCTTTTCTTTCAGCAGGACATAATTTTTATTGTAAAAACTATAATATCATCCATCATGTATAATTTAAATTAGAAGGGTAAATAACATGTATTTTAATATGCACGGGGTGAACAAGTCGCGGGTTCCTGTCCACGAGGACGTGAGGTGCTGGACGAGACGCGCGCGGGGAGGGGGTCGGCGCGAGGAGAGTCGGGAGTCGCGTCTGGAGAACCGCGGGGCAGAGACGTTTCGTCCGCGAGCTCTCGCCAAGACGAGTGAAACGGGTGAGCATAGAGGCCTCCGGGCTTAACCACAGTGACGCGGGGAATAGATCAGCAACAATCTTCGAGTTGTGTCAGGCAGTTCGGAACTATGGAGATAGGTATGCCAACTATTGCCAAGGGGTCGCCTTATTGTAGATAGTTTAGTTTTTTCTTTATTAGCGTTTCATAATTTTTTCCTTTCCTCTCGTATGTATGTATATATATATATCTTTATTCGCTCGTATAGTCGTGCATTGCCTAGGATAAAATAGTACCATTGTGTCATGGACGAGACCTCGCCATACTAATGGGACAATTCAGAAACTGTGTCCGCAGGTAGTGCTTGCCGGTAGTCGCTATAGGGCAGGAAATCAAAGCCCTGCCGGTTTGGGGCAAACGCCATCGGTTAGCGCCGCGACGCCGGCGCCTACTACTTCCCATAGGCGGCCGTGTAAGGGGAAATTCTCGTGTAGTCAGGCCTCACCTAAGAACGGTCGTAGGCGGGAACTGCGATAGCCCCGTGCCAGTGCAAATAGTGGCCAATAAAAAGAGTGAGTGCCACGAAACCCTATGTAGTTTCATTATTAGCAGGCTAGATCCTCTTAACTGCCACGCGGCCCGAAACCCACCCCCAACTGAGCTAGCCCAAGAACCTACACAACCAATAAGGGGATCAGCCCGCTCGACGACAAACCTCTCTTCATGCCCTCTGAAATCCAAGTTATGATTAGCCAAAAACTGTACGATGGCTGTCCGGCGCTGTTTTTCAGCTTAAATCTGGGCCTGGGTTTGTGAATCAATAGTTGTTTTTTTTTCACAAGAAAGGCCGTTTTTTAAACTAAGCCATTTTACCATTAATTCTTTGTGACACTTGCTCTTTTCTTAAGACTTGAGCACCTCGGATAGATGCTTCCAGTCACTCATACCTTCATTATATGCAAGGGCACTGTTGGGATTAGGTCTTAGAGAGAATAAACGACATGCAAAACAGTAAACAGCATCTTTTGACTTGGAATGAACTAACCATCGCCTAACTTGCTCTTCACAATTTATAAGTGTTTTTATATAATGTGTGTCTGTAAAATGTCGACCACTTTCATTTTTGGGGTAGGATTTATTGTATACCCTCACAGGGCCGTTTTGAACTATACTAGTTATTTGTAAGACACTTAATTTTTTAGGCCATAAAAAAGGGTCACTCACAGTTACATTGGTAGGTAAGGTATCGATTTCCTCACGAATGTCGACCGCATCGTTATCGCGACAGTAACTTCTTCCTCTGCCATCGTTGAATCTCGCAAGCACAGATGTTCAGATGACGCAGAAATACACTCGGAACACACTTCATTGTTTTTCAGGGGAGATTCAGTTTGGCTACTAAGTATTTTTATGTCTTGGTATTGAATCTTGAACGCACAACTGTTCAATATCTACAGTAATTTTATCAGTCTTTAAATATTTTGTTAAAGAACCACTTAATTTTTTTTTCAAGTTCTTTGCATTTTCAATCTTTTTTTTCCATTTGGAACTGCCAGAATCATATTTCCTACCAAACTCACGATCACGAGAGGTCATTGTAAATTAATCTGACTGAAACTAACAAATAAAAATTTCAGCCTTGATTATGAAACTGTCTAATTAAAAATAACTAGCCCTATTAATAAATATCATTGAAAGTAGTTACAACAAAAAAACAGGAAGAACGAATAGAGATTACTTAATATTTCCACTGATCTGGCGACACTGCAGTAACAACATCGGTCTGTAACGCGTACGTTCACACCCCCTCCACTTTTGAATATCGAAAAAAGGGAAGGGAAGGCTAATTATCAGCCGCTGACTACAGTCATGTAAATTGATAATGTTGAGAGGAAGTTTAGGGTATACATAGCGTCCTATCCTTTCAATTCCTTTGATAACTGGCAGCAGTAATATAAACATAAAACAAAAAAAGCACAAATGTATGTATTTTTCACCGCCCTTCCCCAGAGATATATCAGAGGAAAACGACACTCAGAGCAAAGCCTTGTTGTCGCCGTATCTGTGATAACTGTAACCTGAAGCAAACACTAATCAGCATCGCCGGCTAGCAAGTGTCCCATATTGCCAACCCGATTATCTGACACTCGTCCCCTGCATGTTGCGGGTAATACATATGAAAGAGGTTCTAATAGACATTAGGGGTGTACACCTTACATGACAGGTGCTAGGGTGAGGGCAGATGCGGGGCCCCACTAGGCGTGGGGCCCTGGGCGATTGCCCGGGTCGCCCGGCCCTGGATCCGCCCCTGAGTGTAAACTGTGGACTGAACAGATATTGATTGACTTACGAATAAACATTTTTAAGTTCAAGTAATTGGTAGTCAGATTTCTTTAAAGTACAATTAGTTATTAATAATGTAAATATTAGTAATTAATATAACTGTAATAAAACATAATTGGGCTATCCCTTACGAACCTAGTTCCTCCACATTATACTCGTAACATTTTGGTATCAGAAGTGGGATAGCCCTGATTAAAAAAAAATCTGATTAGTTGCACTAAATTAAATGATTATAAACTGAAAAAAATATTAGAAATTAAATTTTTGAGACTGAAATTAGTGTTAGAAACAGAAGTTAGTTTTGAGTGTAGTTGTTGTAAAGTTAGTGTTAGTTTTTAGTAGAAGGTTAGATTAGCTTGTAGGTCAAATTACAGTGTAGTTCATAGGACAGTAGCTATAGTGACAGGCTGATATTTTATGTAGACAAGAAATATGGCTGTCGAAGAATTTAAGAACGTAATGGCATTCTTAGCCGAAATGAAGAATGCAATGAAGAGTAACCAGGAGAGAATGGAGAGTAGGCTGGATGAAATGAAGAATACACAGAAGACTTTAAGAATGAAATGAAGAGTAAAAAAGGACCCATCAAGAAGAGGTGAAGAATGCCATGAAGACTGATATTGAGGATCTGAAGAAGAACCAAGAAGAGATGAAGAACTGTCAAGTTTACATATTTTTGTATTCCACTGCTGAAATGTGTGACACTCCTTTGGAGTGCCACATTTGTTGGTGTGTCAGTTTCTTCCGTGCCCACGCGAATAAGGGAACCTGCTCGCATTCTGGCGGTGCGATGATGTAGGGCCTACTTGCCGCGAGACTTGGTTCCTAGTGTCCCGGTGGGAGGTCTCTGAAGGGTTGGCACTCGCAGCGCGCCTTCTCCGACTTTGTGTGTGGAGTAGGAATTTTGGTTTTCGGAGGTTGGTATTGTCAGGACATTTTGTTTAGTCAGGTTTGTACCTGGCGTGGTGTTCTTTTGTCGTGTTGAATGAGATACATGACTGAGAGACGAAGGAACGAGGTTGTTGTGATCTGGACGAGATACGCGATGTACAGCGTGAAATTGTATTTTGAGAACTTTGAATGCATTTTTACGGGGACGCACCACAACGCCGAAATACCACAACGCCGAAGTGCCAAATTGACCACAACGCCGACAGCTAGAAAACTGCTGTGTACCACAACGCCGAATTACCACAACGCCGAATTACCACAACGCCGAAATACACTAACACCGAAAAATGTCATTGCAGGACTGCCAGAAAGGTTAGGTTAGACTAGGTTAGGTTAGGCTAGGTTAGGTAAGGCTAGGCTAGGTTAAGTTAGGTTAGGTTATATTACGCTAGGTTAGGTTAGGTAAGGTTAGGTTTGATTGTGGTATTTCGGCGTTAAGGTACATTTAAGAAACACACACAAATTCATTCAGTTGTTATTTCGGCGTTGTGGTACACAGCAGATTTCTAGCTGTCGGCGTTGTGGTCAATTGTGACATGCGGCGTTATGGTATTTCGGCGTTGTGGTCAATTTTGACATTCGGCATTGTGGTCAGTTTTGACATTCGGCGTTATGGTATTTCGGCGTTGTGGTCAATTGTGACATTCGGCGTTATGGCATTTCGGCGTTGTGGTAACGACCCCCATTTTTACTCGTCGAGGCTAGGACTAAAGTTTTATCGTTTTTTAAGATTTGGTATTTGTAGGTGTTCGATATATGACAGAAACTTCGTGTTTCACGTGTAATATGGAGGAAGGTATATTACTGTTATTTGACGATGCCAGTAATTCGGAGGTGGGATTACTATAAGTTTTCGTGCGGGAGGCGGCCTATACTACTGTGTTCCTGGGTTTCGTGTTGCTCGGAAATATGAGCGGCCATATTCGAGGTGCGTGGTTTGGTTTCCTGCTGCTGTGCTGGAGGGCTGTATAGAGCTAACAAATAATTTACAGGTTGTGGTCGCTGCATTTCCCTTAAAACCTATGTACCTGGGTGAGCAAGTAATTGATTGCATTAAGTGATTTAAGTTTCACATTCAACCAGCCGTTTAATGCCTTGAAGATATCCTCGAAGCTTTTTTAATTTTGTTAAATTGTGTTGCTGAAATTTTACTGTTTGAAAGGCTGTGACTATTTTATTAATTTGCTTTTTGCACTGCTGAAACGACACTCTTTGCTATTAAGTAAATGTACTCATCCGAAATGTTTAGACTTTGTGCGTGTCGGCGACATTTTTGAAGTTGCACAGGTTGCCTTGTTTGGAAAATAAACTTGCACAGTTTATGACGTAATGAGGTTAATGACTGTAGGGTTTATTGATTGAGTGGTTTTACGAGCAAATTATGTTTATAAAGCAAGACATAGGTATATTAATGCATATTGGGGCTCAGCCAATCATATACTATAGTCATTACCTTGTATTGCTTAAGCCCCGACTCGGTCTAAATTGAAAGTTAGATCATTAATAGGTAGTAGTCCTTTTGTTATGAGAATTCTAATGATAGGCCTATAAGCAGCTATAATGGTTTACTGCAGCTTAATGATATATGGAATGTATTGTGATCCAATATTTTTCTCATACCAAATGAAAGTAAACAATGCTTTTAGTGAGAAATTAATAATATGGGCACTTACGGATATAATATTTAAGAAATATTAATGATGCATAATATTTTTTATCTTATACATTTTTATGTTTTTGTATTTACACTGAACCTGTGGAATTTATTAGAAAAAGGGGCAACTGTGGTATTGGGCGTTGAGAGTTATGCTGGCACAATTATTATCTTAGAGGGTGTGTATTCTAGAAGTGCATTATTTTTTGAGGTGTTGACAAACCTCTGTGATGTGATGACAGTGGTGTGGCCTGTGATACCACTCTCCAGTCGCTTACCCTTATTTTATGTTGCACAAATTGTGGTTGATGATGAAATTAAATATTATAGTTTGTTTGATTCTTTTCGGAGAGCTCTAAATGTTAACTGTTTCTGTGCTCTCTTTGTTAATTATCTTGCATGAGCTGTAATCGAGTCAAGTTTGTGATAATTCTAGTCCTTTGAGTGGCTGTGGACACATATTATATTTGGTGTGTAATGTTTTGGCTTTTTACACAGTATATTAAATTTTCCATAAATGAATCTAGTTTTTTTTTACATCTTGAGCTACGTTACCTCTCTATTCCCCTTAAGCGGTGTGTGGAGAGCAAGGTACTCACAAGTGTTCGTGTCCTTTCAGTATTTGGTCAGATTATTGTGATGTGTTTATTTCTACTCATATGTGCGTCTGCTTTGAAAAATGGAGACTGTTTTTCTGTTGTATTGTATGTGTTGTTCCGAGCGCGAGAGACCAGACCGCCATGCCAGATTCGGAGCTGGCTGGCGGCCCCCACGGCCACTGACGTCACACGCCAGTCATTGACGTAAGACATGCCACACGCCTGGCCGGATAACAAGTGTCGTCGCTACCCCCCTTCCCCCTCAGCAGCGTTATCTGACGCTGGGCAGCCTGAGGAATTCTGCGGGTCGCCGCAGCGAAAAGACGCTGCTTTTCTCGACGCTTCGGACGTCGGGTCGGCGCAGGATGACGCGACTGGCCCCAACTGCCCTCGTAGGTTCTGGAAAGGGTGCCTCACACTAACCCGCGATGCCAGCCTCCGCGGCAGTTCCGAGCGGATCCCAAGCGAAGGGAAGTACGACGGTGGCGACGGAGTGCGGCGAGAGTTCGGCGACAGAGTCCCGCGACAGAGTTCCACAAATACAAATACAAATCTGAAAATGTTGCTTATGCATTATGTTCGGTAATTCCTTTTATTAGACATTTCAATTTTTGTAATTAATTTTTGCATAGGTGGTTCAACACAGTAAAATTAATTTGTGAAATAAAAATCTAAATAGTTCATATTTCAAAATATTTTATTCAGTAAGGTTTTCTTTAACTTCCATGATTTTAAAGCATGTATACATCGCTGATGAAGTGTGCACTGCAACATTTCATTCATTGATATTGTACCACTAATAGAGCTTCACAAGGCTAAAGCTTGTTAAAACTTTTTTTTTTTAATAAAACTACACTTTTGACACAGAAATTATAATTTTACTTACACAAAGAAGTTACTATGCAACCAAAGCCAAAGTGATAAAATGTAGTGATTAATTTTTATTTCAGTATTTTTTATTGAAAAATTTTATGTATATGTATAGTGGTTATATATCTGAGTAGGAAAATCAGTAAATATAACCACAAACTTAAAATACACAAAAATTGTAAACCATTGATTCTAAAAGAATATAACCAGTGTTAATTGAGTATTTTATAGTCTTATTCTATACGTCACTTGAAATAAAATAATGCTACTTATGTGCCATCGATTGAAAATTTTCTGTCCAGCTCTGAACTTAATAAGAAGCATTTTTCCTTCTTGGTGGGTTAATTCATACATGTATTCATCTATTATTAGTTTAAGTAGTAAACAGGATAATTTACTTTTGATTTAACGTAGGAATCTTGTGATATACCTATATCTAATACTAAAATAAAATGTATTTAATTCATAGGGACAGTCCACGTCCACAGTAATAAATATGTTCATCTTAATTAGTTAATATTGACAACGAGTTATTTTATGTTAGTTTATTATTGTGTTGTATAACGTATTAACATGTTTGAGTAATTGTATTAAACCACTTTATTTGAAGTAATAGGTAACCTAGAAACCAGCAAAGTTAAAGACAAGTTAAGTCACTATCATAAACTAAAAACATTTCAGTTATAAAATTAATATAAATACCTTATAATTTATTAATTACTTTGTTTTTCCATGTTTATTTTAATATCAATTTTTAAACATTTATGTAGACCTTACTAGTAGTAAATAACTGAACAAATGGGTAGAAATATGTATTACAAGTGGTTAGATCAATTAGAGAAAAATACTATTAAAAATAACATTTTTGCGTAAAGTAAATTATGTATAGTGCATTAATGAAGAACCTATATAAAAAATTAAAATATAAAATGCAATGGCAGGGACTAAAACATGTCTTGGTTTTCATGTTCGTGCATTGGCACCATGCACTTTACCGTTTTGCTAAAGAGAGACATAACCTGCAAACTCGGGACGTTACCTCATAAATGTGATGTAGCTAGTTTAATCACGAATTCGTAAAGTTGTGTTTATTTCATATAAAAATTATTTACGTTTACAAGTATTCGTTTCACACACCAATATTTTTAGTACGGATCCCGATGTCCAGAAACGTGAACATATGTGAGTGCATGCTGCCACAAACGCGAGTCCGCCATCTTGACAGCTTTGGCTCGTGGGTATAGTAGGAATTAATAGGTACGCTATTTCTCAGCACGCCTATGTAGTCCGCAGTATTCGGAGGCTACGACAAGAAGGCGGGAGCTTCTATGTCACCTACCGTGTTTTTTTTTTTTTTTTACATTTGAGAATACCGATACTGGTGGAAGACGCGTTGTCGTGAGCGAGAGGCACGACAAGACGAGGCTAGTGCATTTCAGAATCGAGCCCCAGGTCGCTTTAACGCGGATGACGTGCCTGGTCGGACGCACGGGCTCTAGAAGCGCGTGGGCGCTAAGAACGACACTGGCCCGCGTATCACACGCCTCTTCGCCTCTACGCGCCAGGCACAGAACTGGCGTGTAGTCTTCGTGGCGGTAACGCTCCTCTATGGGCATAGTACCGGTGACGCTATCATTTCATGATGGCATATTAAAGATAAAGATTCCTTGCACGTCCCTATACTACTTGCAGTACTGTGAGTTAAATTTTTCATACATATAAAAAAAGTCTATGAAAACACCCGTTTTAGCCCTTTTCACTGTCCAAAAATATACACGTTATAGACCTAACCATGGAAAGAAACTTGTACAGACAAGTGCAATGGCTTTTAAATACTATTCGTAACCAGGCGCTTTTAACAAATCTGGAGCTGTTTGTAGACGCCGGAGCCCTGCACGCCGCTTGGCGACCTGGTGCGTGTCGTCCAGGTATACTCGAACAGCCGAATGTCCAACCAAGAGAAACTCGTGGTGAAGATAAAAAAAAACAGGATGGGGGAGGGGGGAGACTTATCGCGATACGTCGCAGTATACCGGGACATGTTATGGGCACCCTTACTTCCATCCCTCCCCTCTAGCAACAATCGTAAACGCGTATTTCAACCGCACGCATGGCATCGTCGCATCACGCGGCTTCAACTGGCTCTTCGTACACGCGAAGGGCGTCTCTAAAAGGGTTTTGGAGGGGGGTAGAGAAGGGGAAGGGTGTGGTACAGTAGACATTAACAACACGGAACAGGGGTAACAAACTCCCCTTGTGCTGATAATATCACTTTGGCGCACTGTCTCACGACAGCCCCACGTAAACAACCAAGATGGCGGCCACAACGAGACCGCGAAGCGGCGGAACTGGAAACTTTTCCTTGTGAGGTGTTTCCTGCGAAGAAGGAAGAGGGAAGGGGTGGCAAGGAAACACTAAGCTCATTAATCTTCTGTGGTTACTGCCCATCTCCACACTTTCTGCTTGATGCGATGTTATTGCAACGCTTGTAACTTTTAATAGAAGCGGGTGGACGTATTTCCTCACGATTATTTGTGTAGCCATGTTTTATGGAGGTTTCCTGGGCTAATTTACGACGGCTTGCTTCATTCCACACCGAAGTTAACATTTTTCAAAACGTTTTGCACGGTTGATGTGACTGCCCGTCATCGCTTGGCACGTTTTATGAGTCGTGCCGCTATTTTTTTTTTTAACCGACTTCAAAAAAGGAGGAGGTTCTCAATTCGTCTGTATTTTGTTTATGTTTGTTACCTCAGACCTTTCGACTGGGTGAACCTATTTTGATGATTCTTTTTTTATTTGAAAGCTAGTGCTTCCCGTGCGGTCCCATTTCAATTTGGTCCAGTTCTGGCAATGGCAGTCATTAGAAAACCATACAAGTCTTAAATTTGCATTAAGTATGTGCGCGACAAATGGACGAATAACTCAATATCACGCCAACCGATTACGATGATTCTTTAATTGGAAATGATGTACTTCAAGGGTATTTTGGTGAAAGTTTGGTTAGGTTCTGATTGTGGGATCCATGACAAATTAAAGGAACTCTTACATTCTTAGGAGCAAATTAACAATACTCGGCCGAATCTTTTATAGGCTATCCGGATATTTTTTTCACCTACCGTAACGTGTATCAAGCTGAGACGGTTTGCACGTTTTACTTCTGTCTCTTTGGATAGACGATCGTGTGTCACGCTGAGTCAGTGGGCACGTTGCTCCTCCGTCTAATTCGATAGACGATCGTTGATCAAGCCGAGACGGTGACTACGTTTTTCGATATTTTCCCTGTTCAAAACTTTTTCATGTAAAGCCGCATTTTCGAAAGTCTATTTTTGCGCTCTTCGCAAGTCTCTTTTGAAATTGTCCTCGAAGTAGTTTCCCTCTGTTGAGATAGGCGTTTCTCTCTGACTTCGTTTGTTTCATTTAAACAGCGCTGTCTCATATGAGCAGCACGTTTAGTAGGTCTACTTATATTCAGACAAATTAGTTAGTATACTTCAGATTCACTAAAAATCAAAAAAATAAACACAATATTTAACAAAAAAACCGAAATTCAAAAAAACTAATCCAAAACAAATTAATATGCACTAAAGAGTAAAAACATAATTGCGTGTTCTTCTAAAAATTAATAATCAACTTACTTTTTCTACTCATCAATATGTAGGTACGATCTATGTGTTTACCACACAAGAAGGTAGGTATAATGTAGTTACAATTATTGTTATTTTTGGAGTCGGTGTCAGCCAAGGAAACACTACAGTATTCCTAGCAAAAATAATACGAGAATACTTTAAGAAATATTTTTTTTAGAAATTAACTTTTATACGAACGACAATATACCATGAGTACTGTGAGGGAATACCAATACCTAATAAAACCCATTTACAAATTAACTTTTATACGATAATATACTGTGACAATATCTGCGACTTTGAAACGACATAAATAATACCTAATTAAACCAAACGAACGAACTTTAATATGACACTATGCTGAGACATAATGTAGCAAACGGTGAAACGAAAATATAGCCAAAATTAAACACAAGGAATAACCGTAAGAAGGACGGTGTAAGTATGTGTTAAGTTAGATCTGAAGTATGACACCGACTCCAAAAATAACAATAATTGTAACTATATTATACCCACCTACTTGTGTGGTAAACACATAGATCGTACCTACATATTGATGAGTAGAAAAAGTAAGTTGTGTAAGGTACGCTGGGCTTCAGATAATCACTCAATATATCAATAAGTAAAAATAAGGCCTTAGAAGCGTCAGCCCACAAACAAACAAAAATTATCACATAGGTGCCCAGACGTCGTACAAAGGAATTTACTTATAACCTACTAGTAACTTTAGGAGGCTATATGGATCGAGGATGAATAATAATGAAATAATAAAATGCTGGTTTAATTTATATAACTACCCTTTTACTAAAATTATTAACCTAGCTATTTCTTTTCTTTTTTTATCATTACTCTTCAAGCACACATGTTTTAAAATACATTAATTACAAACAGAAAGGAGCCCCGGGGGCGAAAAATACATTTAAAAAGAAAAACAACCATATCTCTTAAACTTGACCCTGGTTTTACGTGAGATCGCAGGCTCAAAAGAAAGACCATTACATTTTTAATTTGCTTTTAAAATGAATTTAACAAACTATTATGTCCTGAAAACTGGCGGTACTGGCACCGGATGATTCAGAGGATTAAAGTCCAGAGGAAGTCGATTTATGAAGTAACTTGTATGTCGACCGGTGTGGGGAGAATTCTTGTGACTCTATTAGACCAATCACGGACTGATAATTTTGGCGGTGAAGTTCCGTCCTAATTCTTGGAATTTTAATTCTTGGATCTAATTCTTGGATCTAATTCTTGGATCTAATTCTTGGATATAATTCTTGGACCCCACCTGTAACCAAAGTCCCAAATTGCTTAGACTGGTTAACAGGTGGCTAAAGCTAGGCAAGAATATGCCCAGGGAAAGGCAAAAAAGAGTGGAGGGGGGATATGACGATCACTTAACCAAAACAGGAAGTGAAGTCACATTGGCTGGCTCCAGGAGTATAGTTGGCAACTCCCGGCGCGAAAGTCCACGGTAGTCATGACGAGAAAAGTAAAAAAATTAAGGTATAAAAAAGTATGGGTAGCAAATTTCAAAAATAAGAAAAATAAGGCATCTATGCCTTCACATTCGAGACTATAATCATGTCGTAGTGCCGAGTCTTATAAATAATACAGTGGCAGACTCTCGCGAATCGCGACGTGTGGTCCGTACTGTCCAGATGCTGCCCGCCAAATGTCCAAAAATGGCGTCGGCGCGCCTAATTAAAGAAAGTTACTGCGCCTATCCAAGGTGGGGGGGAGGGTGTGGTAATGGCGCCTCACGCTACCTCGCCCTGGCGAGTCGCGAGTAACGACGAGTGGGGAACGACCTCTCGAGTTGGAGCCGAGTCGATCCCTTACGGCTGGCTCGGAGGTGCAATGGCCATGC
Organism: Bacillus rossius redtenbacheri; assembly: GCF_032445375.1. Lineage (NCBI taxonomy): Eukaryota > Metazoa > Arthropoda > Insecta > Phasmatodea > Bacillidae > Bacillus > Bacillus rossius. The sequence goes on from NC_086330.1 coordinate 253,164,564, forward strand.
TGCCCTCTGGCGGTGATAAGGGGGAAGCTGCCCGTTAGTTCTGGCCACTCTCGCTAGATTTCGCGGGCATGAAGTACAGTAGACCCGGGTGCGAGTCTTTTCAAATGTCGCGCCCCATACTGGCGACCAATCGCGTTCGGACGGGCAGTCCGGGTCATCGGGGGTCGTCGGCTCACAACACCTTTGCAAGGGAGGAGCGAGGGGGGGGGGACTCGAGAGAATCGCGGGCATGGTGGGAAAAGGCCTCAACTGGAGACACAGACGTGCTTGTGTGTTGTTGAACCTGACCAGTCTTATTCGCGAAAGACGCCGATGTCAGGCTGTCTCTCGGAAGAGGTGGTGGGTGGCAGGTTGCCTTCTGCAAGCGTTTTGCGACATGACGGTGTTGGCTACCAACACCCGGGGCATGGCTCCAAGCGGGGTAAATATGAAGCCGGCTGCTTGGCTAAGACTAGCCGGAGAAAACTGTGGTTGACGAATCAGGAAAAATAAAAAAAGGGGGGAGGATTGCATAACACCGAAGAAGCATGGGTCCGGCCGTACACTATGCCGAAGAAGTTTTGAAAACTGGGCGTATAAGTTTAGATTTAAAAAAATTAGGAAATATTCTAATTTTTATTATTATTAGAAATAATGGTGCCGAAATGGCATATTATCGGCACATTCTCCATCCTCTTATAAGCAGATGCTTATGTCTAAAATACTAAACATAACTTCTGGGAGTACCAGAACCACCTATCTCCAACTACTTACATATGTACCGCGCGCGCGGCAAAAGGAACAGTGTAAACTCTTATGCTCTAATATTGAACAAACTTATCCTAAGTGGCCACTTAAATCTATTACATCTTAATATTATCACTCGTATACCTAGTACCATGGATTTTTATTTATCTTATTTTCTAATTATTTTTAATATTAGTACCCGAGGTGTTTGGGAAGTTTAAATGTTTAATGATGTTAGGAATGCCGTAGTTTTTAGAGAAGCTCCTGTGATCGGAGTTTTGAAATAATTTAACACATATATTTTAGATAAGCCTGTGTTTTCTTCAATTGGGGGTCGTGCGCTCTGGTCACGAATTCTCCGGAGCTGGGATCAGCTAGGCTAGCTGTAACCGGCATTAAGAAACGTTGGATCTGAAGGGTCCGATCTAAAGATAAGAGAGCTTGGCTGATCTTTTGTTAATCGCGCTACTCTAGGAATGTGCTTTGCACAACACAGTGTCACCTACCCTGTAGGGGTTAGGGGAACGATTTTTGTTGTATTTGGTTTTACTGGCCTGTAGTGCGAGGTTCAGATTTTTATGGTCTCTTTTCCAGATCTCCCGGATGTCCTTGGGGTCATCGGGTTTTAGGTCGGACAACGACCATAGATTGGAAAGATGGGTGTTAGGTTTTTAAGTGAACATTAACTCGAAAGGCGTCGACTTGTGACCTTCGTTGCATGCGTAATTAAATTACATCTGCAGCCACACCAAATTGATATCCCATTTATCGTGCTCGTGTGCATGAAGAGCTATGAGAGCTGACCACAGATTACGGTTAAATCTATCAGCATGAGATGGTTGGGGGTAATACAGGGTGGTTATGACATGCAGAATGCCGTGCGAGAAGCACATGTTTTTGAAAGCCTTCGAGGTGATCTGTGGTCCATTGTCAGAGACTAAAATCGATGGAAGGCCGCATGTTTTGAAAATATGGGCCCTTAATGCAGCGATGATGATCTGTGCTGTAGCTTTATGTAGAGTAATCAGTCAAACAAACTTCGTAAAAGCATCTTCACACACTAACAAGGTAGTGAGTCCCGATTTATACCGTGGGAAGGGACCCACGAAATCAACAAATAATTTCTCCATAGGTCGCTCGGCAAATTCCGACGACAAATAACCGAATTGTGTTTTTTGTGCGGGTTTGCTTAAGGCGCAGAGTTTACATAATTTAACTCGCTCGGTGATGTCTTTATGCGTTCCATCCCAAACGAAATGTCGCCAAATCCCTTGTATTGTTTTGTAAATACCTAAATGTGCGCCTAGGGATGATGCATGATAATACTGAAAAATCATGTCGCGAAGATTTTGTGGCAAAGCAATTTTGTATAACTTAGACTATTGTGACCTTTTTTGTAGTAGGCCTTTAGACATTCTATAATACTTGGGCTGAGATCCTGAGTTACAAAGTTGGATCATGTCAGAAATATGTGGATCTGCTTGTTGGTGTTTCTCCAGATCCTGGAATTCCAGTGGAAAATCGGTAAGCAAGGCTTGGCATAAATTTGGCTGTCCCTCTGGAGGGTTCTGGATAGAGGGGTTTTCAAACATGCGTGATAGAGTATCCGCTAATATGTTTTATGTACCTCGGATATGCTGTATCTTGAACTTAAGTGACGAAATTTTCGCAATCCAGCGACCGAGTTTCCCTAGTTGTTTCGGGTGTGCCAATAGCCAGGCTAAAGCCTGATTGTCCGTTTCCAATAGAAATCCCCGGTGTTCTAGAAATTGCCCAAAATTTATCGATTCCAAAAACAACAGCCAAACATTCCAGCTCGTATACCGAGGACTTTCTTTCCTGGTGTGTAAGCGTCCGAGACGCGAAAGCTATGGGCTGTCGGTGACCTTCAAATTCCTGAGATAAGACGGTGCCAATGGCTACGCTGGACGCCTCTGTTTCTAGGATGAATGGCTTTGAGAAATCCGCCATTCGCAGGACTGAGGGACTAGCGATCGCCTGTTTCAGAAATTTAAACGCTTCTTCTTGTTCTGGACCCCATGCAAATCATGTGTTTTTCTTACGAAGCGCATTAAGTGGTGCGGCATGTTCCGTGAAGTTATGGATGAATTAAGAATAAAATTGGCCATTCCAATAAAACGGGCAATGCCTTTAGGGTCTTTTGGAGGTTGAAAATCCCTAATGGTCTGTGTTCTAGTGGGTTCAATAGTGACACCTTTGTTTGAAAGTAAATGTCCTAAGAAGGATAGTTCTTGGACAGCGAATTTGACTTTTTTAGTATTGACACTTAGTCCTGCATTCCTTAATCTGCTTAATACCTCTGAAAGGTGCTTGATGTGTTCCTCAAAAGTTTCCGAAAATACAACGTCGTCAAGATAATTATAAAAAGATTTAAATTTCAGATCGCCTAGGATCTGGTTCAGGAGTCGAGTGAGGACCTGGACTCCGGTGGCTAACCCAAATGGTACCACCGGTATATTGGTAGAGATTCCAAGGTACGCAGAAGGCGGTAATTGGTTTAGAATATTTTGTAAGGGGAATTTGGTGGTAAGCTGAGTTTAAATCGAAAACACTGAAATACTTTGCCTTGCTAAACCAATGGAAGGCTGTATTGAGGTCAGGTAATGGCGTAACTTCAATGGCGATACGCTGATTAATTTTTCTGTATTCCACTACACAGCATTGTTGCTCTTTGCCCTTAGGCACGAGAAAAGCTGGGGAACAGTATGCGGAGGTAGGGGGTTCGATGACATTCTTGTCTAACAGTTTCTGTACATGTTCACGCATCATTTGCATTTTAGGACCTAAAAGCTGGTAGGGATGTGACTTGACGGGTGTTTTGTCTATTAATTCAATATTGTACTCTAGGAGATGTGTTCGTCCTAATTTGCTGGTGAGAACATCCGGAAATTGGTCGCATAAATTACTAGTCGCCGATCTTTGAACTAGGCTGAGATGGTCCAAACTTACATTTCCATCGTCAGCAGTGGCTGTAATAGGGGCCGAAAAGCCGAGTCTATATTCCGCGGGCTCACAAAAGAAATAGGGAAACCATGATTGAAATTAAAAGAGACCTGCCTGGCTTGCAAGTCAATCAGTAGGCCGGTTTTGGCGATGAAGTCAGATCCAAAGATAAGGTCGGTAGCTAGATCATTCGCAACTAGGAATGGAATATTCCAGGTATACAAATCAATTTTTACCTTTATGATCGCGGCTACTTTCACTCTTAGAGGCTGCTCTGATGCAGTTAAACACTGCAAATCAGTAGGTTCGGTTTTTCTAATCGCTTTATCCTGTTGCAATGTGTGAAATAATTTGGTTTAAATAAAACTGATTACCGAGCCAGTGTCAACGAGACCTGTTATTTCCTGTTTGCCAATCAATGTTTTTGCATATGGTAGTACCGTAGGTATATTACCAAAAATGTTATGGCATTTTCTCTTGCCACGATTTGATGGGTTCACACATGTTTTGCATGTGTGAGTGTGTAACTGATTATTTTTAACCGTTTTCCCGTGCTGCTTTTGTTTTTTTTTTCCTAATACTGTTGTGCTTTGATTATTTTTGTGTATTCTTTGCCGTTGTGGAAAAATTTCTGGGGTGTTAAATTTTTGTTTGTGTTCGTTGACTGATTTGCGCAATCGTAGGAAAATTTCCAAGAGTTCTTGTCGGTAGGTAGCCCAAACGCAGTTTGGTCAGGCCACTGCCTTACGCATTTTTTGAATTGTAGGAATTTTGTTTGCTGTTTTTGAAATAGCAACGGTCAATAGTATGGCCATCCCTTTTACAGAAAGTATAATGCAACTTCTGTTGTTGATTGTATTTAGGTTTGTAAGAATTGTGAAATGCTGTCTGGTGTTTGGACTGCGACTGATGTTTACTGTGAAACGTTTTATTTTCCTTTTCCGCGCCGGAGTTCGAACTGTCGTGGAAATAGCCTGGCCTTCCGCTGGTAGTCACCGTATTCCACATTGGTGGAGTGTATACACAATAAATCCAACTCCGCAAAATTTCGTGGACGAGCCTGAAAAATTGCTCATGATCTTTCGGCTGGGTTGATGCCGTCTGTATCGAGCTCACGATGTCTTGCTCTGCGACTCCCAGTCGGAGCACTTGTGCAGCCAGTTTAATATCTGCTATGTAATGCAGAAGAGCTTCATTTCACTGTGATTAAACCATTGCAACTGTATGTCTAAACGCAGACGGGCAGGAATAAAAAAATCTAAAATATCATGAAACAGATCAAAAGTTAAATTTTCTTGAATTTCGAGTGAGATGCGCTCACTCAAAGGAGGCTGGGATAATGGGAAAATCACCTCAAAAAGTTGTTTGTCCGGGATGTTCCCTGTTTGATGCAATTTTAACAAATGTTTTAAAAAATCAATTAATTTTCGCAGATTAAGTCTGTTGGTCTCTGGCAGACCTGCTAACAGTCGTTCAATCGGGTGTTGAATTTTCCCGTAGAAATTGCACAGATTACTGTCGCTTGAATGTGTTGGTTGCGTAGAGGCCTGATTAGGAACTGTGGGTGGTGGCACAGGGACTGTTTGGTGCTTTTGTGTCATGGTAGCTGGCAGATTGGTGGGTCGGTACACCGTCGACGGACTGAGCTGGCCCGGTGTGATCTGAGGTGTGACCAGGTGAGTTTGTAGAGGGTGCACTGGGGGAAGGGGTGTGCCTTTTGCTGATGGTACACTGGACATTAACCGTAGGTATAGATTGTAAGGAAGGTGAGAGGTGGTGAAAGGTAAATACATATTGGCTAAATTAGGATGCTAGGGATAATTTGTAGTTTCCAGATAGGGCCTGGAGAAAGTCACACTTGTGGCGGGCTGCCTCGTGGTATGCCACGTAGCAGTCTGTACCTGGGGTACAGGTGAATGGGTGGACATGGCCGCCTGGGTTTTCGTGAGTGGTAGGTTGACTACCGTGGTTAGCTGTGGCACTGCCGAAGGTCCTGGCATGCTTATCTCATCTGGAGGTTGCCCCTCCAGTTGCGTAGTTTCGGGTGGTGGGACAGGGGTGTTCTCCACTATGTGCACTGGGGTTTCACTCTCAAGTTCGTGTGTTAGTGTTTTCCATTTCCTGGGTCTATGGGTGGCTTCTATAATAGCTGCCCAGGCTCGCAGTTTTGTCGCGAGTTCATGTGCACATTGTAGATGTTTCTCAATCGCCTGTTGGTAACACCATTTAAAATGCCTGCGGACAACACTGCCAGATTATTTAAACTGCATGTCACGTGGACGAGCCTAGTGAGGAGGCGAGTGATGTTTGCCTGACTATTTTCTTCTTCTAAATCGCACGTAGCATTACCGAAAACTCGTCCAACATGTCCAGATTTAAATTGCTCATGGACTGCAGCAGCTGGTTGAGTAAAGCTACTCTGAGGTGCCAGTTCACTGGTACAGCGTCACCCGAGTCCGATTGATTTCTTATTAGGAGCTCGTATTGGACCTCGTCCTTCAAAAGCATCTCAGGGGCAAACATGATACTTTTATCGGCTCGTAGGAGAGCCGTGAAAAATACTCAAAGAAATTTCGACTCTACTCTTAACTTCAGAGTATATTAAAATGTTATCCTTAAACTACTCACAAAAAAAACACACTTAACCCTATAATAATTAGTAACTTTAACTAATACTTATACTATTTATGATCTAATGAGCTTTTCCACTGAGAGAGAGCATTGGCCTTTAAATTTAAAGAGATAAATTTGTGTTTATCTTCCCATCGTGTGCGCGCGACCTCTGTAAAGGAGACAACTGGCTGGCGACCGTACAAAGTCACCTGGCTGCTGAACCTTGTCAGACGATGCTTCAGCACGCTGAGTGGTGTGAGGGTGGCTGAGTAGATAGCACACGAATGTGTGTGGGCACTGCGAGTGGTGGTCGCTAACCTTGTTCCGTTACAAAGAATTTAAGAATAAAGAAGGGGTTTTGCCAGTTTTAGTACTTACAATAATACAATATAACAAAAGTCTTAGAGTCAAACAAAAATTATTTATACCAAATAAAATTAAAGCATGCTCATAAATAAAACCAAAGCAGACAGAAAGTTAACCACGCTAAATGCTACCAGTTGTAAACAAGCAAACCATGCTCTGCTACCATTTTGTAATGTACGCTGGGCTTCAGATAAACACTCAATAAATCAATAAGTAAAAATTAGGCCTTAGAAGCAACAGCCCACAAACAAAAAATACACAATTATCACAGAGGTGCCCAGATGTCATAAAAAGGAATTAACTTCTAGTAACTCTAGGAGGCTATATGGATCGAGGATGAATGATAATGAATTAAAAAATGCTGGTTTGATTTTTATAACTGCCGTTTTACTAAAATTATTTACTTAGCTTTTTTTTTCTTTTTTTATCTTTAATCTTCAAGCACACGTGTTTTAAAATACATTAAATACAAACGGGGCGAAAAATACATTTACAAAGAAAAACAACCATATCTCTTAAACTTGACCCTGGTTTTACATGAGCTCCCCGGCTCAAAAGAAAGACAATTACATTTTTAATTTACTTTTAAAATGAATTTAGCCAACTACTATGTCCTGAAAACTGGCGGTCAAGGCACCGGATGTTTCTGGGGATTAAAGTCCAGAGGAAGTTGATTTATGAAGTAACTTGTATGTCGACCGATGTGGGGAGAATTCTTGTGACTCCATGAGCCCAATCATGGACTGCTGATTCTGGCGGTGAAGTTCCGTCCTAATTCTTGGAATTTTAATTCTTGGATCTAATTCTTGGATATAATTATTGGAAACCCACCTGCAACCAAAGTCCCAAATTGCTTAGACTGGTTAACAGGTGGCTAAAGCTGGGCAAACCTTTGCCCAGGGAAAGGCAAAAAAGAGGGGGGGAGATATGACGATCACTTACCCAAAACAGCAAGTGAAGTCACATTGGCTGGCTCCAGGAGTAGAGTTGGCAACTCCCGGCGCGAAAGTCCGCGGTAGTTATGACGAGAAAAGTAAAATAAATTAAGATCCAAAAAAAAAAACTAGTACGGGCAGCCAATTTTAAAAATAAGAAAAATAAGGCATCTTTGCCTTGACGTTCAAGATTACAATCATGTCGTAGTGCCGAGTCTTATAAATAATACAGTGGCAGACTCTCGCGGATCGCGACGTGTGGTCCGTACTGTCCAGATGCTGCCCGCCAAATGTCCAAAAATGGCGTCGGCGCGCCTAATTAAAGAAAGTTACTGCGCCTATCCAAGGAGGGGGTGGTGGTTTTGGCGCCTCACGCTACCTCGCCTTGGCGAGTCGCGAGTAACGGCGAGTGGGGAACGACCTCTCGAGTTGGAGCCGAGTCGATCCCTTATGGCTGGCTCGGAGGTGCAAGGGCCATGCTGCCCTCTGGCGGATATAAGGGGGAAGCTGCCCGTTAGTTCTGACCACTCTCGCTAGATGTCGCGGACATGAAGTACAGTAGACCCGGGTGCGAGTCTTTTCAAATGTCGCTCCCCATACTGGCGACCAATCGTGCTCGGACGGGCAGTCCGGGTCATCGGGGGTCGTCGGCTCACAACACCTCTTTCAAGGGAGAAGCGAGGGGGAGGGGACTGGAGAGAATCGCGGGCATGGTGGGAAAGGGCCACAACTGGAGACACAGACGTGCTTGGGCGTTGTTGAACCTGACCAGTCTTATTCGCGAAAGACGCCGATGTCAGGCTGTATCTAGGAAGAGGTGGTGGGTGGCAGGTTGCCTTCTGCAAGCGTTTTGCGACATGACGGTGTTGGCTACCAACACCCGGGACATGGCTCCAAGCGGGAAAAATATGAAGCCGGCTACTTGGCTAAGACTAGCAGAGAAAACTGTGTTTGACGAGTCAGAAAAAGAAAAAAAAGGGGGAGGAGTGCACTACACCGAAGAAGCATGGGTCCGGCCGTACTCTATGCCTAAGAAGTTTTGAAAACTGGGCGTATAAGTTTAGATAAAAAAAATAGGAATTATTCTATTTTTTATTATTATTAGAAATAATGATGCCCAAATGGCGCATTATGGGCACAGTTGATTATTAAGTTGTAGAAGAATACGAAATTATTTTATTTTTTTACTTTTTAGTGCATATCAATTTGTTTTGGAATAGTTTTTTTTGAAGTCGGGTTTTTTTTTGTTAAAATTTGTGTTTATTTTTTTCACCAAGTTAAACCTGAAATATTTTCCATTGAAAATTATTTTTTTCTCTTCACCGACCGAATGACTTTATTTTTCCTTCAAACACTTCATAACTTTAAATCTCTAAGAAAAAATGTTTTTTATTTATTCTATTTAACACACATTGGTTAAATTATTTAAAAATAGTTTCTTTTACATTGTTCATAATCCTAAATTTGTTGTTTTTTAAGGCATTTATTTTTTTCGATTAAAATTATAACATTTGAAAGCCAGAGGCCTTAACATTTTCTTGAGATTTGGGTGACAGATTACCTACGAACTATTCTGCTTGCTCTATTGCAGCCATCTGTAAGTTTTGTGTTGTATATTTCAGTCATGATCGGATCTGGCTCTGAAACCAGCACTCTCTCAGGAGAGTCTTTGCGAGTGGTCGTGGCGAACCGTCGCGAGGCATTGTAAGCACTAGCTACTCGGCTGAACTAAATTGGCTAGCCAACTAGAAGAAAGGAAAAGTTAGGGAAAACTCCCGAACTGAAGAGATTACATCTCATAATTTAGTTGCGGCCGAAAATGTCAAAGTCGCGGGCGATGAAGCTCCGGCGCGAGATGTGATCGCATTGACTGCAGCAAGACGAATCTCTCTATCTCCCAGGTGACATGTGGTTAAATTGAGGGCGAGATGTCCGGAGTCCTAGGGAGTGTGAGAAATGGTCTCTGATTGGGTGGAATATGCCCGCGGAGTACTTGCTCCGCCCACAAAGAAAAAAAAACACGAAGAGGGCTAATTGAATAACTAAAAGAGGCCTCAGAGGTGCAAAGCAGAGCGCTCTGTCGGGAACAACCGGAACTGACTCGGTGTTGGTATGCCAGAGTGTCGCGAGGGGGGACTAGTGAAATCTAGGTCCATATGAAGGCCACTGGTGCGAGCTCTGTCGGGGTGGAATGTAACGTAGACTGTGTTGTGGTAGCGGCCGGCAGAGGTCTCGCTCCGACGGCTAACTAAGGTAAGTTAGTTCGCTTTGCCGCCCGGAGATGGTGCAAGCTGTCCGTTCGCTGCCCAGTGGTCTGTTCTAGAAGCCAGAGTTGTTGATCTGGGTGGAAGTTCCTGGAACGAATGGAGGTATGGGGAGAAGGGTGTTTGTTTGTGGGAAATCTCTTGTGCCGGGCGCCGATCCGTGCCCGACGGCACTGAAACATTAGGAAGAGGAAGTGCTTAGGCGCTGCCAACGTCAGCTGGGCTCTTGGAACCGGCCTGCTGTGGGCAGCACCAGAGAGGTGCCCTACTGTCACGAAGTCGGACACTGTTACTTGTCGGGTTCATGACTCGAGGCGGGGAGAAAAGTGAGGCGAGTTACTAGCATAAGTGAAATTACATATGGGTATAGGTTGAAGCGTTGGGAAAGTGTCGCGGGACTCTATCGTAGAAAAGATTTGATCAGTATGCACAAAGGTCTATGAAAGTTTGTGTTGGAGAATTTAGGTGAAAATTAAATTTGTGCCAAATACTTCAAATTTACGACACACCACCAAGTTAACAGCACAGAAGGAGCAAAAGTTGCAGACAAGTGCAGAGAGTTAACAGACTAGTATTATTAGCACCAAACCCTAACATTTACTTTAAATTTACCAGGTGAGTCATACCCGAAAACACCAAGGAAAAATGTGTCAGAAAACTTTAGTAAAATTCACAAGTAACCTCTTACAACAATATACATTCAGACTTAGAAAAATTACTGACCTTTAAAATAATAACTAACACAAATCTTATGCTTGGCTCTCCAATAACCTCCATACTCTCGTCCCTCTCTCTCTCTCTCTCTCTCTCTCTTTCTCTCTCTCTTTCTCTCTCTCTCTCTCTCTCTCTCTCTCTCTCTGATGTCATAGATTCTTGGTGGCATCATTTTGATGGTCCTTGCTGCTCCATACTAAACTGCAAAAAAACCCTTAGTATGTATATCCTAAATTCCTCCTTTCTCCTTTCTATTGCCTCTCAACCTGTCGGGAATTTAATAGAAAGTCTGGGATGGTTACAGAATGTTCCAGAAGGTTCTTCACTGTAGTCCAAACAATCCATACAAAGGCAAGTCTTCTGGTTGTATTCTTCTTCTTCTTGCTAAGATCTCAGTTGGCACCCCTGAATTTGAAGCTGTTTTGGAAGGAACCCTCTTAGTCGTTTTGTTTTAAGGTTAGTCTTTAACAACACACATCAGTAGTCTATCTATAACTTGTGATATCACAAGATGTGATTCCACACAGTAAACAGATAATGTTATGTTTCTCTCGTGCCCTTAAATGTTTTGAATGTAGAATATTAAAACGAAACATATGTGCTGTTGCACTTTGTGGAGTGGCATGTACTCAAAGTGTTATTCTTTTTTTGTTGGCAAACTGGACATCACGAAGGCTCAATTTTGTGAAATTAATTTCTTTATGTTTTGGTTAGAAGACCATATTGTTATTAAGGTTGTCTAAATATATATCTAAATATATCTAAAGGTAAATTTGTAAAGTTTATTATTAACCTAAAGTGAAGTGCCTCAAGATATACAAAATGTATATAAAAATATATATTGACGATAAACGTTTTTCAAATTGATATTGAAATAACTTAAACTTTTTTTAAATTACTTTACCTGTATTATTTATCATTTGGAACTGAACCTGTGTTTGTATAATTTTTCCTACCTACTTCAAGAAGGTCATCTTTGTATCGCTCTTCTTTTGTGGTCAGCCATCATGTGAAGTTTACATCAGTAATTGTGTTTTTTTAAATACACTTGATAATGTGGTAAATTCTTAACTTCATACCATTTTGGTCAGTTTTCTTGCTTGATTCGGCCGGAATCATTTGAAGTATTTATTTTTGTCTGATGTCTCAAATTTTTATTTTTTGCAATTTCTTGAAGCGGTCCTTGTGTGGCATGAGACATCCAGGCCCATGCTTGATTAAGTCCATTAAGTACCTCGACGGGAGTGAGTCTTTCTTCTCCGCTTACGGCCTCAGGAGCTGCCTGCAATTTCAGGAAAGTCACAAAGTAGTATATTTTGGGGGCTACTGTCACATGGCCTCTGGCTGTGGAGCCAGGAGCCGAACCACCATCTTGGATTGTGACGTCACGGCGGCCATCTTGGACTCAAAAATTCCTCAAAATTCCTCAAAAATGACTCAAAATGACTCAAAAATTCCTGTTTTGAGGAAAAATTTCCCATTTTCGAGGTAAAAATACCAGAGGCTGAAAATTCCTAAAACTAGCTTAAGCATCCATGTCTACAGCCTCCGATAAAACTCTTTTAGGATAATGACGTCTCCATTGCAATTTCCGTTACACCCGCCATCTCTAAAATCCGCAATTTTTATGTTAGAAAATCGGGAAAAATTTAAAATCATAAAAAAATTATTTAATCGAATTGAATAATAAAATTTAATAAAATATTACTTAAAAACCACTGTTGCACTTATCGTTCCAGTCGCCATCTTGGTTTATATAGATGTTGCATGTTTCGTTAAGCCCGCCATCTTGGTTGAGTACTAAATGATCGTTACACTTTATGTTACGTCCTTCATATTGGATCCTATTAATGTTGCAATTACCGTTATGGTCACCATTTTGAAATTTAGACGCCATCTTGGAAATCCATAATTTATATGTTAGAAAATCAGGAAAAATTACAAAATTCATCAAAAAATTAACTTAATAGAATTCTGATTGATTTGATCGATTCCCGTCCTTGGTTCGAAACCGGTGAGGGCAAAAAAATAAATAAAAAACCATCAGATCCTTCCTCCACAGAAGTCATTTACAGACTGACCTACCACCAATATCAAGGTATATATATCGTCAGCTGTTATGACGTCATGTCCGCCATCTTGTATTCGTCCGCTGGAGACCGTCATCTAGTTTTCGTCTGCTAGAGTGTGCTGGCGACATGTTAGAATAATTTTCTGTTCACCATACCTTTAACCACGTCTGTTGGCATTGAAATTTGTCATTGACCTTGAACTTTGACCGAGACCTTGAAATTTGACCTTGACCTTGAACTTTGACCTTGACCTTGAACTTTGACCTTGAACCTTGACCTTGAAATTTGACCTTGTCCTTGTTCTTTGACTTTGACCTTGACATCTATCATGGATCCATCATTTTATGTTCAGTACATGCTACCATGAGCTACCACCTGCTAGAGGACATTGCCTCCATCTTGTTTTCGTCTGCTGGAGGACACCATCTTGTGTGTACTCGTCTTACCATCATGGCAGTTTTATTCTTACCCACCAGAGTGCAGTAATGATTTATTATTACTGTGACACCCGCCATCTTGGAATTTGGACGCCATATTTGAATCGTGTAATTATTTAGCTAGAAATTCGGGAAAAAATCCAATATTCAACAATAAAATTGCCAATCAATGTACAGATTGATTCGATCAGTTCATGTCCTTCGTTCGATACTCGATCGATGGAATATTGTTTAATTTTATGTAAAAAATAATAATTACAATAATCAATGTTCAAAATTCTTAAAGAGACTTAAAATCATCTACTACCATCATCCTATAAGCCATAAAGACCAACATATTGGAAATTCGTAATAATTAACCTAGAAATTCAGGAAAAAGTTCAAAAATCATTAAATAAATTTGCAATCAATATACTGATTAATTAGATCGACGAAATTCCTTGGTACGATCCTGGACTAAGCTAAAAATAAATTTAATTTAAATACCAGGAAAGTGTAAATTTCGAGAAATAAAACACCACAAGTTATTTTACAACATAATATTTATTACATAATTTCTATTCTACTACAGGATCACTTGCGAAGGTCAGAAATCTTATAATCATGTAGCCCTGCATGGGCGCGAAATGACTAATTTTTAGATCCAGTCGGTTTATACTAGACAGAGACCAACCTGAACCTTTACTAACATATTCCTCTTCTTGGCAGAGTTTCTGGATACTGTGTTTAAGGGGATTGGTGCACCAGCATCGTATTTAAAAAAAACTATATATTTGTTAATGATTCAGCTGCTGGAGAAGATTTGAACCATTCTAGTGTAAAATTTATTTTTATTTTTTTATTTTAATTAAGTTATTGCTGATTTTCGGGAATTTTTTTAATTCAAGCTTTACTAAAATAACTATAAAGAATTCAGTGGTAAAACTTTTGCAGATAAATCTTCAGACACGGGAGGTATGACTGTGACCATTATTTTATCTGCAATCATTATTGATTTAACATATTTACAATTTGAATTTTAATAAATGAGCTGCTACGAAAGTGCTTGATATTCATTTACGAATTTAATAATATTCGCGTTTTCATTTGTAATTCAAACGCCTGCATATCTGTCGGCTGAATGATTGACTTTATTTTAGTCCTTAGCTTATTGCAGTCGGACCTAAAGTAAAAACGTAGCTGTAGAAGTTTGAGCAGCGTGCAAGCTCGGATACGAGGAATTATGAAGCGCGCTGGACAGTAGTGACACCTTGCGACAGTTTCCCAAACTTTTTGTAGCCAGTTCTTTCTCCCGTTCCCACCCTGCCTCAGCTGTCTGCTGTTTACGAAGGGGAGACGGGATTTCGCGGGAAACTGATATGAATGTCAACGTACTCATTTTCAGTAGATAAGAGAACGTGTTTGGTCTAGCTCGGCGTGTAATTGGTAATTCTCTGTTATTATTTAGCACAGTGATTTAGCTAGATGTTTTTTGTTGTAAGCGTGAGATTTATTCAGGAATAAAATGCTGAAGAAACCTCCACCAAGCAGAGTACACAAAAGAACAAAACTATCGAAAGCCATTAGAGCGCTTAGAAAAAAGAATAAAGAAAGGTAAGAGATTATTTTATTATAGCTTTTTTACCATACATTTATTTTTCAGAGTTGCGTATGTACGACGCGATGGACGCGATGCGACAACAAAAAGATGTGTTAAAGTGTAAACATGTTTTTTTTTTTTCAGCAATGCGTGAACCATTCATAAACTATACTCAACATGTATACGTATAATTACGTTTGAATTTTTTTTATGACAGGCATCAATGTTATTAAGCCACATTAGACTTTTTTCAGAAACATAAGTGTAGCAGAAAACACTCAACATAGTCTCACACAAAATCAGTTTACATGAATGCAGTTTTAAGAAGTAAGCTACGTAAATAATATTTAAACATTATTTAATATCTGCTGGTAACGTTTCCAAAGTATCAGCTTTGCCTTCATTCACGAACAATATTCGTGAGCTTATTTATTTATTTTGCTGGCGTTTCGTTGGCAACTGTTAGGACTGGAAAATTAGTAAACATTTTTCACCCTATCCTAAGTTAAATATAAGTGTGCGCGGTTAGATGAGGACATAGATGTGTCTCAGGCTTACGCCTTTACACTCTACTCATGCGGGGTATTAACCATGCGCGTAAGGGCGCGTTGCCAATGACCTGTACGATAGTCTCAACAATCCTCTACAGACTCGAAAAATGTCACCTGCTCATTGGCTACTTGACTTGTGACAACTGTTTGTTGTAATGCCTGTGATTCATTGTTAGAGACCTGCAAAATTCGCGGATTCATTTCGTGATATGCTACAATTCAAATAATTATACCTTAACGGTGCTTCTACCACTGGTTCACTGTTAATCTGGATTAATGAGGGCCAATTAGAGACCCTTGCTCAAAGAAGTGTCGAATCACAGACACTCAGTCGAGACGACTCACAAGTCAGCAGCCAATGAACAGGTGGCATTTGCCCGAGTGTGTAGAGTGTAGTAGAGTCTATCCTGGAGGTCATAATTTTGCAGGTCTCTATTCATTGTTGATTTTGTTGAGGAGTTTTAAGTAATTCAGAGCCCCCCATTTAACTGTGGCCGAATTGAAGAAGCAGTACACATGCTTGAATTCATAGCGAATCGAAACCACAAATATTTACTGATGTAGTGGTTGGTAAAAAAAAATATTATTCGTATCGCGTCCATTGCTTCGCGCCATGTTAGCTCCTATATTATATGGATTTACAAAATATAACGATTCATTTACGACACTTTAGATAAGGTGTGTAGGATTTTAAGAATTCACTTGAATTAATATTTAAGAACATATTTCAGGATAACTTGTGAAGAATCTCGTACAGACGGCACCGGTTGTGATGACTCATTGTTACCAGAGCAGGGGCCATCTCGTGTACACGAAGTGACATGTGAAACCTCAACACAACTCGAAACTCAGTAAGTGTTACATTGAAATGTTTCCGCTACAAATGTTCAGAAATTATAATTTTGAAATCGAGTAGAAATATTCCTGCAATTAGCATTAGGTATATTTTAATAGACATTGAAAGCGAATCATTAAGTAGCTTCAAAATCCAAATACCAGAAGCTAAAAAGGTTTTATCTTGAATGCGTACTGCCTGAAATAGCTGATCCCAGGCATATCAGAATGCTGCGAGTGACGATACGTCATTGGTAAATGCCAGGGTGGTGCGTGATTGTACATTTTATTTTGTAATTTTTTATGAAAAGGTAGGGTATTACATAAATTTAATGTAACTGCATTTTGATATCACCTCATACTGTGTTTATTACTTTGCAGTGAGTACGAGTCTGGAGAAGAAACAATTCCAGATAGTGATGAATGGTTGCCACAACTAACAGTTACAACAGAACCCGCGGTTGTTGAAATAACTGGTCGACGAATAGTAAATATTAGTCACTTATTAAAACAACTAACAGAGCTGGCAAAACATGGCAATGTTTGCACTCAGGGACAATACAAGATTACTTCAGAAAGGAGGTTTGGCGTGATGAGTTACTTATATTACGAGTGTATAATGTGTGAGAAAACTGTGACTGTAACAACAGAAGAAGATACGAGAAAAGAAGAAGTCAACGACGCTTTCGTGTGGGGTGCATTGTCAGTTGGAATTGGCCATTATCAAAGTCAAGAGATGATGGCCATCTTGGACGTTCCCATCATGGACAAGCGAAAATGGCAAAGACATGAAATTCGTATTGAAGAGGTGAGGAATTTTTAAAATCACTTTATGGTTCAAAAAATTGAAATTGGATTTGACACGCATTTAGTAGGTACATAAGTTATATTTTAGCTGAACCTATCGAAATCATCAGTCAATATATTCTCAAACAGAAATGCAAATACCATTATTTGCCCACGATTAGTGATCAAAGTTTGGCTGATGACAGTGGCGTAGCCAGGATTTGTGTATGGGGGGTGTTAAGAAGCATGGCCCACCCTGTATTAAAGCGGGGGGTGGGGGGGTCCTCCCCCGGGAAAATTTGGATTTTAAGGTGTAAAATAGTGCTATTTTAGCAGTTTTCGGTACTTAAATTTAAATATTGTAATGGTAATAATTTTATTAATTTTTAATATGAAATTTGTTTGAGTGATGAATAATAAATTTAATTAAATATTTGGTGCTAAAGGGGGGGGGGGGGGTTGGACCCCTAAACCCCCCCCCCCCCTGGCTACGCCCCTGGCTGATGATAACATGCGTAATCGAATTACTGTTATTTTACGTGAGATAACAGTTAATATTTGACGAAAGTATTGATAATTTTAACGTATTTAAGTAGTAATTGAAAGTATTATTGAGATGCCTTCGTTAAACTAATTCAATTTAAAAATAGCCACTACACCTATAAAGCCGCCACAAAATAACAAAACTAACCTAAATCTTTCCAAACTTTTTGAAAATGGTATCAAATAAAAAAACCATGAGAAGTTTTCTATACAATAAATAATATAATATAAAGTCAAGTAAGAGAAAATTATAAAAAGAATTATAGTAGACCAGGGTCTATTTATGAATCAAATCGTTTGTAATAATTTTAATTTTAGTAACTATAGATAATCCCTTAAAATGTAATTTATAATTTTAATCTTTAATAAAGCTACATTAATTTTTATTTCCAACATATAATTCCCATAATATTTTATGTAAATCACGAAATTTAATATCTTTTCACTCCTACAGTGAAAATGCTAACTTATGATATACTGTTAGAACTAATTTTAAATTTTTACCATACAAATAAATGCATTAGCCTAAATGGGTAAATAGCTAAATGTAACTCTAATATGTTTCTCATAAGGTCTGGGAAGAAAAACTGGAGACATACATGCAAAAAAATGGAACAGTAGAGAGAAAGAAGGCCTTGGAAAGAGGCCACGTAGACAACGATGGCGTTCCGTACGTCTCTGTTTATGTAGACGGTGCATGGTGTAAGCGAACATACGGACATGCCTTCAACGCAGCATCAGGGGTTGTAAGTATTTTTAAGAAGTACTGCACCTAATGTTAGCACTAATTTGGCTCCAGGATTTGAGTGGATGGGAATGTTGCCGAACACAACTCTAGATCGTACAATTATTTTGTAAATTCTTCGTTTTGATTTATTTCAAAATATTTCATACATACCATTTTACAATATATGTCTACGTAATTTAATTTGAGTTATATTTTTGGAATCACTTTATCCTGACATAAAACTAGAAAATTGTGAGCTTTTGTAGTAATTAAAGACATAAGCCGAAGACAAGGAGTTAAATACATAGACTTCATACAATTAACTTTATTTGATTTTACATGGGTTCAGGAATGTTTAGTAAGTAATGTTGTGACGTGATATAATTGCTTTTGAAATTTTCTTCAAGTGGATCATTGGAAATCACCTGTAGGTATAGACATTGCAAGTAGAAAATTGCAGTATATAAATATGTACAGGTTAATAAAGGTGTTTTTATTTAACAGTTGAAACTAAACTATCTTCTGTGCTTTAGTACGTGTGCGTGATAAATATAGAGATTCTTCATTCAACAGTTTTCGTGTGGTATAGTTGCAATATCTAAAAATTTATTGTAGAATCATTATAGGGCTATGTGTAATCGAGAAGGTTTATGTTATTTACAACGGTGCTCAATTACTTCAAAATTCATGACAAAAAGCCCATTAGTTTTAAAATGTAATTAAATATGCAACAAACGCTTGAAATGTAGTTACATATGCAACAAAAGTGTGCTATTCACCCATAGTGTCCAAAGCACATAACATGGTTAGTGAATGTTTGGAAAACGATGTAAATTTAAAATTAGTTTATATTTCTAGTTTATTTATTAGTAAAGTATCGTGTATCAATGGTAATTGTTTATATAAAGTGTTGACATGTAGTCTTGTGACAAATCATATACAGAAAAAACTTTATTTTTATTAAGAATCTCAATTAGAGATAGTGATGTATAACAAAACTTTGCACTCAAAAATATTCAATTCAGTTCTTTATTACGTTTATAGTTGGGAAAAAAATATTTATTTGACGCGACAATCACACCGCTAATTTGTAATTATTAATATCTTTTTTGACAAAATTATTTCTACCATTAACATATTTTTTCTTGGGATTGCTCAGTTCTCTGGAACATATGACTATGCCTTCTAAGATTACATTTGACAGCTAATTACAAGGTGGTATTTTAATATGTTATTTTTAACAAAACATTTAACTAAATATAGTTACATATTCAAATATGTTTGTTTTGAATTTTAAGAATATGTGTTGTTTTGTGCAACAGCCGACCAATCAGGAGGCAGCTTTCAAGTAATAGACATTATAAAAATTTTAATTTATTGTTCTTCTGAGATTCTCAGCTATGTAATGAAAAATTAGTGTGTTTGTATAAAGAAAAATCAGTGAATAGTAGGTATTAGTAATGTTTAGCATCCATCCTATTTATGGAGGATTTTCTGACCTATAAATCCTAGGTCAATTCCACAAGTAATTGTGTATTATGAGTGAAATGACATCGATATAAAATACGCAATAAGTGTTGGCTTTTACTGAAATATTAATTACTACGTAAACCTTCACTGCAATACATTTATTGTGTTAAACAGTAATAGCACGAACACCTACGTATTGTTTACATTAATTGAAGCGCAGTAATCTGTGTTCATAGACTTTAAACTTTGGCATGGATGCTACGTAATGACTTAATGAGGAAAAAACTTAATTTTGACTGTTTAGTTTGGATTTCCTCCCCAGTAGTTCAGGGATCAGGGCTCTTGTGACACGCTAAGTCTAACTAGTCGGACATATATTAATAAATACCTACATCAAATTTGAAAGCATTCTCCATAGTGCAACAAATATTTGTATCACACGTAGGACACATAATGTTACAGATCCGTGTAGGTTCTTAACTAAGGAAAGTTTGACCACCAACTAGGTATAGTATCAATTGGGCCAGACGTAATTTTCAAGGCCGATACCAAGAACCTGGTAGTACATCTAACATTTAATTTCTAATAAATAATAAAGAATTATAATTGTATTGTATATGTTTTCCTATTGCTTAGTGTAAATTCAGTAGGTCCAATAATATTTTTAAACGCCATATATGTACAACATGACAATTGTCATATTTAAATAACGTATACAATCACCTTTGTTTACAGAAGTTGCGTTCTCATTATCTCAGTGAAGAATGACACTGTTTTTTCCCCCATAATGCTTGTAAGAAGATAATTGCTGCATTTCTAAACAAAGCTAAAACATTGAATTTTACCGCGTTAGATAACCAACACTACATGTTAATTTTGTAGCTTCACTCCATTCAAACAAATATAAATCTATTTATACATTCACAAATAACATAATCAATATCCGTCACGTTTGGTTCCAGTGGAACTTGAAAGCTTTAGATTTTGTGTGTGTGTATATACAATATTATTTTTTCATGTCTTTACCAAAAAAATAATAATTTTTCAAACACAAAATAAGTGTTATTTGACATAAATATTTCTGTCAAATATTGTATTGTATATTGAAATTTTTTAACATTTCAATGTTTTAACTATCATATTGGCAGCTAGTTATTTATGCCTGTGTTAAAATATATATTGTAATATGGGAGAAGGTTGCGTTTACGAAGTAAACAGTTTATATAATTGTAACTAAGTGATTTAATATGTTATTAAATCATCGGTTATTCTTTTCAATTTCAGGCATGCATAATCGGAGTTGAAACCAATGGATTGCTATTCATTGGGATAAAAAATAAATATTGCTACGTATGTAATCAGACTAAACCAGGAGAAGAAAGTAAACAACATTTGTGTTATAAGAACTTCTCTGGTGCTTCTACGGTGATGGAACAGGAAATTTTAGTGCAAGGATTTTGTGAGAGTGAAAATATGCATGGGTTACGATATAAATTCATAGTAGATGGTGATTCCAGTACCTACGTAAAAATTCAACAAAACGTAAGCTACGGGAGGCATGTTGTGAAAATGGAATGTGCAAATCACGCTGTAAAAAACTACACAGGAAAACTGCATAAAATTGCAAAGGATACAGTTCATCCTATATCGGGACGAAAGTGTCTGTCTCAATTAATTCCACGCCTTACACGAGCAGCGAGATCAGCAATTTCAAGTGCTGGTCGCAGCAACAGCTACAGTGAAATACTTCGTGCAGATCTCAGAAATGGACCTCACCACGTGTTTGGGGACCACAGTAACTGTCGCGATACTTACTGTAGCCGTAAGGATTACAATGAGGAAGATAAAGTGGCCTTGCTACTGCCAACTACTTTATGGCCGGCTCTTCAGATGGCACTAGATCCATTGGTACAAAAAGCTGATAGATTAGTTGGAAACTACACCACAAATCAAGCTGAACGCTTCATGAGCCTTGTATCAAAGTTCTCTGGTGGTAAACGTACAGACGTAGGCAAGAAGGGACGTTACAAACGGTGTTGCTTGGCGTCAGGCTTGTCTCACGTTAAAGGGCCACATTGGCATGCTTCACCACTAAAAAAAATGTTTGGTCGAAGCCCAGGAGCTATATGTAAAAAAGTGTTCAATACACGAGCTAGAGCCTTAGAAAGGGGCATAAAGAGAAAATCAGCACGTCAGAGTTTATTTAAAGACGAGCCTCCCAGAAAACAAAAACGTCTATCTGCCGGAGCAGATTGTAACTATGGTCCTCAGGCAGCTCAACCTGACATAGAACCAGGAGAAATGGAGAGCAGGAAAAGAGCTGTTCTTGATAGGCTTGAAAACGAAGCAGGTACTCCTGAACTGTGCTCCGTATTGGAGAAAAAAACGGTGGGTCAACATGGCAACATCGCGTGGAGAGAAGCGAGGCTTGATCGTCTCACTGCATCACTTTTTATGAAAGTGTGTAAAATGCGTGATGACACATCGTGTCATAACAACGTTGTAGCTGTTGTAAATCCCCGGGAAATTAACACGGATGCTGTGAAATATGGAAGGATTAATGAGCCAACTGCCATTAAAATTTACGAAAGTAAGTTTGGTGACACAGTAGCGCCATGCGGGCTGTTTGTTGATCCTGAGCACCCATATCTTGGAGCTAGCCCTGATGGTATTATAAGTTCAGATAGAATTATTGAAAAAAAATGTCTTCCTTCTCTTAACCAGCTTAAACTAAAAAAATCCCTCAGTAACCACTATCCGGGTTGCATGTAAGATCAAAAAGATGGCAGTACACTTAAACAGCAAAGGCGAAATCATTTTGGACAAGAAAAGTTCGTATTACTATCAGCTGCAGGGGCAACTCAACATTTGTAGAGTAAGGTACGCTACTCTTGTTTTGTTTTGTGATTTCGACACAGAAATTATATCTGTGGAACGAGATGTAAATTTTTGGTCAAATGAAATGCTTCCGAAGCTAAAAAGGTTTTATCTTGAATGCGTACTGCCTGAAATAGCTGATCCCAGGCACAGCCGTGGTCTGAGGTGCATAGATCCAGATTACATCAGAGAAGCACAAGAAAGAAAGAAAATTACCAAGGGAAAAAATTCAGCATCAACAAGAGATTGCAATACGACGTTGCTGCCTTAATGTAATGGTGTAAGATATCTCCGTGCATACTATTATTGATTGTATGTTGTTCCAATAAATCTAGTGAAAGGCACTTTCACACGATTTAACATTGGTTGAAATAACATTCAATTTGTATAAAAGTCTTTTGTTCTCATCTTTTCCTGCGGCGCAAAATAATGTTTAATGCTTATTTTTTCGTGCTCTTTCTGTGTCTATTTTATCAGAAAACATTTTCAGGGTTATTGGTAATGTATAATTGACCATATTTTTATTCCGCCTCTGATTTGTAATGATTTGGGTGTTATTAAGTTACAGTGTTGTTTCCTAGACATGTTTATTTTGTGGTGAAGTATAGACATGTGAACATTGGTATTTCATTGTACGTAAACTGTTTGGTTAAATATTTTAGAACGATGTTTTGTAACTCTTAATGAACTCATTCATGAACTTCAACAAACAATTTTAATTTTACAATTTTGTTTGTTATTTGTAAAATAAATTGTTAAATTTGATGGTGTTGTAATATTATAAAAGATTGGGAACTGTTTATTTTAGGGCGATTATATTAATAAACTTTCTTTTAAAAACACACATGTTACATCTCTGTAAAAATTAAAATAGCTTTTTGTTTAACAGTGGTTTTGGAAACCTAATTTCAGATTTAACTCTACAATAATACGTTGAAGTATATTTCGAAGAGTCTACCTATTGCAGTGACCATGGTATGCCTTACGGTAAATATATGCACAGTTTTTCGTTTCATGGTGGCTGTAACCCAAAATCATAGTCAACAAAAACGTTTATATGTATATAAACTTTTATGTTGCCTATACATATAACGTCAACGGATAATATATCTGCTGTAATTAATACGTCGTTTAGTACCTATATACAGTATAAAATCTATATTCCAAGTTATTTTAATTTATTATTTAACACTTTTGTCTAAATTATTTTTGATACGACTGTTGCAGCACGATGTTAGGGGGGAACAATCATTAATCCGTTAGTAGACTTGCTATAAAATCAAAGTGGTTTTAACCATTCTAAATATTATGTGAATTGTTTGGCTGACTAAATTTTTGATACCAATCATTGCTGCAAAGGGTGAAAAATAGGGTTTAAGGGACAACAAACATGTATGCTCTTAGTGCGTACAGTGTTAAAACCCTTTATTATAATTGAAAACTTTCCAAATACTATCTAAAACTTTCTAAATATCATCCAAAAATTTTGATACGACAAACAAACACTTATTGCCAGGGGCGTATCCAGAGATGAGTTTTTAGGGAGGAGGAATCGGTCTTGAGATTTGGGGGAAGGGGATCTTGTGTTGACTTCAATGAAAGGTTTTTTGTAACTAAAGTAGGGTACCTCGGACACTACAGTTGCCAAGCATTTACCAACTTCATATTGAAAAATTCTTCGGAAAAAGGATAAATTTGGAAAGTAAGATCCACTGAACCATAAATAGTAAAGATACCAAACAAAGTTGCCAACTTCATAGTGATAAATTCCTCGAAAAATGTATAAAATTATTATTAGTGATACAAAATATCCTTCCGGTAGATCCTTTTGCAAATATTTTTGTTTTGATATGAATAAACAGTATTGCATTTTTTCTGTAAGGTTTGGCTCTTATTTGGGGGGGGGGGGGGGATTTTTTCCCCATCCCTCTTCTTTGAAACCTCCCATGATTATTGCTATGGGTGACCAAAATACGGTCGCGGAACAACACATTTATTACACACTTAGTCAATACAATATCGGACATTTCAAAATTTTTGTAAATCTTGTAAATACAACTAAAATTTTGGTCCTAATATGGGGAAAATTATTGAACTTTTATTTTTTGGAAAAATATGAAAGTATTTATAATGCTTTATATACAAATTTTGTGTGTTTGTGTTACATATGTATGTATATAAACACACTTCGGAATCTACCGGCGCCTGTTGGCCAAGCCTAACAGGCTAGCCTATGATAAACTAAATGAGCAGTGATTTGATAACTATTTTTTACATGCACGCTAATGCTAATTTCATCGGTTTGGATATGTGTGTATATATATATATTTATATATATTTATATATATATATAAGATAACCGGGGGGAAGATGCCTGTCGGGGGAAGATGCCTGAGGCGGACGTATTTCCGAACAAAAACACAGATAGCAGCTCCAACCGCGTAGCGAGACAGCGCTGAACGTGTACAAGAAGCCACGAGGAGTAACGGCGTGTAGGACACTTTTTCATCGTTTTATGGTTAAATATATGAAGATATTGAATGGTGAGTACGTATCTTATAATATTTTATTACCATTTCGTAAGACGTAAGAAATTTAATTTATATTTAAGCATAAAACTAGTGGCATACGAAGATTCAACACTCTTTAACGCATTTGAATTGAAGTGTGGCGATTCCCGCTGAGAATATTGGAGTAAAAAAAATGTCAGTGGCGTGTTACCCCAATACGTGGGGTAAAATGCCACGTCAAGTGGCAGCTTCCCCCATGATAATGTATTATAATTCCATGTTGATAACAATATTATTTCTGTGTATTAACTACTTTTTAGCAAAGCTTTTAATTCTACACCTTTTCCCAAACAGGTTATTCCCCGCAGGTACGAGAGGAAAACGGATCTTGCGTCCTGGTTGGAAGAAAACTTACTTCTTGCTTCTGAAGATGTGAAAAACGGGAAAATGAAAGTATGGGATGCGTCCCAGTTTCATCACATACCCTACAGAACATTGAAAAGACGAATTGATGCTGGAAATGTTACTAAAGGAGCACACTGAAACGAAATTAGCTGGATACGACTGGCTACAACTGTTTTTGAAACGTAAACCTGAAGTAACACTTAGGAAGGCACAGGGTATCTCCATCGCACGTGGACTTGGAATGTCCCGTAAATAAGTTGACAACTATTTTCAAGTGATTTTGCATGTTTGTGAAGAAAATGACTTTCTCAGTGCCCCAAGGAAGATTTACAACATGGGCGAGTGTGGTCTTCAAATCAACAGGTCGAGTGATAGCTACCAAAGGTAATAGAGATTGAAGCTAGGTGGAAGTGGGAGATTGATGTAACTTCAACAGGTTAAGTGGGAACCAATGGTGTACCATTCCAGTATGATACAACAGCAGTTGTAAAAATGTTGTTATATTAGGAAAAAAATGAAAGTAGAAAAAAAATATATTTTATTCATTAAACAAAAATGATAATGTATTAAGGTAAAAATAGATATAACAAATGTGCAGACAACACCCATTAATCGTTATGGTTTTTACAAACATGAGTATAAAACAGGTGCTTGAAAAGAGAGCATCATGAACAATTTGCGCAATGAAAATGCGCCTGACGTAACACGTATTTAAGTACTGCGCGTAAGGAAAATTCTTTTAATTGATGTACATTTAGCAAGCAGACAAAAATCATATAAAAGTCTCACGCAGAGCAAATTCGTTATCAAGCAATTAAGTATAAATATTAAGGCTTTAAATTATGCATTAAGTTTACACGCAACATAAGTTTTCATGGCAAATTTAAATGGGAATCGCGAACCCCAGCTAAAAGACATTAAAACAAAAAATATTACGACAGGGAGGAAGCCCAAAGCGCAAAACAAATAATCAAGCAAACACTCATGTAAATTAAGGTCGGTGATAAATGGAACATCCAACAAAATTAGGTACAAGACCCATCTAGACCACTCAATCAAGAGCAGAAGGCTCGTAAGAAAGAAGTTAAACTTGAGCAAACAGACCATTAATGCCCGCGGAAATTACAAGGCAGAGATCCATAGTGGATTTAAAGCGAAGCTTCTAACATAACTAATCAACCATGAGCATAAGTAGCGCGGCCTCCTCCCAGCGGACTGCCTACGAGCGAGAGTGACTGAAGACAGTGCCGGCCTAAGCAAACTCGCGGCCTTATATACAGGCGAACTGTCTTTCGAGAACAATAGAGAAAAGCGGCGGAGGGGAAGGTTCGAGAAACGAGGAGAAGGGAAGACGGGAAGCCTCGGGAAAGGAGGGGAAGTGCGGAGGGGAAGGCTGGGGGAAGGTGGAGAGGGGGAAAGGATGGAGGGGAAGGGAGCGCTCTGCTAGCCCGGGAGGCGGCAACTGCTGCAACCCCCCCCCCCCCTTAAGTGGCCCTACCCTGAGAGCATAAGATCACGAAGTCGAAGAACAATGCGAAGTCACGCAAGCTACAAAATCATGGATGCTGGAACACCAGCATGAAGAAATCTTTAGCGGCTCGCAGCTCGAGCCGAAACGTTGACGAGTCCAGAAGCGGGGCAGAAGACGCCATCAGTGTCGCTTGGTGCAGGGAATCCGCGAGTCTCAACCACCCAGGCCTAGGTGGGACTCCAGCGGAACCCGCCGTAGACCGAAGTGCCGAGGCAGGCAATCCAGAGCGGCAATCGTTGTAGATGAGGGATCACCTCTGATGGGCTCTGGAGCATCCGAGCGCTCACAGGAGCGCGAAGGCGTTCAACCTGGAGACTGCCGGCGCTCAACAGGGCACCTCAACAGGGGGCCTGCATCCGGGCGCCGCGAAGGAGCCATGCCATCAGGCAAGAAGTCGAAGCGAAGATTGCTCTCAGGGGGACACGTCCCGGCGGGGGGAGGCGAAGATGACGACGACGCCCTGAAGAGACGTCTCTCCTCGAGGCGAAGAAGCAGGCTGGTGAAGATCGTAGAGATGCGGGGCCAGCAGAGCGAGGGTAGGGGAGAAGAGGATGGTGCGCCAAACTAAAAAGGAGAGAAAAAAAGAAAAAAAAAGGAGAGCCGCAACAGCAAACACAACAAACAAACAACACTGAAACTTAATAATAAAACAGTTATCTAAACGCAAGCCTAATAAACACTCTCAAGTAATAATAGCAAAATACTTTAACTCACAAAGGCCTTGACTTGACTCACATGAGCCTTCTTAAACTTATGTTTAAACTTACATGACTTAAGTAACAAGGTATTAGCGGCCAAAATCCTATGCACACTATAAGGTCCTTCATAGGGAGGCAAAAGTTTCACATTTAATTTACTGGCCAAAGAAGGGAGGGTGAAGCTGCGACAGAGAACAAGGTCTCCGACTTTGTAACCATGAGGGGATCTGGATTTGTTATAAGATTCAGCGACAGCCTGACGGGCCTTACGTAAATTGCAAGCTACCGAGTCGAGCACACTGTCAAGGCCCGAGGCATCGAGGGCGGAGTCGAGAGGGGGGAGGCCCCACTGGTTAAGTAAGGGATGAGTGAGCTCACGCCCAAGGAAGGGAAGAGAGGGAGGAAATCCAGAGGAGGAATGAGTAGCAGAGTTCAAACCCACGTTAATATAATCCAAATCGGAATCCCAAAGAGTTTGGTCAGAACGATAGAAGGATATAAGGATGCTCTTCAAAACCTTATTTACTCGTTCGACCATGTTACCCTGAGAAAAGTAAGCAGAGCTATAGATGGGTTTCACAGCCCATTCAAAAAGAAAATCACTGTAAACAGAAGATCTGAAATAAGGAGCATTGTCAGAAACCATGATACAAGGGGGACCAAATAATTTAAACACCTGTTCTCTAAGAACCCTAACGATCGTAGCAGCCTTCGTGTTTTTGAGAGGAAGGAGAATGACAAATTTCGAAAAAATGTCCAGAACCACTAGTAAACAGATATTTCCCTTTTTGGACCGGGTAAGAGGCCCAAATATGTCAATATGTAAAGCGTGCCAAGGAGCAACAGGAGGATCGGCGGCATAGAGCCCTACCTTGGAGTTGTGAGGGGGCTTTGATATTTGACAGTCTACACAAGAGCGAACATAGCTACGAACATCGCTCAGTAACTCGGGCCAGAATAAATGCGCGGAAATCCTGCGCTGGGTTTTCTCGATACCCAAATGGCCACCGAGAAGTGAAGAATGAAAATAAGCCAATACCATGGCCCTTAAGGCGGCTGGAACGACTGCCTTGCGAGCTCTACCTGAGGTTCCAGTAAAGTAAAGTAAACCCTGTTCTTCAATATAAGGCACAGGCCTTTTGTGATGAAGATCTCTACGAATCTCCTGGCAAAAAGGGTCATTGCTCTGACATTCTCTAATATTTAAGTATGACTCTGGAAAAATTTTACAAACAGAGAGGAATTCAGTTCTCTCAGAATAGTCCTCATCAACAGGCTCAAACTCATCAGTACAAAACATACGGGAAAGAGAATCAGCAATAATGTTTTCTCTACCTGGGATGTGATGAATGGAAAATCGGAACCGCGACAACCGAAGGATCCAACGACCCAACTTACCCAGCTGGTGTGGGTGGTTAAATAGCCAACTAAGGGCTTGGTTGTCGGTAAATAGGTCAAACTCGTTAGCATCCAAATAATTTTCGAATTTTTCAAGAGCAAAGAGGCACCCAAGGGCCTCCTTCTCGTACACACCCAGGCGCTGCTCGGATTCCGAAAGAGAACGGCTTGCAAAGGCGATGGGTCTGATCTTACCCTCTTCCAAATGACCTAAAACTGCTCCAAGGGCGATAGAAGAGGCGTCAACCTGAACTGCGAAGCGTCTACCGAAATCGGGTAAAATAAGAACTGGAGGAGAGGCCATACAAGTCTTCAAGGCCTGAAAAGATTTTTCTTGTTCAGGACCCCACTCAAAAGCTACATTCTTTTTTCGAAGGTGATTTAAAGGAGCACTTAGAGAAGCAAAATTATGAATAAATCTGGAAAAGTGACCCAGCATGCCTAAAAAACGCTGAACTCCCTTAATGTTGATAGGCTTAGGAAACTGTACAATGAGTGCAATTTTATCTGGATCCATGAGGAGGGTTCCCTGAGAAATGACATAGCCAAGGAATTTTACTGACGTCTTTGCCAAAATGACCTTATTAGGGTTAACAGTCAGATGAGCATCTCGTAAACGAGTAAGAACTTCTGTTAAGTGGGCAATGTGATCGTCAAGAGTATCACTATACACAATAATATCATCGACATAATTAAACACAAATTTATACTTAAGGTCCTTTAGTACATGGTCCAAAACACGACTCATGGCCTGACTGCCAAAATTAACCCCCATGGGTATGCGATTAAATTCAAAATGGCCAAACGGGGTGGAAAAGGCGGTATATTTACGACAAGAAGGATCCAGGAGGCATTGATGGAAGCTTTGATTTAAATCAATAATTGAAAACACCTTGGCCTTGCCTAAGTGCTGCAAGGCACTTTCTACAGTAGGGAGGGGATAAACATCCTCCATAGCTATTTTACGATTCAAGGGAATGTAGTTGTGAACCATTCGCCAATTAACCCCGTCCTTCTTACGCACTAGGAAGGTGGGAGTGCTAAAATCAGAAGTGGAAGGAGAAATAACGCCAGCAGACAAGAGCTTATCTACGATATCATGCATGGCCTGAAGTTTAGGAGGGGAAACCTTGTGATATTTACTGCGAACCGGAGTTTCATCCTTCAAGTAAAACTTGTAGGGCAAGATGTCGCAGCGTCCGATTTTAGGAGAAATAACATCGGAAAATCTATGCACGAGGTTGGCAACGGCTTGCTTCTGTAGAGAGTCGTTACTATCACGACATTCAAAAATGACAGGCTTAGAAGAGTCGAAAGTTAAAGGGATTTTGACAGTAGGTGCGAATCCAAAAGAAAGCTCATGAAGACCAAAATTTAAAACTGCTTTAGTCTTGCCCAAAAAATCTAAACCCAAAATAAAGTCAGGGTGTAAATCAGAAATAACAGCGAATTTCCAGTTCCAGGAAAAATGTTTAATCTTTAAATGTAAAGTGACTGACTTGTTAGATCGAATGCATTCACCATTTGCAACACAAATATTAACTGGATCATTGCAATACACATGTGAAGCAATAGTAGGAAACATTTTAATTAAATTCTGCAAAAAACCTTCGCTAATAACCGAATGGGTGGCGCCAGTGTCAACTAGAGCCGGAAAAGAATGCTCCTGAATATGAATTGGAAGAAAATGCAAATAGACTGGCACAGAGGATTTTTTAACAAACCGACAGAAACGACCTCTCTTACGTCCCGTCAGACGGAGTTTCCCGGACACTTAGCCCGGTAATGCCCTGTTCCCTTACAGGAAAAACATTTCCGGTCATTGTGCGGTATGAATGGCTGACCGCAGTCTTTAGAAATATGTCCAAAAATGCAACAGTTTGCACAGCGAGTGCGTACATTTCTTTGATCGCACTGTACATGACCTGTGGCTTTAAGAGAGGAGGCGGCAGCAAGGTGGGCGGGAGCACTTACACGAGGCGAAGAGAATGCGCCCGCTGCCGGCGCGCTAATGCGTTCAGTGTTGTGTGACTGAATGCGTTGCCGGAATGCACCCCGACTAGGATTTGAGGGGCGATAAGAATGACATGCCTTATCATTTGCCTCTGAGCGAAATGTGGGTAACGAGCGAACCTCGCACTTACAGTCGCAAGGCTGCCACTTACTATCAGTGTCACGACGCGATGGAAATTCCGTCTCGTATTTAAAGACGGCTAACAAACGGGCCTCTATTTCACTGCCCCAGGCTCGTAAAGAATCAAAGGTGGAAGGAGGAGTTAACATGCTAGCAAGACTGAGAACACGAGGGGCAAAGTTACCTAAGACAAGCTGAACTAATTCCGCCTCGGGGGTATCAAGTTCCAACACATCCGCGTACGAAAGTACCGAATCAATGTACTGAGTCACCGACTCATCAGGGCGCTGAAAGCGAAAGACTAAGTCTCTTGCAGGCGTCCAACACCCGGGGGGGGCAAACTCCCCTCAGCACGGATAACTTAAATGTGTGAAAATCCGACTTTTGCACAATAGCCTCAGTTAGCCTATTCACAAATATACCAGAACACTTAGTTAAGAGCGCCTTCATAAACGCCTCAGAAGGAACCAGGTTCAGCTTAATGAGGCGCTCAGCCTCATGAAAAAATTCAAGAACACGCTTAGGCTCACTGCTGTCAAGAGCAGGCATACACTTCAAAGAGGAAAAGAACAACTTTTGAGAAAAGGAATGAGTGGGACCAGGACTTACTTCCAGTGAGGCTTCCACCTCGCCCCTCACAGGTGTGACGTCACTGCTGTCACGCATAAACCGAACGAGTCGGGCACGCAAGGTCGTGACAGTGTCGCCCGACTCGGCAGGCAGTTGATTTTCTTCACAGTACCGGACAAGTTCATCCCGGTGCAGCTGATAGATCCATGTGACTCCAGGGCGGCTCATGGTAACAGAGAACAAACAACAAAGTAACAACTGCCGAAGCAGAGTAGCGCAGACGTTGAAGCTAGGTGGAAGTGGAAGATCGATGTAACTTCAACAGGTTAAGTGGGAACCAATGGTGTACCATTCCAGTATGATACAACAGCAGTTGTAAAAATGTTGTTATATTAGGAAAAAAATGAAAGTAGAAAAAAAATATATTTTATTCATTAAACAAAAATGATAATGTATTAAGGTAAAAATAGATATAACAAATGTGCAGACAACACCCATTAATCGTTATGGTTTTTACAAACATGAGTATAAAACAGGTGCTTGAAAAGAGAGCATCATGAACAATTTGCGCAATGAAAATGCGCCTGACGTAACACGTATTTAAGTACTGCGCGTAAGGAAAATTCTTTTAATTAATGTACATTTAGCAAGCAGACAAAAATCATATAAAAGTCTCACGCAGAGCAAATTCGTTATCAAGCAATTAAGTATAAATATTAAGGCTTTAAATTATGCATTAAGTTTACACGCAACATAAGTTTTCATGGCAAATTTAAATGGGAATCGCGAACCCCAGCTAAAAGACATTAAAACAAAAAATATTACGACAGGGAGGAAGCCCAAAGCGCAAAACAAATAATCAAGCAAACACTCATGTAAATTAAGGTCGGTGATAAATGGAACATCCAACAAAATTAGGTACAAGACCCATCTAGACCACTCAATCAAGAGCAGAAGGCTCGTAAGAAAGAAGTTAAACTTGAGCAAACAGACCATTAATGCCCGCGGAAATTACAAGGCAGAGATCCATAGTGGATTTAAAGCGAAGCTTCTAACATAACTAATCAACCATGAGCATAAGTAGCGCGGCCTCCTCCCAGCGGACTGCCTACGAGCGAGAGTGACTGAAGACAGTGCCGGCCTAAGCAAACTCGCGGCCTTATATACAGGCGAACTGTCTTTCGAGAACAATAGAGAAAAGCGGCGGAGGGGAAGGTTCGAGAAACGAGGAGAAGGGAAGACGGGAAGCCTCGGGAAAGGAGGGGAAGTGCGGAGGGGAAGGCTGGGGGAAGGTGGAGAGGGGGAAAGGATGGAGGGGAAGGGAGCGCTCTGCTAGCCCGGGAGGCGGCAACTGCTGCAAGATGTTCACCATGTTATACCTGGAGAGAAAGGTGAGACGATCAGCGTAATTGCTTGTTGCAATGCCGAAGGGATCTTCTTGCCCCCATACAGCAATTTTAAAGGAAAAAGAAAGAATCCTGAATTTGAAGACGGCCTGCCACCTGGCTCACACATCAAAATGAATTAAATGTCTGCTTGTGTAAATACTGAGATATTTTTTGACTGGTTAAAAAGACATGTTTTGCCTCGAAAGGAAGCAGGAAAGTGTTTGCTTGTTTTGGATGGTCATAGTTCCCACTGCTCAGATGTTGATGTACTGGACTTCGCTGCAGACAACGACATAATACTAATCTGCCTTCCAAGCCACACAACCCAATATCTGCAACCCTTAGACCGGTCGTTTTTCAAATCTTTGAAGACATTTTGGCAGCAAGCTGTAAACACTTGGATTTACAGCAACCCCGGCAGAAAACTGACACGTCTCCAATTTGGAACATTGTTGAATTCAGCTTGGAGTCGAACCGCAACAATGGGCAATGGTAGTGCAGGATTTTCTGCTTGTGGCATCTATCTTTACAACCCGCAAAAAATTCCTGCACACGCTTTCGCTCTGTCAGACAATGCTTCTGGTAACAACCTAAATACAACAGCATATGCTGATAAAGTTGTTACAAGTGAAAATTCTTCTACTCTTTCAGAAAATGTCACGATGCCTATTGCATCGACAACTGCTTCTTGCTCCTATGCTCCTGAAAACGAGGCAACTGATTCGGCCAATGATGTGTCAATACTTTCGACAAATAAAGATAACAGCATGAGTTCCTTCGAAGAAATATCGCCTGTTCCTGTTCTTACTTTGCCTAAGCCAACTGGTCGTAAGAAGCAAACAGCAGTGGTCCTGAATTCACCAGCAAGACTAATGGACATGCGAAAATCACAACTTCAAAAGGATATCAAGATGAAAAACAAAATGAAACAACAAGCCAAAGAGAAAACGATCAAACGTGCTCCCCAAAGAAACAGAAAGAGGAAAGTGAGCTCGTCGATTTCGTGTAGTGGCGAAACTTGTCAAGATAGTAAGAGTGACAGTGAACTAGATATCAATGGTAGTGATGATTTTTGTGCAGTATGTAATGGGTACATCTATGGTAAAAAAGGTCCCAAGTGTGACTGGATCCAATGTGTTGCATGTAGAAAATGGTTTCATGAAGATTGTAGTTCAGAAATTTACATTGTGATACGTGTTAGGTATGCCATGATGTTCTTCAACGGAGTTTTGTAAACAAAGTGTTATTTTGTGTAAATCTGTATGTTATATTTACTATAAAAACCAATATAACTACCTTTTCTTAACACCCTCATCATATTTTTAATATCACTGTTTAGTTTACAGATGGTGGCATTTTCCCCCATATCAAGTGGCATCTTACCCTTACTATTGGGGGAACATGCCACTCATGCGGGCCTTAACATTTGGTTAATTTTTATATCCATTTATTTTTTTTCGAGACTTTTCGTCCATTTCTGACATACACAAATGTACAACGAAAATGGTATCCTAATGCTAAATTTTTTTTCATGTGTGATTCGAAATTTGTGAGTTTAAAACCCCTTAACTGTGGCATCTTCCCCCGAGTTACCTTATATATATATATATATATATATATATAGCAAAATTAATGTTTATAACTGTCTGTTGAATTGTGAATGATTTGAAAATACAAATAAAAATTATATTAATAACAACCTAAATTGTTTCATATAGTTGTGTCATATTGGTTCAAAAATGTATTAAGACTTCGATATTGTTCTGTGTTAACTGGGTACCTCATTTTATAACTCGAAAGATAGGAGAGAATAAAATTTTTAGAGTTTATGTCTACGTAAATAGTGATTTTTTTTAATGTATGGATTGTGGAAATTTGTGTCAAGCAATCTAAATACATGACCTCATTTGGCATTAAAAAAAATTACTCGATCCAATGTTTTTTGTAAAAAAAAAGTAACTACATTTATGAAATATATTATGTAGTATAAAATATAAAAAATCGTTTTGCAAAAGATATAACATTAAGTAGGACATATGTTTGGTAGATAAAAATAGCATAATAATTGTTAAGGAATTATATTTATTTGCATTGATTACATAACATATTTTGCCAAGTAAACACGAATGTTAGTGTGTTAATGCATAGTGTTTGAGTAACAATGACTGACCAGTTTTGATGTCATTTTACAGCAAAAAAATGGTCACAACACTTGCAAATGCTTTATAGTTTTTCATGATAGCTCTTGTATGCGAAGTGCAGGGGGAAAATATTGGAAGGGTGTAGAACAAGCTTGGTTGGAAAACAGAATTGCCTATCGCTATTAATTCAACGCCACAATAACATTCGATTCAATATCAACATCTCAGAACTTTACAATAAAATAAAGTTAACTAAGGCAAATATTTCTCGCGCGTCTGGAAATATATTACAACTCCTCAAAGTTTAAAGAAAGCTTGTAATATTTCATTAATAATTCTTGTGGGAACTGCATCCTCTGCTAGCCTTCCATTGTCCTCTCCAGATGTATTACTGTATATTAGCTAGAGGTGGGTCGAAAAGTATCAACCTGATACTTTGTCACTGATACGCGCCTGTATCAGGAACGGCAAACGAGTACACTTGAAAAGTATCAGAGACTTTAGTATCAGTTCAGAATTCACCTGGAACAACACCACGGCCAATGAGCGCGGGGGCGCGGAAAAGTACCATACTGGAAAAGTACCATACTAGTATGGCACTTTTCCGTATGGCACAATTCCGCCTCTCTTCTTCGAAAAAGACGGAAAAGTACCATACTGGAAAAGTACCATACTTGAAAAAGGACGAGGCGGAATTGTGCCATTTTTTTTTAACACTCCATGGAATGACTGCAACGCCTCTGTTCTCAGAATAGTGTGGAGAATTCGCCTGTAGACAGCGCTGTCAACTCCAACAGTGTCTTCGGTTAACTCAAATGACGCCAGATAGCAGCACGTGTCCTTTTTAAAGTATGGCACTTTTCCGGTATGGTACTTTTCCGTCTGTTTCGAAGAGGCGAGGCGGAATTGTGCCATACGGAAAACTACCATATTTTACTACAAGATTCAAAAACATTTGTGGCAGCTATAAATTATATATTTAAGTATGGTACTTTTCCGTCTGTTTCGAAGAGGCGAGGCGGAATTGTGCCATACGGAAAACTACCATATTTTACTACTAGATTCAATAACATTTGTGGCAGCTATAAATTATATATTTAAGTATGGTACTTTTCCAGTATGGTACTTTTCCGTCTGTTTCAAAGAGGCGAGGCGGAATTGTGCCATACGGAAAACTACCATATTTTACTACCAGATTCAATAACATTCGGACCAGCGATAGATTGGCTATGATTTTTCATTTTTTTTTTTTTTTAAGGTTTAAAATATATTTACAAATATTTACTAGGTATAATCTATAATACAACATCACTACTGAATTCATACTAAAATTTAAATTTAATATATATTGCTTAAACTAAGAGAAAATTAATGAAATATCTACACCAGAATTTTTTTTTATCATACCTCTTCGGATATTATCTTATGACAATGAAAAATTCACTGAGGTGCAATTCATGTAAATAAATATCCACTTTTGTCAGATATTTTTATTTTATATTATTGTACTGAAAATTTGTGTAAAACTTCATGTTAGCTTTTATACTATATGTATCCATGGACTATAAATTCTGTGATTATTCATAACCAGTATGTTTCAATCTTTAAAATTTGAGTAACTTTTATGATTGACTAACGTATTGAAAAATTTAGCTAGGAATATTGTATTAGCATGTTAAAAAAATACTGACAGCAAAACACGTATTTTTTTACTTGGTCTGAAAAATCACTTAATATTTCAATATTATGTCAGATTTGTCTCGTAGAAATATATGTCAAGCTTCTAAAAATGTGCATGTCATCCCTGAATACGTATTTTACCATAATTTATAATATTTGAGAAATAATGCAACTGTATGTCCAGCAAGCTTCAGTTATGCTTTGTAGCATCTTCTTGCAATTGCACTGGTGAACGATACTATTAAAATTATTATTATTGTTATTAGGTTGGTTGACTTTTTGTTCACATACATTAAAACTGAACCTGAGAAATAAATCAAACATTCATAACTCTTCTGTGGTAGTCAACTTAAAGTACAGTGGCATACTCTAGAAATTTAGAGATCTTGTGTGATACCAATCCAAACGTGTTAAAATAAATGTAACTGTTAAAGAAAGATATTCATGTCAAACTTACAGTGCTCAAACGACATATATTTAAGTATATTACTACTGTTTTTAACAAAGAACATTTTTTCTACGAGGTGTACATTAACATTAAATGAGAACTTTGATACGTACGTGGTATACTGTCTTGATTGGAACAACTTTACTTTAAAAAAAAAATATTAAGTCACATTAAGTTGTAACTCCAGTTTATGATAATTATAAGGCAAAATGATACTTTTAGTTTAACATAATATGTTTAAAGTTCTTATGAATATTTTTACATCTAACTTAAAAAGAGGAAATATTCTGGATATATATTATCGGTTAAATTAAATTAAATAGTATTAAAATAATAAAGGCCGGGCTTCAGCCAAACTCATTGTGGTGGTGGGATAGTAATTTAAATGTAATACATTTACTCATGCGATTTACATAATTTTTGTGATCAAATTGTGAAACAAAAACTATATTATAGATTTTGAAGACCTTAATGGCGCTATGGTTTCAAACGTTTAAATATTTCCTTAAAGATGGTTATATGATGAGATATAATTTTCAAAGTACATATCATAAATTTCAGGCTATTCATTTAATCACTTAAAGGGCCCGACTGCACTTTTGACTGAGTTGAATTCTTTAAAAAAAGTCCGCGAGTATGATACTCTATCTGAAAACAAAGCGACAGCATCAGTGATGCCAACAAGGGGGAGGGCAGTACCCAGGGGCAGTTTCCCTCTCTGCGAGTTTGATAGGAAAATAGTTTCACATACAATTTGATGAAAAATTAACATTACATATTAACAACTTTAGTGCTGATTAATGAATATGTGAAGAATACTAATAAACAGACATATTTCCTTAAAAATTGTCTGAATAATTTTTAATTTCTATATTTAGAGTATAAAATTATGAAACATCTGACTTTGCCCCCCCCCCCCCCCCTCCAGGGAAAAAATCCTGTGGGAGCCTCTGGACAGCATCACTTTTTGTAATCGAAACATTGAGGAAGCGAGCTACCAGCACATGATGTTGGTGGGGGGAAGCAGGAGGGAGCGGATGACGCGCGGGTTGGCGGAGATAGGCTGCTGTTGCCAGCTCCTTCCAGGAAGGTCACTCACACCCTCTCCCCGCCAACGCCACAGTGTGCTTGGGAGATGGAAATGAGCTTGTACCAACCTCTCAGGCTAGGTGCGAGGCAGACAGTTCTTCATTTACAGTCTTCAGTTCGTTAAAGGATAGCATACTGGTCTGGTTTCTCTTGTTATTTAATGATTCTGTATTATGTATAATATTAATTGAGCAATGAACACTGTTATTTTTAATTTTTATATGAAATTGCCAAAAATTACATTTTAAAACCAACGTGTTTTATTTAGGTGTAATGTTCATTTAGCCACTTAAGAAGTTTTAACTCTGTAAAAATTATTTGTTACTGATGGAAACTAACTAATTCAGTAATACCCAGTTACTAGTTTTTCTACAAATATTTGTGTTAAATTTATGTACATTTTTCACAAAATCTATTTTATGTGCATAGCCATATCTTCAGACACTTCACAAAAGATTTACTCATATCGCTGTATCTTATAAGACACTTTTTAGACACGTGTCTTCGGAATCCATAAATTTTTAGCCAATATTTTATTACTAAGAAATTATGATAATCTGAAAGAATCATTACTTATTTTTCATATATTAGAAAGAAAGATAACTAAAGAAAATTATGGGTAATATATACCTATACAGTTTTGAAAATTAAGCAAATATATTTTTGTTTTACAAACACATACCCATAGTCTTAGAAAAGATTGAAAAACTCTCAGCTAACATATTAATGAACTGAAACTAATTAAAAGTATTTGAATTTGGACATTTAATTTTTGTGTAATACTTCAGCTGCGAAGATGTTTATGGATAATTTATTGTTTATTATGAGATTTTTCTCCAAGCAATAGAACATAAAACATGAATCAGTCTAATATGAGAAGCTCCTAAACTTAGTTGAAAAGGATAATAATAACAACAACCATTTAAAAACGTTAATGTGTGATTATTACTTTAACAAATTTCTTTGGCCGGAAAATACTTATTGTTACTAAAACAACCGTTACCAAAGTAAAGCAGTATTTCAGTGAGGTGCATAATCATTTTTTGATGCATTCAACACAGTCGCCCTATTTTTTAATATCTCTGATTGTATAAATATGTTATGCCGTAAATTGTTTCTTCATATGAACGCTTTATAATTATTTACTTGGAAATAGATAGCATATAAACCATAAATATTATATGGAGAAAATAAAAACCATATATGTTTTTATTTTTATTTTACCCATTGTTAGATGTTGCCACGGTCTGACTACTGGAAAATTATTATATAATGTTATGCTCCATTGTCCATAACTCCAAAACCGTATGTAACTGAAAAGTTTATATATTTATATAGCTATATAAATTCCATTTTATATGGACACGATAGCTATCGTAATTTTGAACAAATAACTTTCAAACCAATGTATAAAAAATGGCAATGATAAATATCGGTCAAATTAGTTAATTCCACCCAACGGGTATAAATGGGCAACGTTTTTTGAAAAACAGAAAAATGGTTATTTCTTACAACATATGACAAATATTGCTTCTATTTCAACGTAGGAGTAATACCAAAAACTGTGTTCTAAAATAATGTTTAATACAACCAACCCTTACTGAAAAGGAAGGAGGGGGAGAAACAAGCTTTGAAGGACAAAAGAAATTCATAACTCCCTTAGTAGGCATGTCAACGAATCCGTTTGAATTGTTTGTAAATCTTAGATGTAATTTTTATCTAAGACTATTGTCAGAAAATTTTTTTATAAACCAATTTGCCGCTAGTGGATAAAAAACACGGAGAGAATTAAAAAATTGAAATGATAGTATCTGTACCATGTTAAAAACTTTCTTGTTACTGTAAAACCTCAAAATATTTTCTACAAATTACGCACTATGAACACGATTGAATACTTTCTTAATTTTTTTTCTACCTCATGTTTATATTGCCAACAATTTCTTCAAGGGGTGAAAATAACAAGGGTTGAAAGACAAAAAAAAATGTAGTGGGAATACTCTCAAATCCAGAATAATCTATTAAAGAATCATAAACATGATCCAAAAACTTGAGCTAAAATATTCTTTATGTAAGGAACTATTAGATTAAGAATGGGAAGTGATGGAACTAAAATATTTTAAGTTTTCTTACTAATTGTATTGTATTTTAAACATTGTTAATATTATCCAAACCTAAGTCCAAAGTAAAAATGTATAGAAAATTAACAACTAAGGTAGTATGCATAATACGTAAAATCGTTCTAAGTTCTTCAATGCTGGATGCATTAAATTAAAACCATTTGAATAATTTTCACTCTGTGAAAAATGAGAAAATATTAAATCTATCGGTTTGGAGTATTTAATAACATATTATATAATGTTACATAAAGTATTTTTTTTAACGTGCCATAAGTTTATAAAAGTTTCTGGAATATTACAGAATAATCAGGAACTTTGAAATGTACCTACGCCTTTATGCTGTAATTTTTTTTTTAAATTAGGATTGGATTGCCACTTTTAGATTATGTAGGAAATTAAGTGAAAACTAACCTTCGTGCGCATGTACTGACTTCACATTAGATACCTATATGAAGAGATCCAGAAATATTTCGGATTCATCTGGCGTCTGGGTGGAATTAACAGTCCGACATGTGCTAAAACGAGGTTTGCTTTTCAATTTATTAGCGAGAACAGATTTTTTTATCTTGTTAATCGACACAACTTGATTCATTTACTTTCTCTACTAGCTTGGCATCATACAGACTGGTATTTGAGTCAAAAATTCAACTTTAATGATAAGCATTGGCCTTGGGCCCCGAAACACGAAGGTAAATATGACGTAATATATCAGATAATGATTTTTTATTTTTTATTTATAATTTTTTTAGGTTCTCTGGCTTCATTGATGTATACAAATCAAAAACAACTGCAAGCTATTATAAGATGAAGTGCAGACAGGTTCTTTGATGTAAAGCTCTAAGAATTATAAAAATATATACATTAGCTGAAATTATTAAGTGCCCTTCTAAGATATTATCGGATCTTACAAACATCATTAACAGTTTTAAGATTTTTCACAAGCTAAAATGGGCCTTGTGCAACAGTACAGAAAAAAGCTTCTTGAAAAAAAAAATTGAAAACTGGTTAAATGAAGAAATGGTTTACCTGCTGCCCCAGTCTCTTCATTGAAATGGCGACCGTATAAATAATTCGATGATTTGAGTGATCAATCAAAGCACCGGGAAAAAAATGGAGCTCAGAAAGAAAGTTCCTGTAGATGAATTAACTTACGCAGAGCAATTGGGTCATCGTGCCGCAGGCAATATAGATATGGCTAATAAGTATACTTCCAGACAAAGTCTCCAACCAGAACCACAAAGTTTCGGATGGCCGCTGCCATTGTAGGGCTAGATCTTGAATATATTCTCCGATTTTAAATAATATTGAAAGTGATATCTTTGGGTTTTGATATAAGTGTCGAAAATTTTGGTACGTACACCATAAATATTGCATAATATTATGTAGAATTGTGTGCCTAGCAACCTATGTCATCAATAGTCCACAGTATATTAACTCATGTTCCGAGGATCACATTGCACGCTTTATTTCCGAATAGTCAGTTGTCGGAA
Organism: Bacillus rossius redtenbacheri; assembly: GCF_032445375.1. Lineage (NCBI taxonomy): Eukaryota > Metazoa > Arthropoda > Insecta > Phasmatodea > Bacillidae > Bacillus > Bacillus rossius. The sequence continues at coordinate 253,206,621 of NC_086330.1, forward strand.
TAAGCAGCCGAAGCGAGAAATAAACGTTTTATTCAGTACAGAGAAAGCTTCTCCAGAACATTTTCCAGGTTGGACTTTAATGAGGATATTTTAAATCGCTCGCGTTACCTTCGGACCCATTTTCACTGGCATGAAATCTAACTTAAATAGAAAAAGGCAGACAATATCAAAGAAAGTCTTAGAGTTTTTTTTTAAAAAACAAGCTGGTTCTTTTGATGATAGTTAAAATGATGATGAAATGTAAGTTATATCTTTTGTTAACGAGTGTCTATTTATTTATTAAATATGTAATTTTTAAGTTATTTTACGACTTTTTTTTGTTATATATCCAATCCAGTATGTAGGCAGTATAATATTGTTACGATCCTACCAAGTGGGTTCGAGAGGAATAGCCCAATTAAAAGATTAATTGTTTAAATACTGTTTTATTGTTCACTATTTACACTTTGCTCTCCGCACTATATACAAGTCTGTTCCGCTCTATCGAGTCTCGCAGTTCACTCACACACACTCCAGCTCTCGCCACCAGCCGCGCCGCCGGCCCAGTCCCCACTCGCAGAGGGAGGTCGGCTCCAAGTAGTCGCTGCTAGCTCCTGAAGTCGTCGCGCCGCTGCCGCAGCCCTCGCTCGACTCCGCACCACCGCTGTCGCACGCCTATAACTATCGCACGATTGTCGCCAGTCGCCGGGTCGCCCCAGCACTCAATATTCTTGTCTCGCCGAGACTCTCGCTCGCCAACGCACACTGCTCCAAACTATCGCACGCTGTCACCCCTATACCAGGGAGAAGGCCCCGGTACCACTCTTGACTCTCGCTACGCCACTCGTCCCTTTTATAGGGACGGTCCTCCACTGTCACCCTTTCTGGCTTTATCGAAGGTTTTAGACGTCGACGTACCGAGATGCTGCTGGAAAAATGACGTGGCACGAAGGAGCCAGGGTGAAGGGGTACCGCTGCCGAATGGCCCAGAACAAGCGTCGGGGCGCACTGGTATGCGTGAAGCGTCAGTAATTTGGGCCGCTTTCAGTCAGCAAGGCGGCTCCTCTGAAGCTGGCCTTGCCAACCCGGCCCTCTGTGTAACTGGGTCTCCGCACTGCCGGGGACGTAGACCAGTGGCGAGGAGGGCGGACTAGACTGTTCTGAACATGTCAAACACGTCGGCAATTCAAGCCACCTGGCCGTCCGCGGACCACAACGCAGTCGTTACTACATATATATGGGTTAAGCTTGAGTAAAGAGCTACAGGTATGCACACGTATAACTTTCACGAGTTTTTTGAAACTGATTGCTTTTATTTGAATAATTAACGCATCTCCATACGAAAAGCAAAAAATATATATTTTTGGCCAGGTTTGTAACTCAAATACCAATCTATGCTGCATTGTCTCACAATCGCAGAGGGACATGCCCAAATAACTGCCTTTCAATCATTAACACTGTGAAAAAGTATAAATATTTGCATTCTAGCTTGCGACCAAATGAATGCGCAGAATTTCCGTTTGTCTTCGAGCCTATATACGGTCTGATGTAATTGGCTGTGATTGGATAAGCCCTTTTTTTAGTATTTCGTTTCTGGTTCAGGTAAAATAAGGTCAATAAATTTAAGGTTTGGAATCCAACTGGTTTTGTCTAATCTGGCCATCTAGTCTGGCATAGGCTTATAGATTATAAGAAAATATTTATATAGTTTCCATGTTCGCATATTATATAACTGTGCAAAAATATTTTAAGGGTTTGAATGCCGTATATGTGAAATAAGTATCAAACAAATTTTAAAGTCACAGGTAGTTTGTTTGGAGTTCGTTCAGTGTATGCTTACCTTGATTGTAATCTATATGAAACTTTAATTGGATTGTATACTGGAAAATTGAGGCATTCCACTTTATATTTTATTAAACTTCTTCAGGAGCGATGGAAGTATTATTTAAAGTCTGAATATTAATGCAGCGTTTTTGTGAAACATTGTTCTGAATTGATAATATTCTTGCTTCCTAACCTTTTCAAAGGAAGCGACAGTAGGAACCCGTCTTTTAAAAGTCAATTATCTGTCACCAAATATATTACTAAATCATACACCACATTATAATTATCTATGACCCCACGAACGAGGAAATATGTTAAGCACAAATTAGAATAAATTATTTTTAAAAAAGTTTGAACAAAAGTTGTGTGTGACATACATTTTTTACTTTGTAGCAGTACATATGTTTATAATCTAAGGTTGTAATATTATATTAACGACTAATTTAATCTTATTTTTGATATTAACTAAACAACTTATGGTCTGAGTATTTGAACTGTGACAGATATTTAAGTATATTTGTAAATGAGTCATAATATTTTAATTCATGTTTATTGTTCCTACTTTAATAACATTTGTAATAAATGCCGAAATGTTAGAATTATTAAATACTTTTAAAATAAATGAAATTAAATAAAATGTGCACTGTGTTATTTAGTTGATACACTGTATAAATGATTTTGCCAAGTAGTAATAAGAAAACATTTTAAAAGTGTTTAAGGATACAATTTATAGAAGATGTACATTTTAAAAGGCCTAGAAATTATAAATATAATTTTTAATGCTGTAGTTGGGGTCATGAAAATCTAAATATAACATTTAATTGTGTGATTATTTTAGATAATTATCTTCTATACTTATTAATAGAGGTTAGAATTGCCAAAAAAAATTATTTTCTATCACGTGTAAGAGTGAGTTACGCGCGATATTTTTCTAATGTAACTGAAATATTCATTTAAAATCACAGATATTTGTAAACTGGCACCTTATGGCAAGCCCACGTTACTGGCGAGGGGTACAGGTGAGGAGGGTGGCCCGACCCTCGAACAATGTCGCTCTCACAATAGCCATTCCAATTCTTGAAAACCAGCCTGCTCATTGATCCCCGTCGACACCCTTCGGCTCCCGGCGCAGCGCCAGCTGCGAATGGCCCGCGACAATAATTCATCATTTATTTTAAAGTAGGTACTCTATTACGTTTTCCGTGGTATAAAAAATTATGCTTGTACAAAAGTCAGTCTAAACCAGTTAGCGCGACATTAAATATTCACTATTATTTCTGAAAATAAAAAATTACAATAATAATATGTTGTACATATTTATAATAATCTTCTTGTAAATTTATAAAATATTTCTTGGCAACTGGCTTTAAAAAAATCTTTCCTAGAAGTACGATATATATGAACAAACATTTATGAACGACATAGGTCACTCTAATTCTAATTAACTTGGGACTTTATATAGATTTATATAATAATACGTTTATATAATTATTCTATTTTAATCTGTTTCACATTCCAGTTCATATTCAATGTCTTGCAATTTTCGGCATGTATAATGTTTTTTTATATTTCTTTCCAAAAATACATATTAAAATATCTTTAATTAATAAGAATACTTTTGCATTTATCTATTAATGTCATATTATTTAATATTACAATAAAAGTCAGGCCCTATAACTTCAATAAGTTAAAAAAAAAACATATATATTCTAATATAATTCATGCTTATAGTCTTTAAAGTGTGTTATTTATATGTGATTGTGAAAGATTTGAATGTGCTGTATTTTATAATTAAAAACGCACGTTAGTGCAATAAATGAAAAGGTAATATATTGTAAATATATAATGTCACGACTGGGAAGAACCCACCACAGATAGAGGAATTGTGTAGCAGGACGCGTAGCTCCACATCATCCTTCATATGTATGCAGGTGCTTACCGAGTGAAACACACGTAGGGAAGAGAACCAGTTTAATTAAGAATTGGTTCCAGAATTATTGCTTCACATATGTTAGGTCATTAGTGCCTTACTGTATCAATTGATGTAATAAACAATAAAATAATAATACTGCTCTATTGGATGCAAAATGGATTCCGACCGTCCCGGGCTTCCAGGGCTGATACTCTGCTGGGTGACAATGAGCCTAATGGCTCTGTTAACAGTTGAAAGCCCTAGCTAGGCACGCGCCTGCTATCTTTAATGAATGAGACAGAGCTGGCAACACTGGATGACCATGTGGTCCCGGTAAACCCCTCTCTCTAGTAACCTTGCCGGTAAACCACCCCCCCCCCCCCCCCTTTTTCTCCAAGAACAATACATGCTGTCTGTCTTATCTCTGTCCGCGATCTCTCGCTCTCGGCTTCTCCAAGCGCTACCTGGCGACCATGATTCACAAACGTGTCCTTGAAGCTTGCCCTATTTATATAGGAAAATACAAACCAAACATAACAGTTGTAAATAGCGCAAATGTGGTAGTTCTTAGAGAATTATGACTACAATAATTAGTTATATGTATTAGTTCTGGTACAGATTTAAACAAAAGTGTGCCCCAAAAAAATGAAATTGCACATGCATATTGTTTTCAAAGACAAATTCTGTACTGGTTGACATTACACTGACCATTTGAGACATGCATTAAGTTCATCAGCTAGTTTAGAGCATGGTATAAGGGGGAGAGTTTGTCGAAAATCAGAATACAATAAAATGAGTACACCATCAAATAGCTGTTCATTTTCTCACCAACCTTTAAGTTTGCGATAAAGAGCTTGTAGATCTTTTTGTTTGTGAGGCATATGCATTCGTCCCATATAAAGAGCCTATATGATTGTAGTACTTTACCAATTCCAGAATTTTTGCTGAATTGGCATGTTGTTGCCACGATTCCAGATAACGAAATTTCCAGCAAAAATTTTAGCGGCTCATATTTAAACACTCCCATTTAACCTTTGTCAGACCAGTCACCCCAATCTTTCCCTCTACTGGATCTGATTTTTGCCAATGCAATGCATGTCGTGCAGTGTACTCGTCTAACCCCGCTTCTAACGCACATTCACTGGCTGATATTCTCCTCCTCCTCTCCGTGTCAAAGAGTGCTTTCCCCAGCAGACTATCAGATCAGGCAGTTCCTGAGAACCCTCCTTACGTGAGCGAGTTTCGGACACGAACATGAGTCGTCTTGCCCAAACCCTCGGCACGTCCCCAGGCTCGGTAGAGCCTCCTTTCCGACTGAGGTTGCGAGTTTTCACCCCCCCCCCCCCCTTCATAAAAGGCTTCACAGGGAACATTGGCCAGAGCAATGGCCTGGGCCAATAACCCCGACGACTCAAGGCTAAGACACAGCCTTCCTAACGTATGGCCACGCTACACCACTGCCCCCTGGCGACTTCTGTTATAAGCTATGTCCGCTAGTCCTTTTGCCAGTCGCCAGAGATCGGTACCTGTCCCTCCCTCGATTAGCCCCATGTTGTAGCAGACAATTTGAGTGAGTCGATATTTACTCGTTTTGGACACCTCTCAGTAGGTCGCGCGGACATCGGCCAGTACTACCAACTTCGAGATATCGAAGTCAGAGTTTTGTTTATTTACCACTCGGAAAACTACGGACTGAATCATATCATCGGCGAGACGCCCCGCAAGACTCCTGTCCGGCCGTAACTAAGTCAGCTCGGCAAGGGATGCTGTCCCTACAAGTCTTTTTAATTAGTTATTATCCCATCTACATTCATCGTAGAAGTATTTATGCTTCAGTAGTTATATTTAACATATACATATATATTTTTTTTAATTATGGAAACATCCGTGACTTCCGTGATTTTGCGATCTTCGGATCCTGGCGAGCTACGCTTCGAACACTAGAAGCCACCTCCCTGTCTGACAGGGTCAAAGGGTCCAAGAGCCATATCCGGACATAGCAGTGCCTCCTTCGAGTCCTCCAGCAATCAGGACGACTAGGGCGCCCTGAAGACATAAAATATCTGTTTCGGCCAGCGAGCACCAATCCTCCGGTGCTAATTTTTTTTTTTTTTTTTTTTTTTTTTTTTTTAAACTTCCCTAACCACTTTTGCATCACGACGTAAACAACATCAAAAACCAGAAATATTTATTTTGGGACTTTATAGCACTTATTGATCACTCTGGGATTGTTTTTTTTCTAACATTTTATTTCTTTATTTTTGTTTACCGACGCTAAATGAAACCTAATATTCCGTTTAGGACCGGCCCATAATTTCAGATATTTTACAAGCCATATTTTTAATTATGTAATTTTAATGAGCTTTAATGTAAATTTAATAATTCAACGATTTAATAATTTAATATAATTATAATATATATGTGAATCAATAGGAGGTTATCAATTTCATGTTATAAGCATTACCAGTCAAATAAACATATAGATACTAATATCTAGACGAAATCACACCTCGTTTCTTTTTTCTTTTTTTTTTTTTACTTTTTGAAACTAAAAGAATCACCGTTACAGCAGTGTATGATAAAAGGTTAGCATTGATATGTAATTTAAACTTATTTTACAACACTGCACAAACGTAACAAATGTCAGCCTCATCCGCATAGACCCTGCCTCAGGCGAGGAAACTGTATGCATCTTTACATTTCTTACACCAGTACGTAAAAATAATCTTCTGGTATTTTTCACGGTACATGGCTGAAAACAGCCCCAACACGACCAAAACAGAACCACGCCAGATTTCAGACCAAGAAAACTGACTGTGAATCCCGACAACCCATCAGATACATAAAGAAGGTTAAATAAAGTAGTAATATATATTTTGTTTTGTAAAATGATCCGCTGAGTTTCACTTTATTGTACTTTTTATGTAACTTAGTTTATTAACCAAAAACAAAACTCAATTGAACAGATATACCTCAAGGATGACAATAGGTCGTGTCATTTTAAACATAATTTAAATCTTGCAATATTTAATTTATTTTTATGGGTTGTCAGGGAGTTATGATTTTCGGTCACGTGACTAAGATCAATACAATGGATTGCATTTCAACTAGTGACCTGGAGTTAACATTTGAAATAAAATCGCAAGCATTTGATTGCTGCTTAGTTCTATAGCTTCTTCAGATACCAGCCATAATTTACCCATGTCTTTCGAGTATTCGAACTATGTGATAAGCATTTCATTACTTAAGACCATAGTAGCATTTTTATATTGAAATTCACACATTTATTTGAAAGTAATTGTTATCGTTTAACAGTTAATCAAATTTAAAGCAAAAACAATAAAATTTAATTCGATGTAGCAAGAAAATGATTATTACAATTATTGAACGAATTAACACCTTCTTTATTTGACATGTTTAAAATTTATTTTTAATACATAATCAAATATTATTCAATGTTTTAAATTACAACTGTCAGTATGATACGTGCTGATATCAGGTTTATGGACGAGAAGGACACAGTTTTGCCATAAAAGAAACAAATGATCTCACTACACATTCACCATATCTCATTTCCAACAAATAACAGATATCTGTAGGCTTTTTTTTTGTAAAGACAATATCAACATGAATCTTTTAAAAGTATGTTCAAAAAATCTAAGAACTTAAATTTAAAAGCTGCAACAGCTGAATTCGATGTCTTGGAAATTTCTGGAATTTGCGGTGCCAGTACAAACTTATTGCTTTCTGGCTGACGTAATATAGATATTTAGTAAGTAACAACAAAATATTTCGGAGGAAAAATCTAAAACAAACCTTTGTAGGTATGCTCGCATCCACGATTATTATTGTTTCGAGTTTTAATATATAAAACTCTTTAAGACCTTTGGATTTTTATTTGTAGGTATGTATCAATAAGCGTTACAAGAATTCTGAAAGTATTTAAAATTCTTTCAGATAATTAATATTAACTAAATTTATTTCATAAAGACTTTATTTAATAATATAAAATGAAGATTTACTCAGAATTTAACTCATGCCAATGGTAGGCTATGCTATATTTTATTTATTTAGTACAAAGTTATAAATAAGAACAATGATCCACAATACATTACCTAACTATTTTTTATAAAATACAATCATTATCAAATTGTGAGTATCAACAATAGCACTCTAAAACTTATAACAATTATTTAATTCTTATATTAAATATTATTATATTAAAATAATTTAACTTTTATAGCATCTATCCTGAAGCATGTTTGCAAAAATATTTTGTTTATGAAATACATTAATTAATATTGGTTTATAATTTTTCATTAAAATAAATAACAGAATTTTGAAAAATAAGTGTAAATTATAGCCGATCCCTCGCGGGTTAATGCAACTTTTCGATACACAATATTGTTGCCAAACACATATGCCTATTCTAACAATCTGTCATCCCATATAGAAAAATTGGATAGTGCGTTTTGTTAAGAAAGCATACAGCAATCGCTGCTTGAGTTGTAAGATTGGCCTAATAAATTATTTGATTACAGTGAGTTATTTAAAATGGATTTTTTTCGGGAGTAGTAATATTTTAAGAAGGTAGTAAGTATGTCTTAGGAGGTATTGTATTTAAGGAACACTGAAACATTGCTTTTGTTTACTTTAGTTATTATTGGTTTATTGTATTTTTAAAAAAAGTTAATAGTTGAAATCATTTAAAAATATTGTAAACTTAAATCTCATTTATCGCTGGCACGAAAGTTATAGAATCTGGTATTAAAATATGGTAGTTTTCCGTATGGCACAATTCCGCCTCGCCTCTTCGAAACAGGCGGAAAAGTACCATACCAGAAAGGTGCCATACTTTAAAATCTCATTTATCTATGGCACGAATGTTATTGAATCTAGTAGTAAAATATGGTAGTTTTCCGTATGGCACAATTCCGCCTCGCCTCTTCGAAACAGACGGAAAAGTACCAAACTGGAAAAGTACCATACTGGAAAAGTACCATACTTAAATGTATAATTTATAGCTGCCACGAATGTTTTTGAATCTTGTAGTAAAATATGGTAGTTTTCCGTATGGCACAATTCCGCCTCGCCTCTTCGAAACAGACGGAAAAGTACCATACTTAAATATATAATTTATAGCTGCCACAAATGTTTTTGAATCTTGTAGTAAAATATGGTAGTTTTCCGTATGGCACAATTCCGCCTCGCCTCTTCGAAACAGACGGAAAAGTACCATACCGGAAAAGTGCCATACTTAAAAAGGACACGTGCTGCTATCTGGCATCATTTGAGTTAACCTAAGAAACTGTTGGAGTTGACAGCGCTGTCTACAGACGAATTCTCCACACTATTCTGAGAAAAGAGGCGTTGTAGTCATTCCATGGAGTGTGTAAAAAAATATGGCACAATTCCGTCTCGTCCTTTTCCAAGTATGGTACTTTTCCAGTATGGTACTTTTCCGTCTTTTTCGAAGAAGAGAGGCGGAATTGTGCCATACGGAAAAGTACCATACCAGTATGGTACTTTTCCAGTATGGTACTTTTCCATCGCCCCATGAGCGCAGTACCCGATCGCTGATGACGGTCACTTGGGCGGAGCTTGTGAAAGGGGAGGGAGCAGGAACAACGAATAAGGGATAAAGAAGGGAAAGAATGTAGGGGAGGAAGCGCAGGGGAAGGCGTTGAAGCCTTGAAGGAGAGGCGCAAAGCGATATTGTTACAAGCAGGGCTGCCACTCATGGGTTTTTCCACCCAGATCTGGGTTTTTCCACCCAGATCTGGGTTTTTCCAATGGTGTTTGGGTTTCTGGGTTTTTAAATAATGAATTCCAACAATTCTAGGTTTTTTATAATTTTAATTATTTTTATACCTAAAACAATAATAAAGGTAGTAGCTACTGTATCTGTTGCAATATCTGTTTGATAAATGCAAACAAGTCTATGTGTTTCACACACAAAAATACATATAAACACAAAACTAGTTTTCAAGAAGCTAAGTCGAATATTAAATTAGACACATTCTTCAAAGAGGCTTGCAGAACACAAAACCAATGCAACAATTAACCTTCAAACCAATCTTGTAGAATCAGACTCTGAATAAAGACTAACGTGCATGATGCAGTTTTATAAAAACAATTACCGGTTTAAAGAATGCAGTGATGGTGTTTGTTTTGTCATGTATATATTTGTAGGTTTTTTTATGATATGTGCTGGTCCAAGAATTACTTATACAGCCATTTTGCTGCAGTGTAATTTTCTTGTATTGGTTGTATTTAACTGTTTTCAGTCTTGTAAGGTAATTTATTGTTTTATATTAAAACCAGTTATGTTTATATTTTTGAATTAGTACGCAAACATTTTCAACGATAGCATTTTAGACGCATCTGGGTTTTTTACCCATGTGTCTGGGTTTTTTTGTAGGTTATCTAGATTTTTCATGAATATCAGAGTGGCAGCCCTGGTTACAAGTCGTTTTGTTTATTGTCCTACTTCAAAGTACGCTCAGTGCGCAGTGCGTTCACCGTCTCGTTCAATAATAAAACTAATGAAATTTTAATATTAAAAAGTACATTAATACAAGATATGATATTTATATTTGTGCACCTAACAGCTATGAAAATGCAAATAAATTCTCAGTTGACACTAATAACAGATGTAATCAACATATGGACTTTCTTTTTTCGAAAACAATTAGTAACTAGTGTTTTTATACATTAAAAATTCACGATTTTATCAAAAATAAAAAATAAAAAAACAGATAGGTACATTAGTGAGCATACTATATCAATGTTTTTTCAAATGTTTCTTCAGATTAGTCGATGATTTATAACTCAGTTTTTGTTCACACAAATTACAATTAGCAAACTCATTATTTTCCGTGAAAAAATTCCACACAAATGAAGTCTTTTTCGTGCACTTATCCATTCCTTATTTCACTATAAAGATACTAACTATAAAGCATGACAGCCCGCAACATGGTGATACACGGCCAGGACGAACTGCAGTGAATGTTGAACTGATTGATACTGGTTGTATCAGGCGGGCATGAGAGTATCAGAGGTAGAGAATTACCAGGCGTGATAAATAATGTATCAGATTCTTCTTCCGGTCGCACGGTCTGCGTACGCGGAGCTTTGTTGCCTCCTGGGACCGTCTGATACAGAGGTATCAGAGACTTGTAACATGTTACAATGCTGTATCAGTATCAGGTTAGAACAGATACCGAAAATTGCTGTAACAACCCACCTCTAATATTAGCTCCATGGTTCAGACACATGAAAGTCTACGCGGGGAAGGGCGGCTACCTGATCCGAGAATGAAGGATAGGGTGAGATGGGAGGAGAAGATAAGAGCTGGTTATCGCGGTTCGCTTTCCTTCCAAGAAAACCTGTCTGGTGTCCGTGTTCACAGGGGGAGGGGGGAGAGGGGGAGAGAGAGAGAGAGAGAGAGAGAGAGAGAGAGAGAAAGGCGATATTGTGGAAGACCTTCAAAAGATTCCCGCTAGATGGCAGGCCTCAGAGCTGCATCCTTCGACAACCTCCCCTCACAGAAGCTCTCTCGCCACTGACGTCGACCCAGAGGCCACCCTAGCTCCTACAGGCCGTTATGGCGCGTCACCGCCTTCTTCTGTGCGCGGGCGTGTGCGGGAGCCAGTGGTGCCACCTTCAATAAATCAGTGTCCCTCCGACGTAGTTTTTTTTATGTATATTTTCTTTTCTTTCAGCAGGACATAATTTTTATTGTAAAAACTATAATATCATCCATCATGTATAATTTAAATTAGAAGGGTAAATAACATGTATTTTAATATGCACGGGGTGAACAAGTCGCGGGTTCCCGTCCACGAGGACGTCAGATGCTGCACGAGACGCGCGCGGGGAGGGGGTCGGCGCGAGCAGAGGAGGCAGTCGCGTCTGGAGAACCGCGGAGGAGTGACGTGTCGGCCGCGAGCTCTCGCCAAGACGAGTGAAACGGGTGAGCATAGAGGCCTCCGGGCTTAACGTCAGTGACGCGGGGAATAGATCAGCAACAGTCTTCGAGTCGTGTCAGGCAGTTCGAAACTATGGAGATTAGTATGTAAACTATTGCCAAGGGGTCGCCTTATTGTAAATAGTTTAGTTTTCTTTTTATTAGTGTTTCATAATTTTTTCCTTTCCTCTTGTATGTATATATATATATATATCTTTATTCGCTTGTATAGTCATGCATTGCCTAGGATAAAATAGTACCATTGTGTCATGGACGAGACCTCGCCATTTTAATGGGACATTTCAGAAACTGTGTCCGCAGGTAGTGCTTGCCTGAATTCGCTATAGGACAGGAAATCAAAGCCCTGCCGGTTTGGGACAAACGCCATCGGTTAGCGCCGCGACGCCGGCGCCTACTACTTCCCATAGGCGGCCGTGTAAGGGGAAATTCTCGTGTAGTCAGGCCTCACCTAAGAACGGTCGTAGGCGGGAACTGCGATAGCCCCGTGCCAGTGCAAATAGTGGCCAATAAAAAGAGTGAGTGCCACGAAACCCTATGTAGTTTCATTATTAGCAGGCTAGATCCTCTTAACTGCCACGCGGCCCGAAACCCACCCCCAACTGAGCTAGCCCAAGAACCTACACAACCAATAAGGGGATCAGCCCGCTCGACGACAAGTGGCCCCCAACTAGGTGGCAACGCATTCTCAAACTTTCAAATTTTCAAAACTTTCAATTTTTTTTAAAAAACTTTCAAACTTTCGAAATTTTGTCTCAAAGGGCGTAATTTGGCAAAGTGCGGGTTGCCAAGAACACGGACAAAGTGGGCGGAAAGGACATCACGGACATTATATGGACTGGAGTAGCGTGCGACGTAGCGCGAGTTGCGTCACGCGAACGGCGCGGGAGCTGCCTGGCGCGGCGGAGCGGCGGAAGCAGGCGGAAGGAGCGGCGCGGGAAAGAGATAAGGAGACGCATCCACGCCGGGATCAGGTTCACGCGGGAGAGAGATAAGGCGGCGCGGCCCACGCCGGGCTCGAATTCGCGCGGTATCGCGCTGCGGCTTATCGCGCGCCGAGAGGCGAGTTCGCCGACCGAGCCGAGAAGGATCGGATAACCAAGTGAAGCCGGGTGACGACCGGAAAAATGGAGGGACCGGATGAGACAAAGGCGAGGGTGATGGACACGTGTGTGGGGTGTGGACTTCCGTTCAGGGGGAGACACGGACAGGACCTTTCGTGCGAATGCCCATGGGGACTAGCGGACGTGAAGAGTAGCGGGGAGAGTAATGACAGACAATCGGGGAGTCATTTACCGGGTCACCGCGACGAGGGCGTTAGAGAGCCCATAGGTCATGGTCATCCGAGTATAGTGATGCGAGTGGTCGAGGTGGCTAGCCCATTACCGGAGTTTGCGGGAGAACCGCACGAAGATCCGAGTGCGTTTGTAGCCGCGTGTGTGGACAGGCTTAGGGGAGTGCCACGAAGGGACTGGGTGACGAGAGTGTGTGGCCAGTTACGGGGCCGGGCGGCGAAATGGTGGACGGACACGGGGGACTATCTATCCGAGTGGGGAGAATTCGAGCGAGCACTAGAGAGGCGGTTCAACGGACCACTGGCACGAGCCGAGTGTCAGCGACAACTTTACAGTGTACCACAGGCCGCAGGGGAGAGCGCCGAATCATTTATCTATAGGAAGGTGCGGTTGCACCGGCGAGTGGGGCCGGAGAGAACAGTGAGCGAGGTCATGCCCGTAATATGCGAACAGTTGTTGCCGTCGCTACGCCCTTTTTTGCGACGGGCCGTGGACCTAGAGGTATCCGAGTTCGTGGAGCTGGCCCGGGAGACTGAAATGGACTTGGCAGCAAGTAGGAGGGAACTCTGGGCAAGAGAGTCACGACGGGAGCCTAGGATGACACCAGTGATGTCACAAGAGACTGTGACACCCGAGGACGCAATGACATTGGTCCGATACAGGGGCGGGGCCACACCACAAGGGCAGAGGACGACAGGGGGACCCACACGGGAGACCAGAACACGGTCAGAGGAGCGGAGTACGAATCAGCGGACGAGTGACAACCGTCCACCCAGGTGTCAGTATTGCCGCAGCCCGGAGTATCACTGGCACGCGGAGTGTCCAACCAAGGCGGAGTTGTGGAGGAAGATGGAAAGGGAAGGACGCCATCCGGGAAACGGACAATAGGGGGCAGGGACAGAGTCGGCCACTGCCTCCTAGATACGAACCCGGACAACATGACAGAAAAGACCTCACCGAGCCCGAGAACGAGTCAGCCCAACGACGCCCGCCATGACACCAGCCACAGGGACGAGAGGAACACAGGGACGTCGCCCGCCAAAAGTGACAGCCCCACTGGGCAGCTCGGAAGAGACACGAGGGACCACGGGAACCGCAGCATGGACGCCACAGCAGACGGGGGAGCCAGTAGCAGTCCAACAGCAGGGGACAGGTCACCACCAGAGGAGCAGGGGGCTCCTCCAGCACAGCTGGGACAGCTGGGCACGGACCAGGCGGCGCTGCTCCGGGTGCCAGTGCTCCTGAACGGCCGTCCCGTCCACGCGTTGGTGGACACGGCGGCGACCCACTCTTTTGTCTCCGCCCACCTGGTGCCGGACGAGGACTTGGAGCCACACGAGGACGAGGTGCAACTGGCAACGGAGGGGACAAGCGCGTCCACGTCTGGACGCGCACAGGTAACCATCGGTGTTCGTGACTTATTCAGTCGGACTAGCGCCCTGGTGATGCGTGGACTGCGGGAGGAGTTGATCCTGGGCCTGCCTTGGCTGGTCCAGGAGGACGCCGCCATTGACATCAAGGACAGTAAGTTGCACGTGGGCCGTCAGGGGCGCCGAACGCTGTACGGCGTGGGCCGGGCGGGCCCTGTTCCTCCCTCACCACAGATCCAGCTGGCAGACCTCACTCATGACGTGCCACCAAATTACACAGGGTTGTTCGAGGGCGTGTTGTCGCAGCAACCGTTAGTGTTCGCGGCCACAGACATGCTGCGGCGGACAACGGTGACGGAACATGCCATCCCTACAAAGCCACACAGTCCCATATACGTAAAGCCGCGGGAGTTTGGACTCAAAGACCGTCAGGTAGTGCAGGAACAGATAACCGAAATGCTCCAGAACGGAGTAATAGAAGCTAGTGAATCTCCGTACAATAGCCAAATCGTCATGGCTAAGAAGAAGGACGGGACCTTGAGGTTCTGTGTGAACTTCAAACCCGTGAACTCTGTCACCATACCCGCCCCACCACCACTGATAAACATTGCAGACGCGTTGGCAGGCTTGGGGGACGCCCGTATATTTACGTCACTTGATCTAAGGTCCGGGTATTGGCAAGTCCCCGTCAGGCAGGAAGACCGTCCTAAGACCGCGTTTACGGCCCCGGACGGACGCAGGTTTCAGTTCCGAGCCATGCCGTTCGGGCTGATGGACGCCCCCTCGACATTCCAGGCCATGATGGTCCGCGTCCTGGATGGGTTCGTGGGCGACTTCGTCACGGCCTATCTGGACGACGTGATCGTCTGGTCACGGACGTGGGAGGACCATGCGCATCACCTGGCATTGGTCCTCGAACGGCTGGCCAGACACGGGCTGACCTGCGCCCCGCACAAGTGCCATATCGGGGCAACGGAGATCAGATTCCTGGGGCATGTCGTCAGTGAGAAGGGGTGCCGCCCTCTCCCGGAGCACCTGGACCTGATCGCGTCCAAGGCGGCTCCACAGACGAGAAAACAGCTGCAAAGACTCATGGGGCTCCTGAACTGGCTGCGGTCCTTCATACCGGACTTCGCAGCGGTGACGGCCCCCATGACGGACTTGCTATCCCCCAAAACAAAATACAGGTGGACCGCGGAGGCCGACCGCGCCCTGGCTACTGTCAAGCGCTTGTTCAAGGACAGTCACACCCTCGCACGGCTGGTGCCGGGCGAACCCCTGTACCTACAAACGGACGCGAGTCAAGTAGGTATGGGGGCCGTGTTGTACCAGGTTGGACCCAATGGCGAGCGACGCGTGATGGAGTATTCCAGTGCCAAATTCGGGCCGGCCGCCCGGAACTACGATGTGAATGAACAGGAGTGCTTGGCAGTGGTGTGGGCTGTCAAGCGGTACCAACACCATCTGGAAGGGCGGGAGTTTACTCTTAGGACGGACAATCAGTGTTTAAAATGGTTGAACTCGATGCAAGGGAGGAAGAGTAAATTTACCCGGTGGGCTGTGACCCTCCAAAACTTTGCATTCACAGTGGAACACGTGCCAGGGAGGACTAACCAACTTGCCGATGAATTGTCACGACATCCTAACCCAGAGGACATCTTTGAGGACGAGGGCACGTGGGACGATCTGCTTCCTCCGTCAGGGCGCGCACCCGTCACGGGAGACCAGATGGGGCCCGCGGCATTGTACGCGGTAACACAGGAGGAACCAGTCACTGAACCCGAGGCAGTGGACACTCTCTCCCAGCTGATTAGCGCCGTGCAGCGGGTTCAGCGGGGGGACGACGTCTCGAAGGCCGCCGTGGAGGCGTGCGGGAACCAGGTGGTACCGGATCAGCGCTGCGTGGACGGGGTCCTGCAGACGCGGGTGCCGGGAGGTGGGGATGCTTGGCGAACTCACGCCCCGAAGGGGGCCCGCGCGGCCATACTGGGTTATTTCCATGACCACCAGCTAGCAGGCCACCCCGGGGCCGAACAAACCGCGGAGGCAATCAGGGTCTCCTTCCACTGGCCCGGCATGGGACACGATGTCCGGGAATACGTCCGACGCTGCCACACTTGCCAGCAGCGCAAGGCCCGGAGGACAGACGGCGAGGAGCAACAGCGACCTCGCCGCCCGCAACACCCATTCCACACACTAGCTCTAGATATCATGGGGCCCTATCCCCGCAGCAGCAAAGGCAAGCGCTTCCTTGTAGTACTAACAGACCTGTTTACCAGATGGGTCGAGGCCTATCCGGTCTCCAACGTCCGGTCGGGAACGTTGATAGCGCTGATCGACGGAGAGGTAGCCCCTCGCTTCGGGTACCCAGCGGTGCTCCTATCGGACAACGGATGTCAGTTCACGGGAGCCCGCTGGAAACAGGCCTGCAGAAGGTGGGGGGTGAGCCACCACACGACGTCGACGTATCACCCGAGGGCCAACCCAACCGAGAGACGGAACCAAGAGATAAAGGCTCAGCTCCGTCTCCGGTTGGGAGAGGACCATTCAAAATGGGATACCCATTTGCCGAACCTCTTATACTGTCTGAGGCGTCGTACGAGTGCCGCCACGGGCTACTCGCCGGCAGAGCTGGTCATGGGGCTGAACCTGGCGCTGCCAGGAGAATGCCGGGTAGAGGCGGCAGCCACAGAAGCCGGATGGGGCGAATGTCTCAATACCGAGCTGACCAGAATGCAGGAGAGGGCTAGGCGGAGACAGGAGGCCTATCTACAGCAGACGACACCACAGTCCACTAGACCCCCCCCTACTCTGAACCCCGGGGACCAAGTGTACGTCCGACAGCATCCTCTGTCGTCAAGGGCAAAGAACTTTTGTGCAGGTCTAGCCCCGAAATGGGCGGGCCCCAGGACCGTTCTGCGACAGGCGGGGGCCACATCGTACTTAATACGTACACCAAGCGGGAGGCCCGCAAAAATTCACAGAGACCAACTGCGCCTAGCCGCGGGGGAGAGACAAGCTCCAAGGGACACGGACAGGGGAGAGGGGTCTGCCTCTACACCAGTCACCGACGCAAACCAAGCCAGCCGTGACATGGACGGAAGGTGGGACGAGGACATGGCGGGACAGAAAGAACAAGGAGACGTGACAGAGACGCGACCGGCAGCCGACACAGGGGCAGCCATGAAGGGAACGGAGACAGGAGGGGCAGAAGAGAGCGTAATGGAACCAGCCAGGACATTTGGGGAACCAGACGAAACGACCGCCGACACAAACGTGATCCAGTTCATCACGGAACCGGACACGGACGGGGAGGACGAGGAGGGGAAAGACCCAGACACCCCTCTCTGGCCCCTCAATACGAGTCTGGCGGACTCGTCGTTCATTATGACCGTCACCGAACCAGACTCAGATACAGAACGGGGGGACACAGAGGGGATGGAGGAAGAACTGATGGGGGTCCTGACAGGTGAACCAGGATCTTCGGGGTGGTCTGCCATCCCAACCACGAGGATGGGGGGAAAGGGCAGGACATTAGACCCCAACTGTTCGCTCAGCCCCTCAATTTCCAGAAGCGAATCTGGGGAAAACTCCCGACCTAGGAGGATACGGCGGGTACCCACCTACTTACGGGAATTTCAGTGCAATAACCTACCAAAGGCAAGCCACCACACTAACACAGGATCCCGACTCAGTGTCATGAGTTTACTGCCACCCTTCGCGAGACACCCGCACACGATACACACCAGAGGCCAAGACACTTCCTACCCTCTCGTTTCTACGATCAACGAGTGCAACGGCAGATGCGATTAAGAGACGTTGACGCGCATAATGGCCTTGTGGGAGGGGGGGGCATTTGACGTCGACCCAGAGGCCACCCTAGCTCCTACAGGCCGTTATGGCGCGTCACCGCCTTCTTCTGTGCGCGGGCGTGTGCGGGAGCCAGTGGTGCCACCTTCAATAAATCAGTGTCCCTCCGACGTAGTTTTTTTTATGTATATTTTCTTTTCTTTCAGCAGGACATAATTTTTATTGTAAAAACTATAATATCATCCATCATGTATAATTTAAATTAGAAGGGTAAATAACATGTATTTTAATATGCACGGGGTGAACAAGTCGCGGGTTCCCGTCCACGAGGACGTCAGATGCTGCACGAGACGCGCGCGGGGAGGGGGTCGGCGCGAGCAGAGGAGGCAGTCGCGTCTGGAGAACCGCGGAGGAGTGACGTGTCGGCCGCGAGCTCTCGCCAAGACGAGTGAAACGGGTGAGCATAGAGGCCTCCGGGCTTAACGTCAGTGACGCGGGGAATAGATCAGCAACAGTCTTCGAGTCGTGTCAGGCAGTTCGAAACTATGGAGATTAGTATGTAAACTATTGCCAAGGGGTCGCCTTATTGTAAATAGTTTAGTTTTCTTTTTATTAGTGTTTCATAATTTTTTCCTTTCCTCTTGTATGTATATATATATATATATCTTTATTCGCTTGTATAGTCATGCATTGCCTAGGATAAAATAGTACCATTGTGTCATGGACGAGACCTCGCCATTTTAATGGGACATTTCAGAAACTGTGTCCGCAGGTAGTGCTTGCCTGAATTCGCTATAGGACAGGAAATCAAAGCCCTGCCGGTTTGGGACAAACGCCATCGGTTAGCGCCGCGACGCCGGCGCCTACTACTTCCCATAGGCGGCCGTGTAAGGGGAAATTCTCGTGTAGTCAGGCCTCACCTAAGAACGGTCGTAGGCGGGAACTGCGATAGCCCCGTGCCAGTGCAAATAGTGGCCAATAAAAAGAGTGAGTGCCACGAAACCCTATGTAGTTTCATTATTAGCAGGCTAGATCCTCTTAACTGCCACGCGGCCCGAAACCCACCCCCAACTGAGCTAGCCCAAGAACCTACACAACCAATAAGGGGATCAGCCCGCTCGACGACACCACTAACTTGCTAAATCTAACCCGCTAGCTTATAAAAGCGCTGGCTGGCCTTACAGTAGTAATAAACAAGCATTTATGAAACACTTAAGCTCATTTCCAACAAATTCTGACGAATGACTGTTTTTTGTCCTGCACCAATCCCCTTAACAGAATACTTCACGTCGTCATAACTGTAAATTGTAACCGTCGTTGTCTTGAAAGGACTTCTCTAGGTCCTCGAACGGATACGATTTACCATATAAACAGTCCAGCCACAAGTTATAATTTAAAGGTCCGTACGTTGTTACTTCATGAGTAAGCTGATTGATTATGTTCAACCTGATATCCTCATAAAAAAATATAAATACCTTTAGCTCCAAATGCTCCAAAAGGATCCAAAGGCTCCAAAAAGTCCCAAAAGGTTCAAAATGCTCCAAAAGGCTCCAAAAGGCTCCAAATGGCTCCAAATGCTCCAAAAGACTCCAAATGGCTCCAAATGCTCCAAAATGCTCCAAATGCTCCAGATGGCTTCAATGCTCCAAAAGGCTCCAATGCTCCAAAAGGCTCCAAAAAGCTCCAAAAGGCTCCAATGCTCCAAAAGGCTCCAAATGCTCCAAAAGGCTCCAAATGCTCCAAAAGGCTCCAAAAGTTCAATCGGCTCCAAATGCTCCAACAGCTCCATCTTCATTTGACTCCAACTGATTGCAATTACTTTTTTATCGAACTTGGCATGATTACTTCCATGCCTTTATAAGTATACATTTTGACTGACAGTGGTGACGTTTTTTACTCCTTTAAGTTATAAGTTTTATTTAGAAATCAGATTTCGAGAAAAATTAGGTACCATATTGAAAAAAATATTAATTTATCTTCAAGTTTATATACATACATTTAATTTAAGCCATTATTGTATGTAGCCAGCTTCCCTCAGTTCTTTGAGTATGAAGGATATTTCTTTAATGTTCGAATAGTTTCCTGCACAAAGCGATCCATGTAGTAGTCGTAGCCTGTCAACCAATATGTTAGGATCTTCCCATGAGGTATAATCAATCTCTTCTGCTGCGTTCATCATCCTTGCATGTTTATAATAAATATTATTATCTCTGGTGTCTATCGTTTTAACACCAACCACAAGGTCACTTTCGTCATCTTGCCAGTGATTATCACAAGCTTGATCAGGATAATTAATTTTATTACGACGTTTCCATCGTTTTGGTCTCAAGCCACCATCACAGTCTTCGCTCTTGCATGCTTTTGGTGCTTCAGCACAGTACTCAATCATGTCAGCCTTAGATGTGTCAGCACAGTCTTCGTTCATGCAAGCTTCTGATGTGTCACCACAGTCTTCAATCATGTCAGCACCACAAACTTGATCAGGATAATTTATTTTATTATGTCGTTTCCATCGTTTTGGGCCCAGACCACCATTACAGTCTTCGATCTTGCTTGCTTTAGGTACTTCAATATAGTACTCAATCATGTCAACCTTAGATGTGTCAGCACAGTCATCGTTCATGTCAGCCTCAGATGTGTCACTAAAATCTTCAATCATGTCAGCTTCAGATGATTCATCAAAGTCTTCAGCATTGTAAGCTTCAGGTGGTTCTCCATCTTTCACATTTTCATGGAGACGACTAGATATTGGTGTAAATATCTTTTCATTTATATTGTCGTTGTAATGTTCTTCGTTTGTTTTAAAATTTAAAATTATTATCAGGATCTTGATCAGTATTTTTAAAATTAGCTTTTTCGCCTTCGTTCCTCTTCCGCGATGTTGGAGTACAGTCTTCGTTATCTTTATTCATCTTAGTTGTACAGGTCTTGCAATGTCTATCCAAGTAATATCTTCTACTAAAGGTTTTCTGACACTGACTTCAATGAAATGGTTTTTGACATGGACCCTAATTACACTCGCTTCTCTCATGTCGTTTAGCATTCTTTCTCAAGGTAAACACCTTGCTACAGTATCTACAGTGATGGCGTTTTGATACAGCTTCAGACATCGGACCAGGGTACATGTTAGCTTCTCCGACTAATGGCAGATGCAAACTAAGAGTTTTAAATTAAAAACCATTACTTAAATACAATTTTTTAAATATTTTGTCAGCGAGAGTTAAGTTATCTCATGCAAAGGTACTTTTTGTAAGTAGTTCTGCTTTTCATCAACAGATACGAAGAGGGCTAATTGAATAACTTAAAGAGGTCAAGGTCAAAGTTCAAAGTCAATGAGACATCTAACATGTACCCTGGCCCGATGTCTGAAGCTGTATCAAAACGCCATCACTGTCAAAAACCATTTCATTGAAGTCAGTGTCAGAAATCCTTTGGTAGAAGATATTACTTGGATAGACATTGCAAGACCTGTACAACTATGATGAATAAAGACAGCGAAGACTGTGCTCCAACATCGCGGAAGAGGAACGAAGGCGAAAAAGCTAATTTTAAAAATACTGATCAAGATCCTGATAATAATTTTAAATTTTAAAACAAACGAAGAACATTACAACGACAATATAAATGAAAAGATATTTACACCAATATCTAGTCGTCTCCATGAAAATGTGAAAGATGGAGAACCACCTGAAGCTTACAATGCTGAAGACTTTGATGAATCATCTGAAGCTGACATGATTGAAGATTTTAGTGACACATCTGAGGCTGACATGAACGATGACTGTGCTGACACATCTAAGGTTGACATGATTGAGTACTATACTGAAGCACCTAAAGCAAGCAAGATCGAAGACTGTGATGGTGGTCTGGGCCCAAAACGATGGAAACGACATAATAAAATAAATTATCCTGATCAAGTTTGTGGTGCTGACATGATTGAAGACTGTGGTGACACATCAGAAGCTTGCATGATCGATGACTGTGCTGGCACATCTAAGGTTGACATGATTGAGTACTGTGCTGAAGCACTAAAAGCATGTAAGAGCGAAGACTGTGATGGTGGCTTGAGACCAAAAGATGGAAACGACGTGTTATATTAAATAAATCTGATCAAGCTTGTGATAATCACTGGCAAGATGACGAAAGTGACCTTGTAGTTGGCGTTAAAACGAAAGACACCAGAGATAATAAAATTTATTATAAACAATCAAGGAAGATGAACGTAGCAGAAGAGATTGATTATACTTCATGGGAAGATCCTAACATATTGGTTGACAGGCTAAGACTACTACATGGATCGCTTTGTGCAGGAAACTATTCGAACATTAAAGAAATATCCTTCATACTCAAAGAACTGAGGGAAGCTGGCTACATACAATAATGGCTTAAATTAAATGTATGTATATAAACTAGAAGATAAATTAATATTTTTTTTTTCAATATGGTAGCTAACATTTCTCGAAATCTGATTTCTAAATAAAACTTATAACTTAAAGGAGTAAAAAACGTCACCACTGTCAGTCAAAATGTATACTAATAAAGGCATGCAAGTAATCATGCCAGTTTGATAAAAAAGTAATTTAAATCAGTTGTAGTCAAATGAAGATGGAGCTGTTGGAGCATTTGGAGCCTTTTGGAGCATTTGAAGCCTTTTGGGACCTTTTGGAGCCGTTGGAACCTTTTGGAGCATTTGGAGCTAAAGGTATTTATATTTTTTTATGGGGATATCAGGTAGAACATAATCAATCAGCTTACTCATGAAGTAACAACGTACGGACCTTTAAATTATAACTAGTGGCTGGACTGTTTATATGGTAAATCGTATCCGTTCGAGGACCTAGAGAAGTCCTTTCAAGACAACGACGGTTACAATTTACAGTTATGACGATGTGAAGCATTCTGTTAAACACAGTATCCAGAAACTCTGCCAAGAAGAGGACTATGTTATTAAAGGTTCTGGTTGGTCTCTGTCTAGTATAAACCGATTGGATCTAAGAATTAGTCATTTCGCGCCCATGCAGGGCTACATGGTTATAAGATTGCTGATCTTCGCAAGTGATCCTGTAGTAGAATAGAAATTATGTAATAAATATTATGTTGTAAAATAACTTGTGTTTTATTTCTCGAAATTTACACTTTTCTGGTATTTAAATTAAATTTATGTTTAGCTTAGTCCAGGATCGTACCAAGGACTTTCGTCGATCTAATTAATCAGTATATTGATTGCAAATTTATTTAATGATTTTTGAATTTTTTCCTGAATTTCTAGGTTAATTATTACGAATTTCCAATATGTTGGTCTTTATGGCTTATAGGATGATGGTAGTAGAGGATTTTAAGTCTCTTTAAGAATTTTGAACATGGATTATTGAAATTATTATTTTTTACATAAAATTAAACAATATTCCATCGATCGAGTATCGAACGAAGGACATGAATTGATCGAATCAATCTGTACATTGATTTGCAATTTTATTGGTGAATATTGGATTTTTTCCCGAATTTCTAGCTAAATAATTACACGATTCAAATATGGCGTCCAAATTCCAAGATGGCGGGTGTCACAGTAATAATAAATCATTACTGCACTCTGGTGGGTAAGAATAAAACTGCCATGATGGTAAGACGAGTACACACAAGATGGTGTCATCCAGCAGACGAAAACAAGATGGAGGCAATTTCCTCTAGCAGGTGGTAGCTCCTGGTAGCATGTACTGAACATAAAATGACGGATCCATGATAGACGTCAAGGTCAAAGTCAAAGAACAAGGACAAGGTCAAATTTCAAGGTCAAGGTCAAAGTTCAAGTTCAAGGTCAAAGTTCAAGGTCAATGACAAAGTTCAATGCCAACAGACGTGGTTAAAGGTATGGTGAACAGAAAATTATACTAACATGTCGCCAGCACACTCTAGCAGACGAAAACAAGATGACGGTCTCCAGCGGACGAATACAAGATGGCGGACATGACGTCATAACAGCTGACGATATATATACCTTGAAATTGGTGGTAGGTCAGTCTGTAGATGACTTCTGTGGAGGAAGGATCTGATAGGTTTTTTTATTTATATTTTTGCCCTCTCCGGTTTCGAACCAAGGACGGGAATCGATCAAATCAATCAGAATTCTATTAAGTTAATTTTTTGATGAATTTTGTAATTTTTCCTGATTTTCTAACATATAAATTATGGATTTCCAAGATGGTGTCTAAATTTTAAAATGGTGACCATAACGGTAATTGCAACATTAATAGGATCCAATATGAAGGACGTAACATAAAGTGTATGATGACATAGTACTCAACCAAGATGGCGGGCATAACGAAATGTGCAACATCTATATAAACCAAGATGGCGACCGTAACGATAAGTGCAACAGTGGTTTTTAGGTAATGTTTTATTAAATTTTATTATTTAATTCGATTAAATAATTTTTTTATGATTTTTAAATTTTTTCCCGATTTTCTAACATTAAAATTGCGGATTTTAGAGATGGCGGGTGTAACGGAAATTGCAACGGAGACGTCATCATCCTAAAAGAGTCTTATCGGAGGCTGTAGACATGGATGCTTAAGCTAGTTTTAGGAATTTTCAGCCTCTGGTATTTTTACCTCGAAAACTGTAAATTTTTCCTCAAAACGGGAATATTTGAGTCATTTTAAGTCATTTTTGAGGAATTTTGAGGAATTTTTGAGTCCAAGATGGCCGCCGTGACGTCACAATCCAAGATGGTGGCTCGGCTCCCGGCTCTACAGCCAGAAGCCATGTGCCAGTAGCCCCCAAACTATACTACTTCACAACCATAATTTTCTTTCAGCTTGAAGCATGTTTGAGCATGAAATTTCCTTGCTGGACTTCCACATAGCCTATGACATCGAAATTCTATCCTACCCAATGAAAGGACCTTTTTTATATTATCAACCTAAAAAATACATTTTTTATAATCATTTGTATATAATGATGTAATTAATTGTAATTGCCACTATGGTGTAATAAGTTCATGTTTTAACCATTTTTTTTATATATGTTGTGTGTTAATGTTGGTAACTCAAAATACTTAATTATGATATCACGTTAATGTGAAGAAAGTTCTGTTAAGTATGTGCATAATATATTAAAAAAATTAAAATAATTTGGCACCACACCGAAGTATGTGTTCTTTCATATAAACTTAAAATTAGTTCCTTTCATTATTTTTTGATCTTTTTTTGTGTTTGTACATCGGTTGTAAGAGCCAAGTGATGAGCCAGTCTGTGCATGTTTTCTACTTTGATTCTCTCTCTACACGTGCAGAACACTATGCCATTGTGCCCAAGATATCGGCTGCTTCTCTGTTGTATCCTTTGCGAGACTAACTTAGCCAAGTGAGGTAGATTTGGCAGACATCTCATAACCAATCACGCAATCACAATATCCAAAAAAAAATTATAACTCCCTTAGTAAAAACACTGCTAATCCATTCAAATCGTTTGTAAACCGTATAAATATTATCTAAAACTTTTGTCTGAAACCGATTTTGCAACAACCAACCATAACTGCAAGGGGTGAAAAAACAAGGGTTTGAGGACAAAAAAATTCCTTACTCCCTTACTAAGTACATAATTCAATCCGTTTGAATCGTTTGTAAATCTTATCATTTTTATCCAAACATTTTGTTTGAAACAATTTTTTGTAAGACGAACCATTGTTGCAGGGGGTTGATAAAAACAGCGGAAAATGTTTAAAAAATAATTCATAACGCCGTATCCTGTACACTATTAAAGACATTCCTTTTTATTGTAAAACCTAAAAATAATATCTACAACTTTCGTCTGAAAATATGTTTTATACCACCAACCATTACTGCAAGAGGTGGAATTTAATAGGGGCTGAAAGACAAAAAAAATGAATAGCTCGTGTAGTAAGTGCACTATCGAATCTGTTCAAAATGTTTGTGTCTAAAACTTTTGTCTTAAATGATTTTTGATACAAGCAACTATTGCTGCCAAGGGTGAAATAAATAAGAGTTAAAGGACAAAAATAAACCTAACTCCCTTATTCAGAAGCCAGTAAAATATAAAATAATTAATTGTGTATCTTTTAATAATCATCTAAAACTTTCGTATGTAATATTTTTGATACGACAAACATTATTCAAATTGTTGAAAAAAACAGGGGTTGAAATAAGAAAATTAAAAAACTTTCTTACAGTAGTATGTAAATTGAGCTCCAGGCACAGGCGCCAGGCAGTGGAGCCAGGAGCCGACCGCCATTTTGGTTTCTGATGTCACAGCAGCCATCTTGGATGACCTTGACCTTTGACTTTGACCTTTGACATTGGTGGCCATCTTGGATCCACCATATTGGATGACATCATCGCCACCATTTTGTTTTCTCGAACATATCACCATTTTGTTTTCCGCCATTTTGAATTATGACATCATTGTTGCAATTTCCGTGTTGGACACCATCTTGAAAATCTTTATATATTATCCGATTTTAATGAAAAAAAAAATAAAAAAATAAAAATTTAAATAATCACATTATGATTTTAAATATTTAAAAAAATTAGCTGTCTGTAAAGTCGGTTTATGGACGATAGTTTAACGTGACGTCATAACAAAACATTGATGAAATGATTGATCCAGAAGAAAATTAAATATCATATTCGGCCTGAGACTGAGCCGTAATAGGTTTTTGCAACCAAACCATTTAGGCATTAAAAATATTATATTCTTTGAGGAAGAATTTTTTTTAATTTTTCTATCTTTCGTATGATAAAATCTACCTCTGCATACTTTTATGTATAAAATTGAATAATTTTTATTGAATTATCACTATTTTGTATGGATACAAAGGAGTGAAATGAAATCTACAATTTAATTAATAAGTTTACTTTTATTTGCATTCATTAATTCAAATATATTTATTACTGTTGAAGTGTTGCACGCGCCGTATTTATTTTTACAAGTACAAAAGAAAAATCAGCAGCTGGGATTTGATTCGTCAACCTTTGAATTTGCAGTCTGCGATGCTAACCACACGGCCACGAGGCCATATTAGAAATAATTGTTTCAGATGTTATATATATAAAAAAATTGTTTTGTGTTGTGTAAGTTTTAAAACGTATTTGAATATTCAACATTACTTTTAAATAACCGTACCGATTGTGCTTAAAATCAGTGGACGATCGTTTAATTACATCATATTAATAAT
Source organism: Bacillus rossius redtenbacheri (assembly GCF_032445375.1). Taxonomy (NCBI): domain Eukaryota; kingdom Metazoa; phylum Arthropoda; class Insecta; order Phasmatodea; family Bacillidae; genus Bacillus; species Bacillus rossius. The sequence goes on from NC_086330.1 coordinate 253,233,990, forward strand.
TCAAAAGACGAAAATATGATTGAAAAGTCAAATCGATGGTTGTTCCAATCGAGTGGAAGAGAGATGCCACGCATTCGTACAATGATCATAACAGGACACATCCGTAGTGGGACCGTAGTGGGACAATGTGGGTTACGGGACACTTTTTCGTGCGTGCAGCCGGCGTTCATCGATTTATTAAACGTTGTCACGTCAAAAATACCGTTGAAATTTCCGTTATGGCCACCAACTTTAAAATTCGTAATTTTATGTTAGAAAATCAGGAAAAAGTTCAAATTCATAAAAATAATTAATAGATCAAATTCAAAAATAAAAATTTTAATAAATATATTTAAAAAAAATATGATTAAAAATGTACACTTACATCATGGAGCTCGGAGTCCTCGGTTCGATCCCGATGAGGTCAAAAAAAGATGGTGGCACATCCTTCCTCCATGGTAGCCGTCGGCAGACTAACCTTTCATGGACGGCCTAAGATTCACCCCCATAGATCGACATGCCCGAGCAGTTCCGAAGTACGTCGCTCGATCGGGTAACTTCGGTAGTAGAAAAGCGCGGGCTATAGCTACAGTTTTTGAACGTGAACAATGACATCGTTTTTTTGATCTAGCAAGAGATTTTTTGCAAAATTATACCAAAAGTGATAAAGATTACACTATTCCGGGATATGTAGACAGTGAAACCGGTTATAACAATTTATTTGATGCCTTAAAAAGTGCAGCAATTTTTTATTTTTTAATTTTTAATTTTCTATAGAAGACAAAGCAGGCAACATTAAAATGTTTATCTTGCTTGGTTCAAATCCTCAACCCTTATATCTGTCACTGAAGGAAATGAATTGAGCTTTCAGCTTGGTGACCTCTAGATCATTACAAAAAAATGAAGGGCTATAAAATGCTAATGATATACCTAATGACAGAACAGATGGGTGGAGTAATGTAAGAACTCTGAGAAAACCAACTAACCACTGCAATGTTTGCTATGTTCCCCACTATCAAAAGATCCATTAATGACCCTGCTGAGAATCAAACCCAGATCACTTTATTGTTTGCCTCTAATGACCACATTTATAAGACCACAAACCAAATGCTTTTTACCTTTTCCCCCATTAATTTAATTACCTTACCTTTACAGATCGTGAGCAGCAGGTAATGACCAGTATACTGAATGAAGTCTTTGAGATTAAGGACTTCTTATGTGTAGGAATGTTTGCAATTTTTGAAACAGCCCTTTTCGGAATTTTATTATTCTACTACTGTTAAGTCTCTTCTCTACAAATTTGCTTTGTTCTCTGTTACTAATTATTATTAATGTAGGGCATCCTCCATCCATGGCATACCTTTAGTGTACATATTGTTACGAACGTGACATTGGCCGGGACACGTGCAGGTGCAGAGCTGGCTGGCGGCTGCCGCAATATGATATGTGCCGCGCGCGCCTGGAAGATAACAAGGATTATCGCTTTCCCCCCTCCTTCCCAACACTCCCCGCGCAGCGCCCTGCCTTTGACACATAACTGACACCGGACCGGACAGCTGGGAGTTGCGCGAGCCGCCGACACGTGTTTTCGAGAGATTTCTGCCGTCGGGACGGCTCGCAATGACGCGTTGGCCCCGGCCGCTCTCGTGAGTTCTGGAATTGCGCCGGGGCCTATATATAGGTCCGAGGACGTCAGGAGGAGTCAGTCTGAGTCTGAGTGAGTTCAGAGTGTTCAGTCGGGAGTTCTCCCGCGGCGGAGTTTCCGGGAAATAGTGCCGCGGGTGCGGCAGAGTGGCGAAGTCCTTGAACGAAGGTTCCAGGGCAGGGAGTGATAGAGTTCAGTGGAGTCGGAAGTTTTCCCGCGGTGGAGTTTCCGGGCAATAGAGTCGCGGGCGCGGCGGAGTCCCGAGTGAAGTTGCGAGCGAGGAGTCGAGCGGATCCTCGGCGAAAGGGAAGTGCGTCGGCGGCGGCGGAGTCCCGCGGCGGAGACCCACGAGGGGTGCTGCGGCGAGAGTTGCGCCATAGGTGCGGCCCAGCGAGGTGTGCGGAACGAGTGACTGGGGAATTGACATTTCTTTAAGTGTAATTAATTATTTGCCAATTTAGAAGATTATTTGTAAGTGACAAGTAGTGGTAATAAATAAAACTGTGTGTGTGATAAAAATCTTTAATTGGGCTATCCTTTACGAACCCGCGGTAAATCGTAACAATATTAACATATTATATTTTATCATATTTTTATTCTCCTCGCTGGTTCTGTATGTTCAACTACAGCTGATTCAGTTGTGTCTTTATATTTTTAATTATTTATTTGTTTATTTATTTCCATAGTTTTCCATGGCAAACAATGCAAAACTTCAATGGCGTTTATCCAAAAATTGGAAGTAAATCATATTTTGAAGATTTACTATGTAACAAATCATTATTTAAAAATTTATTGTAATGTTTAAATTCAAGAAAAGTTTTCTGATGTATGTTCTGAGAAAAAGAAACATTTATGTAAGCTTACTGTAACACCAAAAATGAAGTATTATGTTACTGATATCATTTGTGTTTGATACAATTATTAGTGTTAAATGTGCATTTGCAGTGCTAATATCTGATCCCGTTCACATACAATCATAAGTGTGATAACTAAAATGTAGTATGATGATTTAAGAATTACATGTTATGTTTAATCTCTTTCCCTAACTGTTTGATGAATATTTTAAGTGCAAATGTGCAGTTTGTAGTTCTTATGTTAGATCTAATTCATTTTATACAGGCTAATGTGCATTGTTTTATGAAAATAGTGTTGTAACTCCCTCCCTCTCTTTTCTATGGTTGTAAAAAACTGTCAGATTAAATTGTTTTGTTCCAAACTAGAGCAATGCTCTTTCGAACATTGCAGAAAATAAAGTTTTAAGAATTACAAAGTCTAGCACAAATATTAATGTAAATCAGCTCCAAGACTTAGTTGTAAATGTGAAATTAGGCCTATGTGATTACAATCTTCTAGCATTAAAGGTCTAGTAAGCCTACCTACATTTGTATGTTAAATAATCCAAGTTCATGAAAATTTAAAGAAATTGCTGCAAATATTTCAGTTCAATGAACTGATTCAAATAATAAATTATAGGTTGAAAGATAATCTAGTAATGAAGCCAATAGTATTATTAATTAAAATCTTGTCTGTAATCTCAGAAGTCAGAGAAGTTGAACCCTCATGCAAAACCCAGAGCAGGTTGGCAATCATTTTTTTTATTTATTAATCATTTTCGGGATATTTTTTTATCAAGATTGATTAATATACATTGATTGATACCAAACATATACAAGAACTTCAGAATACAGATTTTCCGTCATATCGAAATATTGTTATTTAAAAAAAATTATTTTCTTTTGTTGATAATACACTTATTGGAATTGGCTCTAGAATATAATAGTGAATAATCTGTACTTGTCTATGATTTGTTTTTTTTATGTAAGTGTAAATAGTAGTGTTTTTTTAATGGTTGTTGGCTAGTGTTATGTATGTATGTGCACTATATGCAAATGGTAGTTCTGATAGTATATGTTCATAATAACTAATATGCTGATATCAGACTAGCTCAAAATTGATCTATATTGTACATATTTTATAAGATATGTATTGAAATATTATTAGAGTTAAGGAAAATTGTTACTGTAGAGTGTAGATGATTGTTTGATTATTGGAAAAAAAATTCCTTCTGACAACCATTAATAATTTTTACTGCTTTTTATTAATCCTTCATAAAAATTCACAAGTCACCATGGTTACCATCTTCCAGCCACAAAACAAATATTATCAGTGATTTTAAAATACATCAAAAAATATTATCAGTGATTTGAAAAATACATCAAATAAACTCTCTCGCTGCATTCATGAAATCATTGCTTATTTATACTGGCCAGCCAAGGTCATTAGATACCAGGTCGTCTCAACAGAAGAAAAACGAGTTTGGTCGTTCGGGTGTTTCCGTGAAATGACGTATCCGCTAGACTTTCAAAGTAAACAAAACTGTGAAATTGCGTGCATGTTTTGATTTTGTTTTCGTGCTGTGGTTTAGTAATGTAAAAATGCCTGCTGTTGAGAAGAAATTGGTTGCTTCATTTGTAAGAATAAGGACTTTTTTAAGATTGAATCATTTCAATCGACAGCTAAGTAAAAAACGTGTTGGAAGAAGCAGCAACAAAGTGTGCAAGAAAATGAAAAAAATTGTAACATAAATAGTAGGCTTATAGATTTTTTGAAGGAAGTGTCATTTAATTTAGATTTAGCAAAAAAAATTGTGGGGTGTGTTTGGAGTGATAGTAATCTTTTGTATTTCATATGAAATAATTTACATGTAAATTGCAGTCATGGATAATTTCAGAATGTGTGTTTTCTACAGAATTGTTTAACAAAAACTTATGACTTCGCAAGATAGAACTTCTAAAACTATTTGACAGGACTAAATGTTATTGGATGTATTATGTTTGTAGGAAAACAATAAGGCTCCTGATATTGCTCAGCGTTCATTGAATAAAAGCATGTTTGATGTGAACAACACCTAATGAACTTCATTTTCTGGTTTAATTAATTTGTCATTGCTTTGTTTATCTTTAAATAGCAAACATTCCATAGCTTGTCAGATCACTCATTCTTTCATTGTATTGTTTTCTTTCTCTGGTTTTTCACTAAATTGAAACTAAATAAATAACTCTGGTCATATTGCAAAGAGTTGTCCCTTGTTACATTCACAAGTAATTGTCTATGTTCTTATTATATTTACATATTTGTGCATTTTATAATTTTTAATATGTTTTGTGGTCATAATTGGGCCACAGTGATTTAATGCAGTTTAACAAAAAAATCCTGAACCTAACCACAGTTGTTTTCAACATGAATATAAAATATGTAGCATATCAAACTAAGTAATTCAGATGCATGGAAAAGCTATAAATGTGTTTGTATACTTGTGTAACAAGCAAGTGCACCCATGTGATATTTTGAGGAGGGGGGGGGGGGGGGGGGAAGTGAGATCTGGAGGTATATGGTGTTTTAAATATTTTGGAAGACAAATGGTGATTTGTAAGTAGGTACATATATTTAAAATCTTCTACGTGAAAATATTTCAGTGTTGGATGACTTATACGTAACTACATTTTTGTCTTTCTCTATCAAAGGGGGGGGGGGGGGGGGGGGTTCTTTGCCCCAGGTATGGGTGCCCATGGTAACAAGTAATAATCTAGTGATGTAAAATATGTCTTGTTAGCTCCAAATGAAGTATTTAGGGAGTCATGCTTAGTTTTACCTCAATTTATAACCTGTATTTGTCTACCACACACCAAAATTTATACTAAGCATCATCATCCACTGTTTCCAGCCTGTGGCTGGGTCAGCCAAGTGGGTCTTGTGACTTTGTCCATTTAACAATCACATTAAAGTGTGATGATATTGAAAGCCTTGCAGTTTATATTTTATTCGTACAATTATATAGTAATGTATGTGTGTGTGTATGTATATATATATATATACACACACACACATACATACATATACCATATAAATTTCAGAGATAAAGAAAATATGGTATTAATTTTCATGGCTAGCTGCCACACTAATTCTTTTTATCCAGGATTTTGTGCGAAATGACTTTTATAAAAAAAAAACTAATGGCAACAGTATAATAAATAAATTTAACATTTAATAGAGGTGGTATTAACCAACATGTAAATAATGTTATATCATTTACATAAATATCTTGGTAACAAAATTAATTTATGTACATATTTCATTAAGGAGACTTAACGCTAAACCATTTGAAACTTCGCAAATATGTAAAATTACAGAAAAAATATTAAATTACTTTTTATGTAAATTAATGTAATAAATGATCAGCTACAAGTTGGGAAAACAATTCCTACACATTTGCATTGAAAAAAGCAATTAAAGCAAAATAGTAATGAGATAATGCCTGTAGTAAAAAATAAAGTTTTGTGTATTTTTGTCAGCTTTTTATTTATCTTTCAAATATATGTTCATTATAAAACATACTTGAAGTGCCTATTTATGTTGATGAAATATTTAGAAAGAAAAATCATGTCAATTGATGTAGTTTGTATGACAGAACATAGTGACTAATTGTATTTCTTTTATATCTTCTTACTCACCACAATTTATAATAGGCATAAGTAAATGTAGATTATTATGGATTACCAATATATTTTGTTAAATACTGAATTTTTATGTAATGAATTATGTTCTGGGATCAGATTTGGAGTGTTGAAATATTTCTGATGAATTATTTGAGAAAAATTACCTTGTTACTGTTTCTAGCAGTAAAGAATTATGATGAGAGTATACAGACTGCATCTAATAAAATGAAAACAATTTAAGATATGGAGAAATGTGTTATGTGCATGAAAAATAATGAAAATCTGTTAAATTAATGGTGACTTCAAAATGCAAATCATCAATATAATCACGAGTACATTTAGTAATAAATTTAATAGTCACAAAAATAAATATTGCAAGTTTTAAAAGATGTTACACTCCTAGGATACAAACACTTACCTACAATGAAATATTTTTCACAGTAAATTATTATGTTTATTTGGCTCAGTGGTTTGTACGTAGTTATGGATTACAAGTTTCCAGGTTTAAATCCTGTCACTTAAGAATTATTTTAAGTAGGTACATAAATTTTTACTACATTTTAACACACTAGAGTTATAGTGGATTATATTATTGATGGTTATTTGTTCACATAATTGTTGTAATTACTATTAGCTTGGTCATTTTTCACTAGGTGGTCTTACAACATTTATATATTTTTTACTTGTAACAAAAAATTAATCTTACAAACACAATCAAGGAGATTAATTACGAACATGTAAATAAACATTTATATTGATACAAATTAAGTGTATATGTTTGTTTGCATGCTGTTTTTTTTTTATAGACAAATGTACAATTTTATTCTACACAAATAAAGTTTTGCACTTTTAACCTTTGAAACTAGAGGAATGTCACTGTCTACACATTTAAAAAACCTGCCTCTTTTTCTACCTCTTACAGCAGAAGTTTGGCATTTTGTGGTTAAATTTTTTGTAACTAACAGTTCAAAATATGATTACTACTGTGAACATCTGATCACAAAATAAAAAAAACTATTCTCATGCTCCATCTTCTACCAGTAGTTTAATTTTCTGACAAATTAAAAAAAATATATTTTTTTATTCTAGTTACTCTCGTTCAAAAAAAATTATGTTTGTCTAAACTGCAAATGATGTTTATGTGATACTGTTTCTCATTAACGGCTTAGTACAATTTTACGTTCCAATGTTAAGAGATGAAATAAAATTACCCAGCGATGTATCATGTAATAAAGACTTTGAACAATGGTCTGTGATATTTGTGTTTTAAGCCACATTACATATTTGCGGACCACTTGTTGGAAAGTATCACAAGGTAGGAATAAAGTGTTTCAGTGTTTTAGGCATGTTTTCTTCCAGAAGAAGTGTTCAGGTAAATCAGAAACTGAGTATGCCTTACTGCCTGCACTATGGTGCGTAAGTAGTGGCCGTAGTGGGAAAGGAGCATATTTAGGAATACCAGCTTGGAAACATGTACCTGCCAAGAATGCCAAAATACCAAAATATTTTTATCATGGTAAATGATCTGGGAGTTTGTTTTGCAATTTTAATTTGAGATTTTATATCAAAATTTAATAGTATATGTGGTAATTTTGGAGACTATTAGTTTTTGGTAAATAAGTTGAGTAAGGATTAAAATGAAATAATTTAAGCAGGGAAATACATATCTTTTAAAGAATTAATTACTTTAAAAAAATAATTGTGTTATTATTGTACACTAATAAATCTTTCACTTAGAGCTACCATTTTCAGAATTACAGATCCTAGTTAACCTAGCAAACCTTTCACATAGTGATCATTTACCATGTTACTCAGGAGTTACCATTCTTAAGAATTACAGCTGATGGAAAGGGACATGGTTAATAGTAGGCCAGACAGCTTTAGAGTGCAGTTTAATTTTTTTTACTTAAATTAATAATTATAAATGACAGGTCTGTAATAAAATTTTCTATGCAAAATTACTAGCTCACTTAATATTAAATTAATTGTAGGAAGAGGGAGTGGTGACATGGAGTACGTACCACAGAGGAGTGCTATGGGGCCCTTGCTGTTCATAATGAAAGATGTCTGGGAAAGCATGATGAGTAGATTAAAAAAAAAAAATAGTGGACGGTGAAGAAGGGAGTAGGGGTCTGGGGTTAACTGCTATGACACTAAAGGAGAGAAATAAAAGTCAATGAAAAGGCATCTTCCCTGCTGGTGATAACCAGATATGGAATACGCCACAGGAATTTGGGACTCGTACCTAGCGATGGACATTTAAGAGTTATAAAGGTACAATGCAATGTAGTGAGATAAGTGACAAATATCGGAGGAGAAACTATGACGGAAGAAGGAAGATGCATAGACCATCAGTGATGATGATGGAGCTTGTGTGGGACACACTGTAAAGGAGGAGAAAGAAAGAATGGTGAAATAGGTTAAGGTAATTAAAGGGAGGGGATTTTGGAAAGCTCAGAGATAGGTAAAGGGCAGAGGGATCACATGTGGAAGATCCACAGGTTAGAATGCAATGGATTAGACAAAATCATATTACTGCACACAAATATAAAATTTGGTAGTTAAAGGGCCATTAAATATTCTTAGAATATTTTTTGGAGGATAGTCATTACCATAAAACTTGTTATATTGTATGATATTTAATACACTTACAAAGTTTCTTTACTACTGCAAATGAACATAACATGTTGAAACTTAAACATCTAGCAAGGAAGCTAAATGTAATATTGAATATAATTACTTATCAATGGTAACAAGCATAAATAAACTAGCATTAAATAACACAATGTTGTGAATATTGCAAGAACAGCACGCATCACAATGTTTACCAACAACACCAGTTTAGATTTTAAAATACACATTTGAGCCTAATTTACGATTAAATAACTGACAACATAACAAAGATTAAATATATTACTAGCGGAAACACGTGATACATTTAACCTGTACATAAATTACATCAGTCTATGTGAATCGGAAAATTTAAGAAAGTGCCATTCAGACACGTGATTAATTTGAAATCCCGCGGCAATATGGTCTAGCATGTACGTCAGACGCGATTGACCAATAACAGTAAAATAGCGGGATGAGATGACCTGGTATCTAATGACCTTGCTGGCCAGCCAAAGAGTAGATAAAAAAAAGCTGTTCTCCACAAGCCTGAAACAAAAAAGAAATCAAAGTTAAATGATTTATATTGTACTAAAGAGAAATGAAACTGATAAATAAATGTATCAAAGAAAAAAGTTATGCGTACCAGAATGATAAATTACTTTCAAAACCATTTTAGTTAGAATTTAATACATTCACAAATACTTTTGGTAAATTCTCATTTATGTACTACAATTAAGATTTTTCTTTGTCCTTTTAAACAGATATTTTTTTCCAAATACTTTTTGACAAAAACTCATTTATGTGAAAAAAAATTATATGCAAAACATAATTCTATTTGATGCTTCAGCAACATTGAGTTGTAAAATTAAGCTTTAGTGCCCACTATTGCAGAAAAACTAGGTATTTAACAATCCAAGTAACTACACAATTTTAGAAGTATGTTTCTCAGGGCCTCGAGTGATGAATTTGCTTGTTATTAGCTTAAGCAAATCTAGGCTTTGATTCAAGCAAAATGTTTACAAGTTGAATTCATTTCATGTAATGCATGTCACATAAGCAGTTTTTTTTTTTTTTTTTTTAAGTATCTAATCAAAGTCTTCGGGGAGAGTATTAGTAGGTAGGTTACCAACATTTGTAAGATTCTATATGTATCCTATATGCTCATATTTTAGTCGTATCAACAAAATGCCTACACGAGAATAGATGTCAGCATGTTATTTTGCAGCAGTCGATGGCATTACTTCATAGTACAGTTGTGAAATCACTACAAAATGTGTCGGATGTACATTGCAATGATTTACAATTATTATCGATAATCGCATAACTGCAGAGTTCAGAGGGAGTTAGAAAATTAAAATCTACCACACATTGTATTTTTTGTTTCTAATAATATTAGTTTATATTCCTACAAAGATGGATTCAGAAATTTCCTAGAGTAACAACTTTTCCACATAAACCAAATTTGATAAATATTAATTCTTAGTACTACGTACTTCGCCAAATAAATTATTTTTAAAGTCTAGGTAAACTTACCTAAAGAATTGCTTACATCATTTTACAGTAGTTATGAAGAAGTTACCTTTCCCTAACCATTTTCGTGATTTAACAGCACTTATGTAACTAACCTAACCAAGTATTGCAACTGTGAACTACAGTATAACCCTGTAATTGTTTTCAAGTGAGCATGAGGAAAAAACATAAGCAGTCGATGGAAATTTAGCCTATCCAGTGTTTTAACGTTTTACCAATGGACTCAAGTAAGTATAATGTTAAAAACCATTGATCAGTACCCTTGATGCTTGAATTTGCTTAACCAATCCAACAATTATACAACTTCGTTGCGCATCAACAAAGTAAATCAATCATCAATACAGTAAACGTCTTTGATTACACTGCGCTAATTTCCAAAGATATTTTAAAAAAAATAAATAAATGGTTTAACAGTATTTTAATGTTCAAGCAGGTAAGTATAAAACAATACAAAATTTGTAAAATCATGTGAATGGTTGGTTAGCTAAATTTAAAAAAAGGTAATTTTCTTTTGTTGCTGCTTATCCATAAATTAAATTATAAAATTCTGAAAATACTTTTTTCAGACACTAATAACCTTCCTCTATTAAAACTGTAAACAGCTTTTCTTAATTCCTACTGGTTTTCAAGAAATCACATTTTGCAGGTCACACTAGATAGCCTATGCAGTGAAGCAGCTGTCGCCATTTTTTCCTCTAATTGCATTTCAGATCCTGTGGTTTTCCATATATATAACAATATATATATTTTTTTATTTGCAATGGAACATAAATAATAGTTATAAAAGTTACGAGTCTCTAATAAATGTGTATACAAACCGAAATGCCAACCCTTGACAGGGATTATTTATAGCAGTATTTAGGCGCAAAGCGCAGATTAGTTACCTGCAATAGCACGTAACCTGACGTATAAAAGGAATCATTTGTTACAAAATTAAAATTTATTTTATGTCAGGTTATGTGTTGTCTCATGTAAAAAATCAGAATTTTGCACCTATAAACTGCTAAAAAATATTGCTCTCAAGGACTGATGCTTGGGGTTTGGAATGCACAATAAGAAGTCACATAACTTTTTTAATGTTATAATTTACGTTACTGCATTGCAATATCCAAATAAAAAATATACAATTTGTGTATGAAAAACAACAGGATCTGCAACTCAATTAAAGAACAACATGGTGACAGGCCCTTTACTGCACAGGTAATGTAACCTATAAACAGTGATTTCTCAAAAACCAGTCTGAATTTAGAAAAAACCTTTTTCAGAGTAAATACAGGTAAGTAAATATTTAAAGTTAAAAAAAAAAAAAAAGTGTCCAAAGTTTATTTTGCATACAAAAAGCAGCAATGTGAGATAATAACCTAAAAAATCACTGTAAAATGTATATTGGTTGGTTAGATTAGGTTAGTAACATCCAACCGTTCAATTGATTTAGCTATCCTAAGCTAACCAAATGTAAATTACACTGTACTTAGAATCACTGTACGTATAATGTTACTTACCTAACAAATTTCACTGTATTTTTAATCCAGCTAACCCAAGGGCAGTATCTCAATATTACATATTTGTAATAAATAATCCTAACCTATCAACATGTTAAACATGATAAACTACTTGCAGTATCAAACAACCCTCATAGAGAATTATCATTTTAAACATGTCACGAAGTAAAAAAACACAAGGAATTTATAATTGTTCCTCCAATACCCCAAATTATATTAAGTGCACTCACCTGAATGTAAAACAGCTCTGGTAACAATTATTTTAAAATATTTTTACTTAAATGATGTTAACTTCTACACACCACCAGAAAACATATCTTATGATTTTATACGTTGTGCGCTCATGAACATAAGATGAAATCCCCACAAGCTACCTAAAATTTTAAAAAATAAGCCTATAGTGTGACGTCGACCCAAGTGTCTCCTCGGCTCCTTCAGGCCGTTATGCCTCGTCAACGTCCTCCCTTGTTTCCCCAGTGAACCCTCAGTGTTGTGCATCGGCCAGGGACGCACCCGCGTGCGCCCTAGCATGCCAGTGAGCCAGTGCTAGTGTGTAAATGTTTCTGTGTTGTATATATTCTTTCCAAATGACCGTGACTTTAAGTGTGTAAATAATGTACCGTAATGTATTTATTAGTGTGTAACTAGTCTTGTAATTCTCGTAAATGTCTCGCAGTGTCTATATGTAAGCGCGGCCTGGCGCTCATCCGCGTCGCGAGGGGTGGCGCTCTCCCACGCCGGCAGTTGAACTCAGGACTCGGACAGCGGCGGACGTGCGCTCTGCTCCGCGCTGATCGCGAGACGGGTCTATCGAGCTCACGGTCCGGCGACACCGCCACAGTACGAGCATTCGCAGCAGCCGCGCTGCCTACGTTGTGCCGCCCACGCGATTGGGCGCCCGAGTTACGAGTTACGAGTTACGTCACGAGTCGGTCAATATAGGACGCGTAAGCATAGTTACTCATTGCTGAACCATCGCCGACGTTATGAGACAGTACGTAATAACCGCGCACGCGTCACGTGCCTTTGCGAAGCAGTTGATTATCAGGAACTTTGTTACGTGGGAGAACTGCCAGTACGCGTCGGGACGAGTGGGCCGTACGAGACGGTCTTCGGGAGTCCGGGTCTTCGTGGGAAGGGCGCGCACCCCGCGACGGATCCGCCAGGCCGCGGCAAGCTCTCTGAATGCAATAAAGGAGCTCGTGGGACGATTAACATCGAGTGGTCCTTTCGATCTACCTGTCATTCTATCTCACCATCCCTCCAGGTCCCGGCCACGTCGGCCTGGACCCACACCTCTCCGACGAGAGCAGTACGGGCATAACAGGAATTTCTAGTAAACAGGGAAATAGGGACCAGAAACCGAGGGACGTCAAGTGTACAAAAATTTATATAAGAAATGGTTACTTGCCAAGAATAGCACAAGCAATGTTAACTTGTAAACGGACAAAACTAATCTTCTAACAAATCAAACAGAAATAGCTCAATTACTTACCTGAAAATCTCATAATTAGTAACAAAGAAATATTTGTGTACATGTGTTTTACTCTTAAAAAAATATAAAATAACATTGGTCTACAATTCTTTGTCCAAATAATAATTCAATGTTTGTTTTGACTAGTGGTGGGCAGTGAAATCCATACCTGTTACTTTTTCACCGATATCAAAATTTCACGGGTATACCTGCGACCAGTTTCTACCAGGGGAGGGACACTTCATAGGGCAAGGCAATCCCATTTTTCTAGTTGCTATACAGTTTTATCCAACATCTGAGCACGAAAATTATAATGAAAATACCACGTTGATTAAATAAATATTACATTTGTTTTAACATTTTATCAAATTTATGGCATAAATTGGTATTGTTGAAATGAAAATAATATATTTACTTAAAAGAAAATAAACAAATTTTCGTTGGCATGTAGAACCACTTGTTTATCCAACAACACCATAATTAATGGCGTCGGCGTTGAATTAAGCAATATTAGGTTCAATAAAAAACTTTCTAAGGAAATTTTGTTTCAATCATGTTGAAACAGTAATCTCGTAAAATAATATCAATTTTCATTAACTACTTTATAAATCACTGTTGACTGTTATGAAACATGCCTAATTCGGCTACGTGTTGTGTTAACTACTGGTACTGCCGTCACCCGACCTATGTGAAAGGCCCGGGGGGTACCTGACGGGCGTTACGGGCGTCGCGGTCCTCTTGTTGTCCGGAGGGGCGCCAGGCTAGCGGGCTGCTAGGCCGTTGGTGTTGGGTCGTGGGTACTCTGCCCCCGCGTGCCCCGCCAGGTACACGGCTTGAATCTACCCTGAATGGCTCTCCCTTGATTGTGAAGGCCGCTCGGCCGTGTGGAGGACGGGAGACTCCGGAAAATTAGTATACACGAGTTGGTGAGAATTACATTTAATCTAGTCCCGCTACAAAACACTCTCACCAACACTTGGCGACGTCTAGCCGTTACACAATTAACACAGAAAAAACATAACACTACGCGACACTAATGGTTACCGCGGCAGTCTCGCGGGACGCGGGTCGATGCTCGCTGGAGACGGCCAGCGCCGAACATTAACGGGTGCAGGGGGGGCTCTATGAGCGGGCTCCTAAATTCGGCGAAACACTTACGTGAGTGATACGATCTGCAGCACGGTATCACGGTGAAGACGGTCGGGATAGGCCCGTTTCCGTAAAATACGCGCCGAGTCGACGTGGGCAGCTATGAATTAATGAGGTTTAAATTTAAATATTTAGTATAGAATAAAAATTAATCAATGAAAGAAACTTGGATGCTGCCCACGGACACACGTCTGTTCCCGGCGCGGAGTGGTTCGAGACTGCCGGACATGGCCGCCTCACAAGGAAGTGAAACTTTCTCTTCTTTGTGAGTCGGCGTCAAAAAACTTATATTAACTTAATTTGCTCTATTATAAGCTAAAACACGTTCCAGGTGCTCAATTAAAAGGTAGCACCTGGTAATTGTGTGCTTAAGGCTTAACAACTGTTTTATAGTAGTATTTAATTATTTGAATTGTGGCATCAAGTTGGCGACTGTAAATTTATCAACATATTGTCTCACTGTGAGCTGTTTTAGTTGGATTTCTTCTAATCTGACACGATCATAGTCACGGGCATTTTAATTAAGGCCAGTGGCCGCGGTGACTTTTAATGAGGTTTGTTGTCTATTGGGGTCACGCCCAGGACGCTCGCCTGACTCAATCCGGCTGGGCAAGAGGCGCGCTCCGGTAACGGGATACGGTACTGGCGGTGCGGAGCACGGGCTTAAAGGCCATGGTCGGTACGACGTCAAATACCCCCCCCCCCCCCAGTGGAAGCCCGTCTCCGCCCCGTGTTCCTGCTCCCGCGGTAAGACGACCCCCTAGCTCAGCCAGCACACTTCGACACGCGATCTCATAGCACGTGGCGCCTTAGCGCCGGCGGCGCATGACGTGTCGGCGCAGGCAAATGCCGCCTCGGTCGCTGCGTGGGCAGCTGGGCCGGGAGGCGGCGCCGCTGCACATGAGGTGCTGGCGCAGGCGGACCCCGCCTCGGTCGCTGCGTGGGCATCTTGGCCGGAAGACGGCGCCGCGGCGCATGGAGTGTTGGCGCAGGCAGACGCCGCCTCGGTCGCTGCGTGGGCAGCTGGGCCGGGAGGCGGCGCCGCGGCGCATGAGGTGTCGGCGCAGGCGGACGCCGCCTCGGTCGCTGCGCGGGCAGCTGGGCCGGGAGGCGGCATCGCGGCGCATGGAGTGTCGGCGCAGGCGGACGCCGCCTCGGTCGCTGCGCGGGCAGCTGGGCCGGGAGGCGGCGCCGCAGCGCATGAGGTGTCGGCGCAGGCGGACTTCGCCTCGGTCACTGCGTGGGTAGCTGGGCCGGGAGGCGGCGCCGCGGCGCATGAGGTGGCGGCGCAGGCGGATGCTGCCTCGGTCGCTGCGTGGGCAGCTGGGCCGGGAGGCGGCGCCGCGGCGCATGAGGTGCTGGCGCAAGCCGACGCCGCCTCGGTCGCTGCGTGAGCAACTGGGCCGGGAGGCGGCGCCGCTGCGCATGAGGTGCTGGCGCAGGCGGACGCCGCCTCGGTCGCTGCGTGGGCAGCTGGGCCGGGAGGCGGCGCCGCGGCCCGTGATATGTGGGGCGGCGTGACGAGACTGCCCAGGACGTACTCAGCCAGGTGGGCCGGGGGCCAGCGCTCCCATCAGGGGCGCTCTCGCGGGCTACTCCCCTCGGGGCTCGTCGGGCCTTGCCGTCCGTAGGGCTGGCGTTCCCGCTAGGGTATCAGCGCCGTGCTGGGTTAGCTCCGCCCGGGGGTGGTGTTCAGGACGAACTCCCGCAGCCTCGCTGGTCTGCGTCGTGTCCGACGGGGACGTCCAGCCCCCTCCTCGCGCGGTTGTGTGACGGTGATGCGGAAAGTTGCGTCGGCAAGGGAGGCCGCGTGCCCCCACCCACCTCTGGTCGGGCTTGGGGGCGATTCCTCTTCGTCCTCGTCTGGGTCGGATATGATGGGTTCGGGGTCAGGGGTCGCTGCGGCGGGGTCTGCGGAGTCGTCCCCCGCGACTTCTGTCACCCGGCACCTGGCGTGGCGGGGCCAGCCCCTTCTCCGTCGGCGCAGCATTGTGTGAGTCTCCGTAGGTTCCTCATGCCGCGGGGGCGGCTCGCTCTCGGGGGCCTTCCCTCATGACGCGGTTTCTGCAGGACAGGGTGCCTCGCCGAGGTCGTGGGGTGCGTCCGTGTCCAGTTCCCCGTAGGTAAGGTACTCGGGCTCGTCTGGAGCGGTGTCCTCGGCTTCCTCTCGCTGTTGCTCCAGTCCTCCAGGAGGGAGTGCATCAAGGGGGATGTCTGGTTCGTCTGCCGTGTCCCCAGTTCGGGTTCGGTCGGGAGTGGTTCCCCGGGGGTCGCCACCACTCGCAGGTGGTCGCGGTGGATCTTCTGCACGCGGCGGCCGCCCAAGTCCACCATGTAGGACGTCGCCCCCAGGCGCCGCGTCACGTTGTAGGGCCCCTCCCAGCGGGGAGCGAGTCCGGCGCAGTAATTGCGCGGCGCTGCCGACAGGGGGTACGCTCAGGCATACACCCGATCACCGGCCCGCAGTTGTGCCGGGGGTCACGCTGTCTGGGGCGTGATTCCCTGACTGTAGCGGGCTTGTCTTGCGCGTGCTGCGTTGTGCTCCTGGGTTCGTCGCTCATCGCGCTCCTCTGGTTGCTCTCCTGGGTGCGGTACGCCGTGTGTTGCCAGCTCGCCGGGCAGCGGCAGGTTACGCCCCTGGATCATCTCGGCGGGTGTCATCCCAGTGGCCGCGTTCACGCGCCGCCGGACGCAGAAAAGTGCGTCAGCGACGTGGCCGTCCCACTGGGTGTGGTCCTCCCCTAGCCGCAGCCGCAGTTGAGTTTTCAAATCCTGATTCCTGCGCTCGGTCGGATTGGCCCTGGGGTGGTATGAGGGTGTGGTGTGGTGGATGATGTGTGCCTCTTGGCACCACTCTCTCCACTGGGCCCTCAGGAACTGGCTGCCGTTGTCCGTCAAGACGGACTCCGGGTAGCCGAACCGAGTGAGGAACTCGCGCGTCAGGACTTCGATGATGGTGGCCGCCCGTGCATTGCCGCAGGGGTAGGCTTCTGTCCAGCGGGTGAACATGTCGGTCACGACCACTAGGAAGCGCTTACCCCGCGGCGAGCGGGGGTACGGCCCCATCACGTCCAGCGCGAGCGTCTGGAACGGTGTTGACGGCTGGTGAGGCTGCTGTTGCTGCGTGCCGTCGCCTCTGTAGGCCTTGCGGCGCTGGCAGATCTCGCACTCGCGGACGTAGACCCGGACATCCCGGTTCACCCCCGGCCAGTGGTAGTACCGGCAGACGGCTCTCCGGGTCTGGTCCGAGCCTGGGTGTCCGGTGAGCTCATGATCGTGGTAGAATCGCAGTGTTGCCTCGCGCACTTCGGGTGGGACGTAGGTCTTCCATTCGTCCTCTTCCCCCGGTGGTCTGTTCATGACCCGGTCGCCCGGGAGCTGCCAGGCGGGGTGCTCTCCTCCGCGCGCTGTCTCGCGGCGCCGGTCGGCGTCCGGCGAGCGGCGCTGGGCAGTGAGGACGCGCTGCTTCAGGTCGGCCTTGGTACTGGGAGGGTCTTCGATCCCTTCTACGCCGAGCGTGAAGCGGGTGCAGGTAGGGTGTCCGTCGGCAGTCGTGCTGGTGTGGGGTGGAGGCAGGATTTCATCCCACGCCTCCTCGTCCAGCACCTCCCGTCTGCCATCTGGCTCGCGCGAGAGCAGGTCGGGGAGCTGATTTTCCGCGCCTGGCACGTGCTCGACCGTAAAGTCGAACGACTGTAGGAGCAGTGCCCAGCGTATCAGCTTCCCCTTCCTCCCCTGCATGGTGTGGAGCCAGGTGAGGCAGCGGTTGTCGGTGCGGAGGGTGAAATGCCTGCCCTCCAGGTGTGGACGGTATTTCTTCACGGCCCACACCACCGCCAAGCACTCCTGTTCGTTGCTGTGGTACCGCCTCTCCGCCGCGCCGAACTTCGAGCTGGCGTAGTCCTCCACCTGCCGTTCTCCGTGGTCGTTCACCTGGTACAGCACGGCTCCGGTTCCCAGGGCGCTTGCGTCCGTCTGGAGGACGAGTGGGCGCTCGGGGTCGATGCGGGCCAGTGTGTGGCACCGGGTTAACGCGCTCTTGACAGCCTCGAATGCCGTCTGGGCGGGCGAGCCCAAGTGGTAGCGGACTTGGGGCGACAACAGGTCCGTCAGAGGTACGATGACTTGTGAAAAATTCGGAATATAGTTCCGGAGCCAGTTCAGCAGCCCGATGAAGCGCTGCAGTTGCTTCCGGGTGCGTGGGACTTCTGCCATCGCGATCTGCTGGAGGTGACCTAGTTGGGGGCGGTTCCCCTCCGTGTTGACCACGTGGCCCAGGAAGTCGACCTCGGCGGCTCCGAGATGGCATTTGGCTGGGTTGGCCGTCAGGTGGTTTGTGGCCAGCCGCTCCATCACCAAGGCCAGATGGCGGCAGTGGTCCTCCCAGGTGTCTGAGTACACTATGATGTCGTCCAGGTATGCTAGGGCGAACTGTCCGATGTAGCCCTCCAGCATACGGGTCATCATGCACTGGAAGGTAGACGGGGCGCACTTTAGGCCGAACGGCATGGCTCTGAACTGGAACCTCCGTCCGTCTGGCACCGTGAACGCCGTCTTCTCCCGGTCCCCGTGTCGTATGGGCACTTGCCAGTACCCGGACTTCAGGTCCAAGGTGCTGAAGACCTAGGCCCTTCCCAAGCCGGCTACAGCAGCCTCGACGCTAATCTGGGGGGGCGGGGCGCTGACGGTCACGGCATTTAACGGCTGGAAGTCCACACAGAATCAGCTTGTCCCATCTTTCTTGTTGGCCAGCACAATGCACGCATTGTACCGGCTGTGGGACGGCTCGATGACTCCGTCCTGCAGCATCTCGTCCACCTGCTCCCGGATGATTCGCTGCTCGCGAAACCCGTAGCCGCGGGGCGGGTCGAACACTGGGTCATCAGTCAGGGTGGGGATGCAGTGTTCGGTGACGTTGGTCCGCCTCAAGGTTCCGTCCACGGCAAACACTTCGGGTCGCGCGGCAAGGACCTTGTTTACCTCAGCCTGGTAGGAGGGGGTGACGTCGTGGCGCACGTCCGCCAGGGTCAGCACTGCGTCCTGTCGGAGGGGCGTCTGTCCTAGTGCGTACACCACGTACCTCTCGGCTCTTCCCAGGTTGAGGCGGGGGGGTCCTAGCTCCAAGACCGCATCTTGCTGGACCAACCAGGGGAGTCCTAGCACCACCTCCTCAAACAAGTCTTGCACGACTACTGCGGACACACTACTGTTCAATTCCTGCGTACTCACCACGATCTCAGCATGCCCCAGCATCCGCCCGGTGTGTGTGGTGGTAGCCAGGCGCAGCTCGCCGCTGCCCGGACGCAACGCGCCTGCGGGCACGAACGCGGGGCTTACGAACACGTCGCTCGCTCCGGTGTCGACGAGCGCGGCAGCTGGCCGGCCGTTCACCTCCACGGGGATGCGGAACAGGTTGTCCCGAGGGCGGCCCAGCTGTCCCAAGGTCGGGAGGGCGCGCACCCCGCCAGGCACGGGGTTGATGGTCTGTGCGGGGGGAGGGGGCTCTAATCCCGGTCCCCCCGGGGGTCGTTACCGGACTGGGCCGGGCTGGTGCGCTGTGGCGGAGGTGGTACCACGTGCGTCTCCTGGCGCGGCGGTGTGACGGGTCGCGCCGCCCGGAATCCCCGCGGGCACTCACTGTTCCAGTGACATTCGCCACGCGGGCATCCCAAGCGACACAGGGGGACTTGCTCTCGTGCTCCGGCATCCCGCGGTCGCTCCGCTCGCCAAGTTGGCGGCGCCTCGATGGCTCGTGGTCCTCGGTGTTGGTGTGAGGGTGAGTCCCGTAGTGCGGTGTTCCGCCGGGCTTCTGGTGGGCTGTCACCCCCTCGAGTGCTCGTGGTCGGGCCGCGCTTGCAGGCTCTCTGGAAGTTGCGTTCCGTCTCGCGTGCTTCCTGCACGTACTCCGCTACACCGCCGGTGTGGCAGCGACGCAGGAAGGGCTGCAGCTCGTCCCTCACTAAGCCCGTGATGATGGGCAGTGCCCCAGACAGGTGGGTGCCGGGCGAGATGCGGCGAAACAATTGGAGTTTAGTGGCGATGAACGCCTCCACTGCCTCGCTGTCCTTCTGCCGAGCCCCATAGAATGAGGCGGAACACTCGACGAGGGGCGATCCTGTGTCGAACCGGTGTCGGAACGTGTCCGTGAACTCGCCCCATGGCATGGCAAACCGGCCCCACATGCTCCACCAGCTCCGAGCGGTCCCTCGCAGCTGCTCGCTGACCCACTCTGCCCACTCCGATTGGTGCGTCCGGCACCCGGTCAGGCGCGCCTCGCACTGCGTCAGGAATTCCCCTGGGTCCTCGTGCGGGGCTCCGGCGAACTCTGGCAGAGTCGCTCTGCGGGGCGGCAGGGCTCGTGCCAGGTCTTCCAGGCCGGGCCACACGCACTTGGCCTCGGTGATGTCCAGCGCGTGCGTCGCGCGGCCAGGGTGCGAGCTCCAGTTGCTGGCGTGGGTGGTTGGGGGGGCGGTGATGGCCGGGGTGGTACGGCTCGGTAGGGGTGTGTGGTCCACCGGTGGTGTTCGCGCCCGTAATTCCGTCTCCGTACTGTTGTGCCACGGTTCTATGAGCGCTTCGACCTTGATTGCAGGCAAGTTGTAATCCGGTGCGCATTTACATGTCTGTAGAGGGTTCGCTTTCCCCGTTACCAGGTCCCTGCCCTGTGGCCAGTAGCAGACCCGACAGGTGTTCATCTTGAGTCTGTCTGCCATTGCGTCACGCGGCGCGTCGGTGTTGACAGTCGCTTCGTGCGCGCACGTGGCTCTGTTTACAAACAGACTCCCGGCGGATGAAGAGTGATGAGGGGGGTTGGCGCGCGCGCTGATTCGGGCCGCTGGCCGAGAGACGCCCGGACAGCCGCACAAAAGGGAGAGCCGAGACTGGCCACTGCGAAGGGTGGATGCGGATAGCCGTGTGTAGCGGCGGCCGAGAGCGCCTGGACAGCTGCAAAAAGCGGAGAGCACGAGGATGTGAAGGTGGATGGGGGGGGGGGGGTTTGCGGGTGAGGATGTTCGCTGAAGGTCCAAAGGGGAGGGGTGGGGGTGAAAGTGAAAGTTGGCGAGGGTCGGCGCGGGCGGTGACGCGCGCTTCCGGGTGGTCCCTTTGTCGCTGCTCCTCTGTGCGCCAAATTCCACTGCGTGCGTTCAAAATGGCCGTCTTCTGTCCCCTTTGTCTGATTTTCGGCTGTAGTTATGCCCAACGCAAGGGCGCCATTTGCCGTCACCCGACCTATGTGAAAGGCCCGGGGGGTACCTGACGGGCGTTACGGGTGTCACGGTCCTCTTGTTGTCCGGAGGGGCGCCAGGCTAGCGGGCTGCTAGGCCGTTGGTGTTGGGTCGTGGGTACTCTGCCCCCGTGTGCCCCGCCAGGTACACGGCTTGAATCTACCCTGAATGGCTCTCCCTTGATTGTGAAGGCCGCTCGGCCGTGTGGAGGACGGGAGACTCCGGAAAATTAGTATACACGAGTTGGTGAGAATTACCTTTAATCTAGTCCCGCTACAAAACACTCTCACCAACACTTGGCGACGTCTAGCCGTTACACAATTAACACAGAAAAAACATAACACTACGCGACACTAATGGTTACCGCGGCAGTCTCGCGGGACACAGGTCGATGCTCGCTGGAGACGGCCAGCGCCGAACATTAACGGGTGCAGGGGGGGCTCTATGAGCGGGCTCCTAAATTCGGCGAAACCGTTACGTGAGTGATACGATCTGCAGGACGGTATCACTGTGAAGACGGTCGGGATAGGCCCGTTTCCGTAAAATACGCGCCGAGTAGACGTGGGCAGCTATGAATTAATGAGGTTTAAATTTAAATATTTAGTATAGAATAAAAATTAATCAATGAAAGAAACTTGGATGCTGCCCACGGACACACGTCTGTTCCCGGCGCGGAGTGGTTCGAGACTGCCGGACATGGCCGCCTCACAAGGAAGTGAAACTTTCTCTTCTTTGTGAGTCGGCGTCAAAAAACTTATATTAACTTAATTTGCTCTATTATAAGCTAAAACACGTTCCAGGTGCTCAATTAAAAGGTAGCACCTGGTAATTGTGTGCTTAAGGCTTAACAACTGTTTTATAGTAGTATTTAATTATTTGAATTGTGGCATCAAGTTGGCGACTGTAAATTTATCAACATATTGTCTCACTGTGAGCTGTTTTAGTTGGATTTCTTCTAATCTGACACGATCATAGTCACGGGCATTTTAATTAAGGCCAGTGGCCACGGTGACTTTTAATGAGGTTTGTTGTCTATTGGGGTCACGCCCAGGACGCTCGCCTGACTCAATCCGGCTGGGTAAGGGGCGCGCTCCGAAAACAGGATACGGTACTGGCATTTTGGAGCACGGGCTTAAAGGCCATGGTCGGTACGACGTCAGTACAACAAGAGAAGAGATAATAATAATTTACTTTACTTTAATTTTCCGCTTGACGAAACTAGGTATGTGTAAATTATTAAAACGAAACAAAATAAAAGTTTTGTGTAATTAAAATAGTGATGAGCATTTTGTTTTCATGCCCTACAGAATTTCCTCTTTTTAGGCTGTGTGTAGTCGCACGTTGAGGACAATCACACAATACATTAATACCTAGGTACTGTTCTAAATGTCAATGAGTCTCAAATTCTGCTCAAACTTGCTACTTATGTACTTTAATTAGTCTAAAAGTTTTGTATGAATTTTATTTTTAGGTATAGAGGGAGGTGTGGGTAAAAATTTTGTATTGCGTATCCAAGTCTATCCCTTGATACTAATGGCATTATCCTGTGGTAATGATTCTTGCTGTTTTAACATTAATTAAAACAGCAAGCATCATGTGCCACCAGATAAATCATACATGATCATGCCAACAGGATCAAGGAATAAACTTGGATACGTGATACGGAACAATTACCGAGATGAGGGTTGCGATAAAATGAAGTGTCTTTTAAATTTTTATGTTGAAATTAAGGTTTTTTTTCCTTAACAATTGCTATACACCTGTCTTCAAGAAGTGAAGATACGAGAATTTGTACTTTCACCTAATCCATAAAGAATTGATGCCATTGGTAACAGCTTCATTTCAGTTTTTGTGGGAAAATTGTACAACTTAGGCAGTTAAATTTGCCAGAAATACACATTGCCTGTGTTAATGATTAAATACTTCTGCACGTTTTTTTATGCATTAGTTTTGTTTGCGATTTGTAATGCAATTCGGTAGGTAGGTACCTACGAAAATCCTAAACTTAACTTCAATCAACGTGATACTACTAGAACAGAAATTGTTTCTTGGACATAAAAAAAAATGCAGCAATTTAATATAATCCAAAAATATGTTACATGTTATGCATTTTAACAAATGTTATGATACGTAAACAAAACATTTTTAACCGAAATGAGGTTAAGGCAAAGACTGTCCCGAAGGTAAGAAATTTACTTATTGTTTTAAAAATATTGCTCTCCTAAATCATTTTATGTTACGTTTACTGATATTTAGTTAAATTATTTGCTTATAAGGGAAAAAAAATAAAATCAATATTTTTATAAATATTAATGCATGCACGAAAAAAGTCACAAGCTCGCCAACATTCAGTCGAAGCTGCAAATTTCCCTACTATTCAAATTAGTGTTTTAAGCATATTAACTGCAAATTGTACTTTCTACGATCAATGTTGTATTTAAATTAAAATTTACTTATAAATTGAAACGTAAGTCTTACTCCAGAAGGTACTTTATCTCGGTTTTAAGCCATTGCAACTTCGTTTTAATGTTTGTCAAGTTTGCGTTTTTGTATAGCAACTAGAGCATTTCTAATTAAAAAAACGTAGAACTGCAATAGCATTGAATGTCCACTCTGTACTAGTACTTTATTTACTCTATGGTTTCTACAAGTATCAGTGAAATTCGGTGAAATTGATTACCTACAGTAATACGACCACTAGCTTTTAGTGACCACATAATCGTTGAATTAAGTTTCTGACGTTTTCAGTCTTAGTACAATCATTTTTTATGTATATATTTTGAAGTAAAACTGTATGTGGAGTATACGAATTGCATACTTGTAATAATTACAGTAAAAAAAAAAAAAATCACCGTTCACCGAATGAAAGCCTAGCAGAATATCACGGAAGATAATGAATTCTCATAAATGTTTTAAAATTAATATGTGTTCGTTATATTATTGAACTGAAAGGACAGGGATATAAATATGGAATCAATATTATTTAAAAAAAATTAAAATAATAATTATGTAGTATTTTTCAATTTTAACTCGAAATAAACTCAAAACAAAATGAAAGGTTTCTGTGAAAAACATTGCATTTATTTAATTTCATCATTCACCGAGAGGCAGTGTTTTCACTTATCCCCTTTATTTCACCATTTTTCGGTGCGAGGAAGCATTTTACGATTACGAGCATTACTAGAGAGAGATTTCACCGTTCACCGTTTAATTTCACAGGAACCTAAATTTCACTGGAACCGATTTCACTGATACTCAAAAGTAACAGGTAAGCCCACCACTAGTTTTGACGTACAGATGAAAAAAAACCGAACATGTACGAACCAGCCCGAAGGGCATGTCGATCTCACCGGGTGAATCTTCGGCTGTCCGGTCCGGACCTCAACTCTTTGTGGAACTTAGGCTTCCCTTAAAATTACGTTAGGTTTATATAGTCTATGGTTGGGTTGAATATAGTTGTAAACATCGGGAGGAAACTGGAATAGGAAATCGTTGCACAGGCTTTTTTTTTATGATGGACCCTTTTTTTTGTTAGTTCGTCATTCGCCATGATACAGGTGACCGCGCTAAATGCAATATCACACAATCACACTAAAGACTTCAACAAGTATAGCATAGCTACTTGTAGTTGTAACGAAGTTTCTACATCATTTTTTAAAATTATTCAGTATTATAATAAAAATAATTTGCTTTGAAAATACTCCGCTAAAATGAGTAGGATATTTATTTGACTCGCAAGGGTTGACTTGCTGGCGCCATGTTGTGTTTAGTGGTAAACAACAACTTGCATCTGGTAAATTAGAAATCATTTTAAAATATTTGGTTAGCAAGAAAACGTGAAAAGATAATAATGTCTGGACGATATGCCTATGAGCGAAAATGTGCAGTAAGATACTGTCGTTCAAAACCAGAAGAGCAAAGATTTGTTTATAATGAGTTTAGTGAATATTTTTATAAAATAGTGCATAACCAACTCCGTGTTCATCAGATTATTAATAATAATGTGTACAATACAGCCTCCATTTCTGGCACAACCTATACATCGTCTTCTATTTTCATATTTCCTGTAACTAAAATTGAGTTATTGTCAGTAGTTCATAAATCAAAAGGTAAACGTTCATCAGGTTTAGATGCTGTACCTGATTTTATTATTAAAGACTGGTATTGATTATATAGTTGACCCATTGTTATATCTTTATAATAAATCTTTTATGCAAGGTTATTTTCCTACCTTATGGAAGTGTTCAAAAGTTATTCCCTTGCATAAAAAAAGGTCTTTGTGACGCCTGTCAGAATTACAGTCCAATATCTCTTCTGTCCTCATTCTCAAAAATATTAGAATTATTAATGTTTAATAGATTAATGTCATTTTTTGAGAAAAATATAATTTTAGTGGGCAGTCAACATGGATTCAGGCGTTGTAAATCGACGATAACTGCACTTTATGAATTTATCAGCATTATAACTATGGACCTACACAGAAGGAATCATCCTGTTGGGCTATTTTGTGACCTAAGTAAGGCTTGTGATAGTGTTAACCATAAAATATTAATTAAAAAGTTAAGCACATATGGTGTAAGAGATACAGTGCTTAATTGGTTAACATCTTACTTGTCTCAGCGTTCACTAGTAGTCGTAGTACAACATATAGATCCCTTAACCAACATAAAATATAATGTTCATTCAGATAGGCAAAACATATCTGTTGGTGTTCCTCAGGGTTCTGTACTAGGACCTTTGCTTTTTCTTATATACATTAACGATTTGCCTAAAAATGTTGTATTATATGCTGACGACACTAATATATCTATACATGGAGATAACCCTTTAAGTTTAATTGCAAATATTAAAATTTTAACTAGGGACATCATAGATTGGTTTAAGGCTAATGAATTAATTCTTAATAACACAAAAACGTGGCTGCATTTTAAACTTAATAACTTATACAATTTGCAAGACCCAACTGTATCGATTAATGGTTATAATATATCTCAATCAAATTCAACCAAAATACTAGGTAAATATATTGAGAAGAACCTAATTGGAAATCTCATATTGCTCATTTAACTAAAAAAATGAGCTCAATATTATTTGCTATGAGAACATTTTCAAAATGGACTAATCTAAATGCTTTAAAAATTATTTACTTTGGTTATGTTGAACCTCACGATATGGAATAATATTTTTGGGTAATTCCACGGACTCATCTAAAATTGTTCAAATACAGAAAATATTTGTACGTATAATAATGCATGTAAATAATCGTACCTCATGCAGACAACTTTTCAAAAGCTTAGGTGTCTTAACATTACCATTGTTATACATTTATGAATTACACATATTTGCTCATTCACAATTGAATGAACTGCAGAATTTCAATTTACATAATTATTCGACTAGATCAAAAAATAATTTTCATATATTACAACATCGTACAAAATGTTTTGCAAATAGTCCGAGATACTCTGCTATATGTTTTTACAATAAACTTCCACCACATTTTTAATCAGAAAACCAACTTTGTGTATTAAAAAAAAAAACATACTGAAAGATTTGCTGTTGAGTTCAGATTTTATTCTATTAATTATATTATGGAAGCAAAACTATGCTAAAAATGTATTATTATTATTATTATATAATGTACATTATTTGTTTTTTACTATTTAATTATTTACGTTTATGTGTATATGATTGTACTTAAATGTGTATTCATAATGTTTAATATTCTTGACGAGTCCTATACTACATGTACAATATAATTGTATATTTTTGTAGTCGACTTGGACATTTTAAAAAATAAATAAATAAAATAATAACTTTTCTTCTTCTCGCTGCTGAAGAGTGTAAACATTTCTTCATATATTGGTTGATTTTTTGCTCATCATGATATTTAATGTATAAAATTCACTTGTCCAATATATTTGTAGAAAATTGTACTCTGAAATGATCTGGCGGATGTAATAAACTAATTAGTAGAGTAAATTATGTTGTTTGACTCAGGTAAACTAGTAATACATATAAATAGCCTATTCAGGTTACCTTTGCATGAAATATATTCTGCATTTCAAAATAATCTGGCCCAAGTAGGTCATACCCTGACTTTGGAGCTTTCAGTATACCCTGTGACAGTTATGGCACTACAGCACCACAAAAGTGAGTGGGTGAAACCCTAACAACTGGAAAAATTACCTTGGTACATATTTACACTATTATACAGCATTAATTTGTTGTAACAGTGTTGTTTTTGATTGTTGAAATATAATTTTAACATTAATTTTGTAAATATAGGAAAACAAGACAACTATATTTACACATTTTATTGGCACCAGTAAACATGGGTTTAGGTTTTGTGTCTTGTGAACAGTGAACCTTTTAATTTGTTATCTTGAATGAAATTTAAATATATTGGTATAACATGTCTGAAGGTACATTTTTTTATTTACAGCAAATTCAATTTCCTCTTTCCTTTTTTCAGAAAGTATGGCACATAAATAAGACATTCATTAATTCATTCATTGAAATAGGTTTCATATCAAACATCAGAGTGATCATGGTTAACTGTTTTTGCCAACTTTTGGACAGTTGTTTTGACAGCTTGATCTACTAGGGCTCCCAGAAGCCAGATTTTTGCAAAACAGAGTACACAGCATTATTGATCCGTCTGGATAAATGTATGCTCATGACTTAGGCAAAAACTGCTATATTTAATTATTCTGCTTTAGTTTTATATATTCTGATTAAAAACCTGAATAGTTCAACAAATATTAACGGTGTTGATTATGGGTCAATGTTAGCCTACATTATATCCCAACCTTCAAGATGCTTCTTATTCTGCAAAAAAATATTCTGAGAAGTGGCGACTGGCAATGCAGTGCAACAGCGCAATTTCACTGAGTAGTTAGTAAAGTATAAACATGTTCTCGCTTCTCAATATGTTAATGTATAGTCTGTATGGCTATACTGCTGCTCCGCCTGAAAGATAGTTTACCTACCTAGCTACTGCTGCCTTGTGAGTACCTGACAAGCAGGGGTTTGGTTGGGCTTGCAGTGTGCAGAAAGATGTCATGGTCTGTAGGAATGCCACATAGTTTGTGGTGAAACTCTCCCTCCCACCTCCTTGTGAAGCCAGCTGTATGCGCTGGCCAACATTTAAGGCCCATTCTATAAGTGAGAATCTTTTACAAAATGCAATTTTGGCCTATTTGTGTACCATGTAATTCAGCATTTTGAGGTAATATGTTATTAATGTTTAACTGTGTATAAAACCACTGAAGGGGTGGGGTGGGGTTGAAACTGTAAAACCAGTTGTGGTAAAATTGGTTTTAATGGTAACAAAGTAGGATTTAGTCAGGCCTACAGGAGAAAAAAAACTTTAGTAACGAACATGATAACTAGATTCATTTCATAACAGAACATTCCTGACCTATGTGTTAAAAAGTGTAATTAAATGTATTCACACCTGGGTTAGAAGCCTGTATGTTTTTAAAATATAGGTACGTTTTATACATGTGCATGGTAACTTAAACCAAACAAAATGCTCACGAAAGTGATTCCATTCTGGCAATATATTTATTATGGTTAACATGTCGCGGCCTCGTCTCTGGTGAAGATGTGGAGACGGGGTGGACGTCGCTCGGTCGTTCAGTTGTGTTGTTGTTTGCCCGGCGCCAGCTCTTGGGTAGAGCAGCCTCACACTCTGAGGCGGGAGTGGACCGTTCGGCCCAGTGCAGCTGACCGAGGACGTGCTGACAAGGAGTGGGTAGCAGGAAGATTGGGTGTAGAAGAGGGATGCCCGCGGTCTCACTAAGAGTCGCTAGCAGAGGATTGCCCGCGGTCTCACGAAGAGTCGCTAGCGGATGGGTGGGCAGAGAGAGGTAGAATGAGAGAGAGAGAGAAGGAAGCCCGCGGTCTCACTAAGAGTCGCTAGCAGAGGAAAGGAAGATTAGGAATTTAAGCCAATGATACCACTTTTGACTGAGGTAATATTTATTCTCCCAGATTGGCTGGGAGAGAGGAAAGCTTACAATGATATCTATTCTCCCAGATTGGCTGGGAGAGGAGAACTGTCGAGGCTTGTTAGCCCGCACAATTTATACAAGTTTCTTCTAGAACCATCTGTGTTAAAGTTTTACATATTTCTATCTCTTTTGCCTGATGATGATCTTTTGCATTTTACAATATTATTTCCACATCTACAAAACATACTTCCAGCATACACTTAATAATCTACCTAAATATTTACAATAATAACATCTATAAAATAACTATGATACATTGTCTCTTTATATTTACACTGCCATCTGGTGGCGAGTGGTGGCATTACCAGGGCCATGGCTGCAGTGTTGCGCCGCGGACAGGACTGTGACCCGGGTTTTTTGTTTAATAAAGAGGAGGTACGACGTCAAACATGACAGATGTCGGGGTTTCATATGGTACAAACCAGATAATATCAGGCACCTTAACAAGACTATTAGCCTTTCTTTGCAATTTAAAGCTTAAAGAAGGTTAAGTATTTAACGAGTGTAACTTTTAGAAATAAACATGCAGAGATGCAATAGGTCCGAGTTACGCCTGTTTCGATTTAGTACATAATTATTGCCGAGAAAATTCATTACAAGTGTTTTATAAGGCAATATAAAAGTAATTGACCAATTTAGTTTAGAAAATAATATAAAGTAACATCCTTTGTGAAGAATGTTTTGCTTCTCTGCATCTTTGTTTACAAACAAATCGTTAATTTTCTGTATGGCGGGAAAAGCAAGCACGTGGCAGCTAAAAAAAGGGCTCCTAATGAGCATGCGCCGCACGCTTGTTAGTTCAGGTTTTACCACGACACACATGGTATCGCTGCGGTCGCTCCATAGCAGTCTGCTTAATGTGACACGCATTTAACATGGAAGTTACCACTCTTTCCGTAGGAGTAATGCTCGTTGGTTGTAAATAAGGGCTTGCATGTGGTTGTTGTGTTACGTCTCATTTGATGTATCCTGTATGTCTTTACTTTTATAATATGATGCCATATTGTGTGTTATAATTTGCAGTTATAAATTTGTTCACGTCGTTTGTGGTTTTAGTGCTAGTTAAAAAATAACTAAAGTTCAAAATGAATGCAATGACGGCACCCATGGAGAGAATACAATTGTTAGATAACATCGAAAAAGACATCGTGACATGTTTACAAAGCGCTGGTACGTAAGTCATTTAAAATTGTTTGCAGCAAATATTGAGTCAAAATTTTAAATAAATAATGAATGTAAGGAATATTGTTGAAAAATAAATTCTTATGGATAATTATACGTTTAATTACTACCAAAATCCAGATAGTGGGAAAGGCGATGTCCAGGTTAACTGTGGGTATTTAAAATCAAGAAAACGTGTGTAATTGAATCATTTAAAATAATATAAACGTAATTCTGAGAGCCACTCTACAGAAAAAAATATAATTAAAAATTCCTACTTACATCTGTATTTCATTTCTTAACATGTTTTTGAATCATTCCGTAAGTTCCGTTCTACAATGACACGAAAACAGACGGATAACGTATTTTTAATGGTTGCTTAGGAATTACCACTTTAAGATGTAGCCATCCTGACATAACCAACTCTTCACATGATTTCACAGTATTTTTTATGTAGCTATACTAACCCAACTAACCGTTCACATTGTTTTTAAGGGCGATTATCGGACGTCGCAGCTTTTTAGAACAGAAAGAAAGAAAAATCTGAAAACTGTTTTTACGCACTACATGCGTCCCTAAATTTACTCCATGGGGATGGTTTCATAATTCGTACTAGTTTGTGAAAAAATTAAAATTTTATATCTTAAATTATTACACCTGTGCTCATATGCCGCCGCCATTCATTGTTTACCCGTGATTAATATGAATATATGGTTTCCATATACTAGAGATGTTTCTGAATTAACTCTGCAAGGAAGGTTTCTTAATTCCTACTAGTTTGTGAAAAACACTTAACAGCTTACATTACAATACCTATGTATTCACGCAATCGCCAATCTCCATTGTTTATGTTTACCTGTTGATTTTTTTTTTTTTTCGTGAAAACTTTAGTCTATGTAGGTGTTGTTGTAATAATGAAAGTCATTTAAATAACAACTGTATTGCAGTTTTAAGGAATAATTAATGCTTGTATTTCATGTTTGTTGTTTTATTAAATAAGTAATTGTATTATAAAATGTTTGCTTTGTTACATTGCAATTAAAGTATGCACTATTTTGAGTCATGTTGTAACGAACGAGTGTAATGAAGCCTAAAATTTGAATTGAATTTTTAACCCTTTATAATTTTGTGCTTGCCTCAAGCAACCACATAATTCTGCTCTGGAAACACCTCCACTTTTTGAGATGAAATTTTACAGAGGCATTGTGGTTACCTCAGATGACCACACCTAGAATCATTATTTTCTTTCTTGTTAAGTGCCGTAGAGTGAATACTCTAGCTGAAAGAGTTTTTTGTTGGCCACTCTGGTAAAAAATTGTGTCTATTAAAATACTAGCACTGATAGAAATACAAAAATTCTTCTTTGTGGTTAGCTGGGATGACCACAATGCTCTATTCGCACCACTGTTTAGTGCTTGATGTAACAAGTTGCTAGGTTTGACTTCAGATTATCAAAAACAGAAAATTCATATACTGTAGAAGAATGGGTAGTAATTAAGTATGTACACTTATTACAAATTTGTTATTTTATTGATGTAGTCATTTATGCCAAACATGTTCTTAAAATATTACAATAATTCATTTTTTTGGCCTTGCAGGCTAACCCCCAGGCTCTTTATAATCCTTTTCTTTTTTGTATGGCTTATCAACACACTTTTGTCATAGTTTGGTGTTAAAAATGTATTCACAGCATGTGCACGGATAATTTTTAAGGTACTGTACATTAATATTTTTTTTGGCAAAGATGATATTGTGAGAATTACTGGAGAGTACAATTCTTGCAGACACGCTCTTTATTATTTAAATACATTATAATTTGTACTAAAGTCATTAAAAATAGTTTTGTCATCATTTGCAGTTAGAAATTTCATTATGTGAATATAATTTGAGTTGTTAATAAACCGGTACATTAATTATTCAAGGGAAATAGCATCGTTTATGATACTGGTGTCAGAGCTGGAAGGACTGACAGTAGAAGAGATATAACAAAGGTTTGATCTTCTAACTGAAGATCAAGCATTTATATTGAAGTTAAATTGTTGCGAAATGTTTATAATGTTTCATTGTGACAGTACATGTAATATAATTTCTATAATGTATTACTTTCAAGAAATATTATATAATTATTTTTGTTGAAGCTTTTGCTATGTTCCTTTTGTTAGTATTATAATGAAATAACATTGTAAAACCTGTCACTGCAAATTATAACTTTTACATTTTTAATTATGTTTACATTATTGAAATAAATAATAAACATAAAACAATGATACTAACAGCACTTTTACCAACAATTAACTATGTGGTTACCTGAACCAACCACAAATCTATTACAACATTCGTATTCAACAATTCAAGTCGCCGTCAATAAAGGATTGTGGTTGCCTGTGCTAACCACCACTAAATGCTACTTTCCAAAGACTACACAATGTGAAATTATTTTCAAACTTCAGATATAATATCATCTAAGGAAATCCACTAACATAATCGACAATCTAAACCAAACAAAAAAATTCATGATTTTTTGGAGTAAAACAAACGTGGTCAACTCAGGTAACCACAAAACCTTTTACGATTAATTTGAAATAAATGTCTGCTTTTTAAAGCGTTAACGTCTTTCATTTTTTTGCAAGGAATACGTGCTGTGCAGTTATTTCAGTGAATTCTTTGATTACAGCAGTCGTATATTTTGTGTTCGTTATGGCTGGTGTTTCATGTATCCAAGTTTATCCCTGGAACCTAAAGGCTTGATCCTGTGGTACATGATGCTTGCTGTTTTAGTTCAGTATGTACGTCGGAAGATCCTGCACATAAAATAAATTGCGAAACAAGAAATAATTATGATTGTAAGATGAAAAAAGAAATTGTTTCTATTCTACTTACAATCATAATTCATTATTAAATGACAATATTGTTTTCATATACACAATCTTCCAACATACTTCATGCCGTTGGGATCAAGTCATCAAGATCATGCCATCAAGATTAAGCCTTCAAGATCCAGGAATAAATGTCAATATATGAAATGGAAAAATTAGTGTATTTTTAATTCTCCATAGTTGGCAACAGTTGTGCTAAACAAAGAGATAGGCCCTACACAATCGGTGGTAAACAATGACTGGCGGCGGCAGTAAGCTTTTAACTGTTTTTTTCACGAACCAGTAGGAATTAAGAAACTATATTTTCAGGCTAAATTTAGGAAAATCTCAAGTACTTTAAAAAAATTTTCATTTTGTGTTTACTTTTCGTTCTCCGAAGCCGTGAAGTCCAATGCTGGTATAGTAATGTAACCTGTAAACTATTATTACTTTGGGTGCATCATTCAGCAATTTATTTTTTTTTATATGGCAAGATGTGGAATTTGCCCTTCCTGTGGTACAAATTTGTTTGTATGAAGAGTGATGGTTTGACAGTTGCACTTTTTTTTATAGTGTAGGCCTAAGCACATGGTTGTGATTTTGTTTCACTGGAGAGCTCTGGTAGTCATGTTTGGTAGAAATCTCATTTACAACAACTGGTTTATAAATGTTTTATATGTTAATTAATTAAGTTCACAGCGATTACAAAAATAAATTTTTAAGTTTTTTTAATATTGTTTAATGCAGCCACATAAAGTTTTGAAAATGTGTTGTTGAACAAAGTCTAGTTTGAGGTAATGTACTAGGTCTTGGGTGGGTTGTGAGACTTGGCTAGAATGGCAGTAGTAGGTACATTAAATAGTAGAACACAAGCTAGAGGTGTGACAGAATTGGGTAAGTAGAGCAGACTAAAATACTCAGAGATCAAAAAAGGTATTCTCTCAATCATTTAATGTTACTTTGAGTAGTGATTTTAAAACCAAAGAAATGATTATGCACAAAGGAGATTACAGGGATAAGTATCACATAGTACAGACTGCGCTTTGCACCAGGAACATATCAGCATACAATAGTGCGCTAAAATTCTTATAACTAAATTTATATGCATATATTACCATGGTATCCAGCTATGTAGCACAGAGTAGTGTTACAAAAAAGTTTGTGACACTAATCTTTAAGTTCATGCTTTGTTAATACTGTATCAATAATCTTAATCCTTTTACTCAGAATATTAAAAGGAAAACTTTATAGAAAAACCGTCCACAGCTTATTTTTTTCACAAAGTGCAAATATTTATAAAAATATTCAAATGGGCTATTCCTATAACCAAACTTTGGCCCAACTTGATTATTTGTGTATCTTGAAATATGACACATAGAAAGCTTGTGTGCTTTATAAAAAAGTACTCAACAAGCTAACCTAATAATGCTAGCAAGCAATAAAATATTACACAACTCAATTAACTGAGTAGGTTCTTCTGGAGAGTAATAATTTCCAAATCTCTCCACCCAGGTACTAGGAAGTAGCATCAAAGAAAAATCGCTTTAACGCCCATGAAAGGTTAATACAAAGTACGAAGCCGATATGTAGATCATTCAAATACAGGTTAGCTAAATTCTTTGTCAAAATATGGTCAACTTTCAGGAGCTACACTAACTCGTAAAAAAGGGAAAAATGTAACTTACAGTTTGAAGGTCGCACCCATCAGTTGAAAAAATATACATTTCTTCCAAAATTTAATTCTTGAATAGATGAGTGGATTAGAACACTATCTGGCATGAGAACCCAATCAAATTGCTCACAGCTGGAGGACACGTAGACTACTGCTAATGGCGCTAGCAATTTTCCTTCTCTTCACTGGCCATTGCAAGACTGACCAGATAAAAAATAAAACTTAAGCTGGTAGTAGGGAATGCCTCCACAACGATTACGCACCTCCCCACTATAAACGCACCATAGCATTTAATTCACTGCGTATTTCAATTCGACAACTAACCACACAGTTACATGAAGCTAAACAACCACTTGCTGATGAAGTCTAAATCCAACTACGACTGCCACGAAGCATCTAATGGGGTCATGGATCAAATGCAATCACTTGTACAAATCAAATTTGACAATTTGTACTGAACTAACGCAGCCGATCTGTAAATGCTGTAGAAACTGCAGTATTTTTCAGCTTTGCCGGTGAAGATAACTATTGTGCCACACAGAATATAAAACTGTCACCAGCCACCATAAAATGGCTACACATCTTCAGTGAACTTCGTCACACAGTTGAATAAATCCAACGAGTGGTAAGCTTATGATGAATATATTCACTCCCACATTCTCTCACGACTAGAACACAACCGAAAATCCCAGTCACCACATCCCAAGTCACGATCCTAGTGGCCAAACGCTGCAACACCCTTGTACAGAACTCCACCAGTCACTTGCATACCCGTATGGCTAGAAACATCATAACTAGCACTCCTACTCAGCCAGTCAGCTGTCGCGCTCATGACAGCAAACACTGCAAATATCAACTACACTCGCGCAACACGTGCACAAGTAACTATATGACACCAAAAACGCCTCTGGTGACGAACAGAACACAACCAAAACAACAAACCAAATGTGCCGTGATGCAGACACATCACAATAATTTAATGTGAAGTGCCTAGTGAATATAAAATGTTCTTGTGTGTTCAATATAAGTTTTGTGAATAATCAATAACTGAAAATTCCTATGTAAAAGATTTTAATCACAATTTCTCGTTGCATTAAACAAATTGTATGACAGCTATTAAAATTTTTCTTGAATTTTGTTTACCTTTTATGAACAATTATTTACTGTCATCAATTCTTAGCATATGAAGATGAGAATTTAATTTGGCATAAAATTTTATGTAAGTATATGAGGGTAGGTTACTGGTACTTTGTGATGGAGATCTTACCCTACAATCCTTCAGCTACTGGCAAAACTATGATTAAATTAAATCACTTGTATCTGCAACTTACAGCCCAAATTCAAGCATTCCAACCATCTCTGTCATTCCGAAGAGAAAGCCTTGCAATGTTCTCGAGACCCATGTGGAATCCTTGTACGCCAAAACCTCCATCTTTCACCTTAGCACACAAACTGATGTGTATGGTGGCATTCAATAAACACTAACTTTACCAACACACAGGGCGCTGGTAGGATACCGTAGAGAAACCTGACACATTACAGTAAAACATTTCGTAGTATGTCTGTGGCAAATGTTTTCATAGTATCTTACATCCAGCCCCTACATTGTATAGAACTCTTTGCCCCTTGCATGCTACAAGCATAGTTTTCATTTTTAAGAATAGTTACAGCACTCTTAGTTAATTTTTGTAATTATTAGGTAAATTCTAGTTAAATATTTTATTTATCTAAAGTTTTTAAATCTTATCTTGATGAAAGTTTTTTTCTCAATTTCATTTCCCTCATGTGTCAGGGATTTAGTTGACATGGTCGGGGGTATTGTTAATGAGACGTACGAGTTTACTGAGCGCCACCGTGTCAAGGGGCACGGACCCGGCGGAGACTCTCGCCTCAGGGCGTGACGTCGCCCGTGTGAAGACGTGACTCGACCCCCTTGCTGCAGTTCTCGGCGACACCTGGACCTGGCCCGATCTCAGCGCCGGGCACGCTCTGATGATTAGATGGGTGGGTTCTTAGGGCGTCCCACACGCCAGACGTCGAGGAGGCAAACACGTGATCAGGCACTCGGACAACACGCACGTGGTAGAACTGAGCTAACTCTCACAGGCGCGCGTGCACAGATTGTCCACACATTTATTTACGAAACCATCTCTACAAGGTAACTCAAATAAAAACTCCGCGGTACGTCCGGTTTACGTTGAGTTCATCTCCCTCTCACGGCGATGGCGAAGAACTGCCGGGAAAAACATGTCCGCCGGGTAGCCTCGACAAAAGCCTCTCGCGCGCATCTTTTCGAGGTCTGTGGAGCTCTATCCCCACACTACACACGCGGCGGGAGGTTTGAATGCTGTGGCTGGAGGGGAAGGTGGGAGGGTACTGGCGTATCGGGCTCGGAGGCGTTGCCCCGGATGATGTTATTGTAAACTTAAATTAAAACTTGTTTTATCTTGGATGGCCGAAGAATATATTCTGTATGTTTGTGGAAATTTTTCTAAAAAAAAACTTTTCGTTTTAATGAATGTATAAGTAGTGGAAAAGAAATTTTACAATCATGAAAAGTTCTGTAGTATGAATTTCCAGAGTTAATTTTTTTCAGGAAGAAGCGAGTACAAGTATTGTTTTGAGTTCTACAATTTTGTTAAGTCCTAGTACTCATGTAACCATCCCAGTTGAGCTATGTGTAAGATTCTTTAATATAACTTTGACGACAGCTGTCGTGTTTATCCTGGTCCCTAGGCCCGCTGTTGCCCATAGCCGTCTGGTCCGGGCATGAGTGTAAAAAAGTGTTTGTGTGGTGTTTCGAGTTGTGAGCGCACTCGAGCGCGGCGGCTGGTGTGATGAGTGACAGTTTTATCTGACCCGGACCGCGTACCGTCTTCCACGCATCTCGTGCGTCCCCCTCCCCTGCTTGCCGTGCGCCGGTGCGTGGGAGGCAGTCGTAGCTCGCCTCTCATCCGCGACAGATGCGTCTGAGCGCTGCTCCACGCTTCGCCGGTAGCGACTCGTGAGTGGTTCGCCGTTTAGCAGCCAGTGCCTTAACGACATAGACAGAACTAAATGGCGTCTCGAGCGGCCGTCAGGGGTCGCTGTTGTCCTGGCCCCCTGTTGTAAGCCACGAGGTGAGAACCCGCTCACTCTCTGAATTTTAGGCTGGCCGGTGCTCTCATCACGATAAGGATTCACTCGTAATAGGGGTCAGAGAGCCAGGTGTCGTCAACTTATTAAAATCTTAAATGTGGCGGAAATACTACAAGTTTGGGCTTGTCGCAGAGTAAACTTAGTAGAGTGGGCTTAAGAGATGTTGCATTGTTTTTTATCGTGGTAATTTATTCCCAGCATTCATTGTTTCATAATTCTAATTTACCTTTATCCCCAAAAACATCTATCATTTATAACATCCTTAATATAAATGCACGAGAGTTCCTGCTTCGGGCAAGCTCAGCGAGTAGGAGACTTGAGAAGCTTATAGTGTCTCGTGAATCTCCTGTAGGAGGGTGCTGGAGCTGCCCGGATCACATGGCTCAGTTGCTGGGAGTGCTTGATTGTGTTCCAGTGCCAAGTCTTGATTGTTTCATTCCTAGGCCAAGCACTGATGGAGCTGAGCAAGGAGAAGTCGAGCGTGAAACAAGCGGAAGGACACACTCATCAGTTTCTGAAGACCCTCAACTGTGTTGATTCAAAGCTGACTGAACAGATTAACTACCTCACTCAAGTGTCCACTGGTAATAATGTGCTAACTTTTATAGTAGATTGTGTGCTTTGTTTTTAAAGCACTTATTGGATTGTTATGGATGAGAGTGGTAGATGTCGATGTGGTTTGGTAGTTATGAGAATAGGATGAGCATTAGCCTGCTATTTGTGGGAGTGGTCATTGGTGACTGTTGCCACCTTAACAACTTGAGCCTCCAATGTCACGCATGTCACAGAGGTATGGTGGTTCATAGCAGATTGCACATCCTGCAGGGCCGTACCAGACCTGCCAGCTTCATCAGGGTCCTTCATTTACCTGAATCCAGGGCAAAGGAAGCATGACAAGTCGTTAGCACGTCGTCCACTCAAGGTTTCAAAACAAGAACAGGATGGGAGGATTGTACCTAAACAACCGTTTTCCTACAATGTCTGCATTAGTATTCAAATGCACAGATGACTGCTGTAATAAATACTTATCTCTAGACATAACTACCCCAAAACTTGGTGTTCGGAGAAGCCATCTTATTTCTGAAAAGTAATCTTAGTGCTGGTGTTAGGCATATGCCCATTCCAGTTTATGTAGCTACCACTACCTTAATGTTCCCAGTTGTATCACTTTTTCAGGTAGCATACCTCCAAGGTGGTGATAAATCATATGTTTTGTACATCAGTTGAGCACACAAATATTTCAACATAGTCAAGAACAGATCTAGGCATAAATTGTGAAAATGTAGAGGGTCACTTACCTTTTACAATTATTAGATATCCTTTACTAATATTTTTACTATAACTTTGTCATGTGAAAATTCTTTTCTGTATGTTATGAAAATAAATATTTTTTTTTGTATACATTGTAATTTGAACTAACTTAATGCATGTAAATAATATAAAACCTAACATGTTTTTTTTCTTGCAAATATTTATTTTGCCTGCCTACGAACTAAATTTCATTCTTTGAAAATATATAGATTCTCATTTCTTCTAGCTGTAAATGAGCATTGAAAAAGCTAATATTTAAGGTAACATTGGCGTAACAATATTTAAAAATAGTTTGCTGTAAACAATTTTTTTAAATCTTTGAGTAAGAAAGAGTCAAGAGTAAAATATTCCACTACAAATTCATTGACAATTTCAGCAATAACAAAAGGAAAATTTAATTTTTCCTAAC
Organism: Bacillus rossius redtenbacheri; assembly: GCF_032445375.1. Classification (NCBI taxonomy): domain Eukaryota; kingdom Metazoa; phylum Arthropoda; class Insecta; order Phasmatodea; family Bacillidae; genus Bacillus; species Bacillus rossius. The sequence continues at coordinate 253,274,168 of NC_086330.1, forward strand.
TGAGCCACTGGTATAACTCACTCAGTTAGTTGAAGAATTTTCCAACAGATTGCAGGCAATGACAAAAACAGGAAAATAATTTAGCAGGGAAGAAAATTTATATCTGGACTGGCTCAAGTTTTGCTAGTCAAAATTTGTTGATCGTAGCGCTACAGATAAAAAGGACAGACTAGAACAAGAATCAATTGAGCACATAAAACTCTCATCAACGGAAAAATTTGTAAAATAATAAATTATAGATGTATGTGAGTTGATGAAAGAACCAATAAAAATATATATATATATATATATATATAAAATGTTCAGTTTTCTTTACTGAAGTAAAATCATTACTTAAATTTCTATGTTAAACGTCTACTATTCCCGAGATTTTAGTGTGAAATTCAACTCCAACCTTAAAAAAAATTATATAATGGTTAATTTGAACCCCCTCCTTCACAAAGTTCTGGCTGGAGTGTGTTTGTGTGTGTGTGTTGTAGGCCAGCCACACGAGGGCTCGGGCTACGCGTCCCAGAAGGTACTGCAGATGGCGTGGCACCGACTAGAGCACGTGCGCAGCCGTGTCAACGAGCTGGAGCGCATCAAGAACAAACATCTGCAAGTGCGCGTGATACCCCGTGCACAGCAGAATGGCACGCAGCCTGCCCCCACCACCGGCTGAGCTCATTTCAAGCCATGTTCCATTGAACTGTTGTGCATTGAATGCTTGGATGTTCTCTTACTTTTAATGTAGTCTGCTAGGAGGTACGGGCCTCGATTCCTAGCCTGTCTGGCATTTTTCAGGTGAACATTAGTCTGACAAGGCTATCTCGGATGTGCAAAGATCTCAGTCTGAGTCACGACGCTCTTGAAACCAAAGGCCATGTCATTTACATGCTTGGTGATTTTTCATTATCTTGCAGTTCACTTCTTGGCTGGTACTCTTCAGTTGTAAAAAAAGTATTGTCCACTTACTGGTAATATGCAACAGAAAACACTAAATTACAGGTGTCTTTTTTATTCGACTACATGTTTGCACGGGAACTTTTTCTTGTCTAAAATAGTTATAAACTGCATCTGATACCCATTTCAATTAATGATGTAAATATATGTATTAATTTTCTGTAATGACAATATAATTTAATTACATTTATAATTTTTTTTAAACTCTATTGTAAATAATTCTCTACTGGTGACTACTCTAAATGTTGATACAGTAAGTCCTCTATTTACGTCGTACCAATTTACGTCGTTTCGGATTAACGTCGCTAATGTTTGAGTACTCATGTTTCAATTTAAGTTGTCGCCGATTCACAATAACGTCGTTTACAATGACCGTAAATCTTTATTTTAACCAAAACACCGTATATAATTCGTTTATAATTCTTTGTTTCCTTCGGTAGTTAATTTATGCTATGTAGCGTAAGCTACGCGTTCACCGCCTTATCTTATCATTAGGGTTGTGCGAATGTTCGGTATACCGATACCGAAATCGAAATTTTGCTACTTTCATTTTCGATTTCGGTAAGAATTTCATCTGTCGAAGTTCGTTTTTAGCGAAATATTTCGAGCCAAACGAAAGTTCAATAGCTTACCGAAGTTCGTTTGTTCTAGTTGAAAAATAAATCGTAATTTAATAAAAATGTACAGTAGAATACCGGTACAATAACGTACCTTATTATAAAGTATATTTCACTTAACGAATTTTTTTTTAAGTCCCCGCCAAAAATCATATCTTCGCCATGCAACACGGTTTCAGTTTAAAGTATCATATTTTCACTATAACGTATAAATACTAGTAGCGTGGCATTACTACACCAAAATTTACTTAAACTGGTAAATAAATTTCCAGCTAAATGATTAATGTAGTAGAACAAAGATACACAAATACCACCGCAACGTATTTTCTAACCTCTAAATTCTCAAAACAAAGTTAACAAACAGTTGCGCGCACAACCATAGATTATACCGTACGTAGTATGCGACGTGAGCAACACAACACCATTCGATACATCGAAAGACGGAGGTTTGAGAGAAGTATTAATTATTTAGACAAAAGTGTTACGCTACGCTAAAAATACTGTTTGATGTCTGTGCCGGGATTGTTTATTGTTATTGTTGAGTTTATTTTCAGGTTACGTTATTTAGACACCGCATTGTATTTGTGCTACAATATGAATGATCCTGGAGATAAAAAGAAACGAAAGCAATTCACGCTTAAGGAAAAAGTGGATATACTCAGAGAACTAGACAAGGGGAAAAAAGCAAGTTGCAGTTGCGAATACATATATGGCATTGCGGCTCTCCTGTAGCTATTTTTTTATATATATTTTTTTCTCTTTGTAAAGATATGTATGCATGTTTCAGTACTAAGTACAAAAACTTGAGGTACCTGTAAGTACTTAGCACTGAGATTCTACTGTAATGTCTTTATATGATTTGCATATGTTATTACATTATTAGTAATAACAAGCAAATTATTAATTAGAAAAAAGATTTCCATTAAGATTAATTTACGTGGTGATGAAAAAAACTCACGTTAATGAAAATACGGTAAAATCATAATTTGAACAAACATGGCAGATAAAGTAAACAAAATTCAACCGTGATTACCGTAGGCCTAGGTATCAAAACAAAATCATGTAATATTTGAAAAATTACCTGATTCATTTGCTTTCAAACAGGAGTGTAGGTACTATATTCGTAAAACATACATTCCAGAACTGTTAGTACACATAAACAAAGAACGTACCTACTTTTATTCACGCACAGCCAAACAAAAACATTGTCGTCTGCTTTATTTAAATTTTACATACTCTGACTGGCATATAAAATCCTCATAATATACAGCCAATTAGACAAAAAGGTCAACAAGTCACTGCATGTAATGACCACTTGCCAGCAACCATTTGTTATGTTTTGTTTTGACCATGTCCCTTGCCTGGTTTACAGCTTATTGAGCTAGCCATGTGTGACAGTGGTGCAAGATGGCGGCCGTTCCGCAGTATTCACGTATTTTTTCATCAGTACCATGCACGAATAAATATATTATCATAGACTGCGACATTACGACTGTAAAGGAAATAGTCTGTGCGCTGAAAGATCTGGATTGATTCTTGAAATTTACGAGTGACATGGGGCTGTGTTGTGTGGTCTAGGGCGGATGTAGATTATATTAAATAGTAATATTTATATATACATCAAAAGGTACCAAAATGATTTATGTAATAGAATTTATTACTGAAGAGCAAATTTTGGGGCACTTTTTTTCTTTGTTAATTAAAAAATTTCGCTTAACTTTCGTTAAGAATATATTTATCTCATAGAAAAATTCATTTTCGTTTTACTTTCGCGAAACTTGATAAATTTTCTTTCACTTTCATTTTGTGTGGATAAAGTCACTTTCGCACATCCCTACTTATCATACATCATGAGGGACGCTTCCTGCTCTCCGCTGCTCTCAGCGCGGTGATGCAATACTACCAGCCCGCCCGCTCGGCCACCCACGTATCTCGCACGTAGAAGTGTTATCTACTTCCCGCAACGACACAGCATTTTCTCCTACCCCTTTTCATCCAACTCCTTGGCACTTCAGTCGCTATGATATCATTGAGTTGGCCGGAGTTTTAAACGTGCCGTTGTTAACTTTATCGTGATTAAATGTGTTTGTAGTAGGCCTACAGTATCAGCTCACTGCAATTTATGATTTTTTCTTCATAAGATGTCTTCCAAACGACTAAATTTATCTTCAAACGTAATTTCAAAAAATAAGAACAGAACACATGTTTCATTAGCCACGAAAATGGAAGTTTTGAGACGTTTCGATTCGGGCGAGAGGGCTGTTGAGATTAGTAAAGTGTTAGGTCTGCCACCTACCACAGTTCGTACAATTCGATCAAACGCGGACAAAATTAAGAGTAGTTTACTGAACATGTCATCTGTCAGTGCTACAAAGACGAGTTATACACGTAATAGCGCTATGGAGAAAATGGAGAAGATGCTTGCCGTATGGATTGAAACACAGAACCAGCACAATTGCTCCGTAAATTTAAGGCTTATTCAAAGCAAAGCTCTATCATTGTACAATGAGGAAATGAAAAACGTTGAAGGTACTTCAACTGTTAAAGAGGAAGTGTTTAATGCCAGCCGCGGGTGGTTTCAGCGATTTAAAGCCAGGTACAGTTTCCATAATATAAAACTGACAGGCGAGGCAGCAAGTTCCGACTGACGCCGCAAAGGAATTCATCCCGAAACTTGAGAAGATCATTGAAGAAAGTGGCTACATGCCGAAACAAGTTTTCAATGCAGATGAAACGGGACTTTTCTGGAAAAGAATGCCGGCGAGAACCTACATCGCTAAACAAGAGAGGACTGCGCCTGGTTTCAAGGCTGCAAAGGATCGTGTGACAGTATTGTTGGCGGCAAATGCAGCTAGCGACTGTAAAATGAAACCGCTGCTGATAACCAAGTCAGCCAACCCACGAGCCTTGAAAGGTTATTCAAAGGAACACCTGCCAGTGATTTTAAGAGCAAATAATAAGGCCTGGATAACTGGCCCCCTGTTCAGGGAATGGCTTAACTTGTATGCCATCCCTGCATGGAAAGAGTACTGTTCCAAGGAGAACCTTGACTTTAAAATTCTCCTTCTGATCAACAACTCACCTAGTCACCCACCCGAGGTAGTAGAAATGCATGAAAATTTGAAAGTGGTTTTTCTTCCTCCAAACACCACAGCTATCTTGCAACCATTAGACCAAGGAGTCATCGCATCGTTCAAGGCCTATTATTTGTGGCGTACATTCCAACAGCTGCTTGAAGGTACAGATGGTGAGGATAAGCCTACAATCAAGGAGTACTGGCGTTGTTACAACATTTTGCATGCTATCAAGAATATTGGAGAAGCATGGACTGAGGTCACTAAAAAGTGCTTGAACTCGACGTGGGGTAAACTGTGGCCTGATTGCCTACATAATTTTAAGGGATTTGAAGATGCCTCTCCTGCTGTAGACGTACGCGCGGACATCGTTGACATCGCTAAAAGAACTGGATTCAACGATCTCGAAACTGACGACATTGACGAAGTCTTGGATGCTAATGTAGAAGAGCTTACAAACGAAGAGCTACACCAGCTGGTAATTAATCCTGCAGCAGACAACACTGATAGTGAAGATGATGACCCGGAAGTGAAAACAGACATCACAGTGAAAGAACTAACCTCCGCCTTAGGCCATGTCAAGGAGAAAAAGAAGCAGACAACCAAGCAGACAACACTTCGTGCTTTCTTCGGCGGAACATCAAAGGCGGCGACAGCTTCCATGTGTGTAGGAAAGGAATCGGAAAATGTTCAAAGTGACTCGGAATAAATTGACAAACTTGTCACGTCATCCTTTTTGGAATTCTATTCACAATGTGTAGTGTATTCAGAGCTTTTTCATTTAAAATGTTATGTAAAATGATATAATTTATATTGTTTGCGACGTAAATTTAAAGTAGTGTTTCTCATGAAAAATATTTTACATTGATTTTTATTAGAATTATTTCCGTACGTAAATTGTAAGAATTGCGCCGCGCTATTGTATAACCTCTTTTAGGTGTTTATTACTTCATGTGATTATTTTAAATCAAGGGCTCTCAATGTTTGTCATACTTATAGTACTTTTATTGTATGTATGCATTTCTTTTGACTTTGTTCTTACCAGCCTCCAAAAGAAAACAGTTGTTTTCTGTCTCGAATGACTCAAAGTAAAATCTGTGTAGCGCTAAACCACTTTGTATCCTTACACTTTGAATGCATTATGCGTTTATATTACGTACAGTATGTACTATATATCTGTTTTTATATTTCAATCAATAAAGGTAATAAAGCAGCTGGTTAATTAACCATTCTATAAAGCTAAGAAGTACTAGTTGGACTTGTTTCCCACGCTGTCGGTTGTCATTTGCTGATAAAATTGCTCGTTGTCACGTCTGTATGCCAGCGCTTCCGGCTGACCTTGGGCCGTGGCCGGCCGGTGGCATGAAACATGGCTCATTTTGCGTTGTTTCTATTTACGTCGCGGTTTTCAGGAACGTAACCCCGACGTAAACCGAGGACTTACTGTATGTACATCAGGTTAACAGCACAGCAGTGTGACATCAATGTTTTCAAACTGTAAAACACTTAGAAGTCCTTCCCTCGAGAGACTTGTTAACAGAGCTGCTGGCAAGTAGGCTCCAGCCAAACTGTGGCGGCAGAGGAAGAAGTCACTCCTGTGCCTATCACACTAGTATCCCTTAATTACTTTCATGTACCTTATTGTAGGACTGGTTTTATTTTTTTTTTTTATTCTGGTTTGATTTTACGTCATAAACCTTGGTTGTCTGTTTTGATTCCAGTTCTTAGAAAATATATAAAGGTTTTATTTCTAAGTGCTAATCTATAAATATTAATATTGTTTGACATACTTCCTGGGTCATTAATGACGACAATTCACTAACAGATAAAATAGGAGGATGCACTCTGCATTAGTTAAAACTTTATTTTTTAATAATTTCAGTATGTCTACACAACTCTAATAAAATTTTCCCTGGCCAACATTTAAAATTTCACTGCTAAATGTTGTTATAGTTTCCTAATTTTCATTTTTTGAAAAGAAAAAATTCCAGCCTCCTCCACCATCATAGCTGACATACTCAAACCTTGCATAAGCTATTTTAACACTGCCAAAAAAAATACTTTCATTGTCTGAGTGATGGCAGACTGGTGTTTGGCAATTTTTATGACTTTTCCACGATTTCAAGTAAATTCCCAAACCAATTCCAACGTCCCAAACCTTCTCTGTCCTTCCAGAATGGGGATAGCCTAGTATTTTCAAGCTAACCTCAGACCATGACATAGACCAAATACTGCTTTCTTCTAAATGCTGACAGCAAAGATACATTTAAATTTTCTAGTTAATTATTATTTGCACTCATTAAAGTATTTTTGCTTAAAATTTTAATGTACTTCTATCTTAATACTAATCTAACCTTGTGCTGGGGATCTTTAAGTTTCACAAGGATATGAGAAATGAACAGAAACAAGGTGTGATTCCGTCTGAATATAATTACGCCAAATTTATTTATGGAAAATTTATAACAGATGTAAAAGGTATTAACATACAATTTCAATTACATAATTAAAGAGCTCTCAGATATATTAAAAAAAATATGGGCCGGCCCTAAATTAGATTATAAAAGGTTTCATTAAAATACATAAACCAATAAAGAAATACAAATATGTTCTAAACATCCCAGTTTGTATTCTTAAAGTCCAAAACAGATGTTTATATGATTAATTTCTTTGAACGTCGTAATTTAAAGAATATTCCAAAAAAAAATATTATAATTACGGTAGCACCGGAGGTCTGTGCTTTGCTTCCCGGAGATCATTAGTCAACATGATGCCAGGGCACATGTTTGTTGAAGAGGAAGAGTGTGAAAATGCCAATTCGGCGTCCAGCTCTTGGACCCTGTCTGTGAACAGTCCGAATCAAACATGATCAGAACTAGTACACAGACAGTTAGCAAACTGGGCAGAAAAAGCCCGCAAAAGATAAGGTGAGGTTTGGGAATACAGCTGATGGTAACTCACCAGACAGGAAAGTCGACTTCTAGTTTCTGAACCGTAGCAAGTCCGGAGCTCGCGGATACGCGGCTGGCGCGGACGTTTCCATTATTTCAAAAAGAAATAATTTAATGAAATAACTACTATTCTTTGTACTGTACAGACGTACTAAACTACTTAAAGAAATTTACAGGGATAGCATCCCTTGTCTAATCGACTACATTGTCTGTTGCGGCCGGATGGAAGTCTTGTAGTGCGTTTCGTAGATCAGCTGATAATCTCAAACAGTCCGTCTGCAATCGCGACGCGAAGTGTTCGCGGAGGAGCCGCGTCTCGTAATTAAAAGGAAATGCTCAAGCCAAAGTTGGGGGGGGGGGGAGACTAGGGCGTCCTGACCGAAAGGTTCTGAAGTTCCCCGAGTGGGAATCACAAAAAAAAACTCTGACTTCGATATCTCGAAGTTGGTTGCACTGGCCGATTTTAGCGCTACCTGTTGAGGGGTGTCTGAAATAAATAGGGATAGACTCGCCCGAGACTTTTGCTACACCCTGGGGCTAATGGCGCAGTCGGTGCTGCTCTCTGGCGGCCTACAGGGGAAGGTAGTTGGGAGGTTAGTAAGGTCGCCACCAGATGTCGCGGGCGTCAGCTCCACGAGCTGGCGACAAGAGAAGAAGTTCCTATTTCCGACGCTAGGGGCAATGATCCTGGGCTAAATACTGAGAACCGGAGGTTGCTGGGAGGGGTGAGTGTGGAACGAGCATCCTAACGTGACTTTCGAGGAGAGAACCTAAGACGTATGCGTGACGGTAAAAGCTATGGTAAGCTCGTCTCTGAGAAATGGTAACAACTCGTCCAGAACTGCTGTATGCAGTTTTAGTCATGCAGGGAAATAAATTTACAGGCCCCGGACGTGACTGCAAGGGGGAGAAATGTCAAACGGGCTGCTAACGTCTTCATTAGACTAGTAAAAGATCAGATTGGCCCCTGAGAAAAGTTGCCTCGGGCTACTGTAGAAAAGTTTAACTACGTGGAGTACACCAGCCTAACAAAGTGTAAATCACCCAATTGTAACCAAATTATATAGAAAATAAAATTTCCAGAAATAATTTAAAATTATAATAAAAATTTTAAAAAAAATGTGCCAAAATACCTAATTAATATGTTTGTAGTTAAAGTGTGTGTTTTCAATAAAAGGCTTGCATAATTAATCCTTATGATAAGTTACTCCAATGACTTACATATTTTAAAATGCACATTAAATACTAAGTTATTACATGTTGACGTCGACCCAGAGGCCACCCTAGCTCCTACAGGCTGTTATGGCGCGTCACCGCCTTCTTCTGTGCGCGGGCGTGTGCGGGAGCCAGTGGTGCCACCTTCAATAAACCAGTGTCCCTCCGACGTAGTTTTTTATGTATATTTTCTTTTCTTTCAGCAGGACATAATTTTTATTGTAAAAACTATAATATCATCCATCATGTATAATTTAAATTAGCAGGGTAAATAACATGTATTTTAATATGCACGGGGTGAACAAGTCGCGGGTTCCCGTCCACGAGGACGTGAGGTGCTGGACGAGACGCGCGCGGGGAGGGGGTCGGCGCGAGGAGAGTCGGGAGTCGCGTCTGGAGAACCGCGGGGGAGAGACGTGACGGCCGCGAGCTCTCGCCAAGACGAGTGAAACGGGTGAGCATAGAGGCCTCCGGGCTTAACCACAGTGACGCGGGGAATAGATCAGCAACAGTCTTCGAGTTGTGTCAGGCAGTTTGGAACTATGGAGATTAGTATGCCAACTATTGCCAAGGGGTCGCCTTATTGTAGATAGTTTAGTTTTTTTTTTTAATTAGCGTTTCATAATTTTTTCCTTTCCTCTTGTATGTATGTATATATATATATCTTTATTCGCTTGTATAGTCTTGCATTGCCTAGGATAAAATAGTACCATTGTGTCATGGACGAGACCTCGCCATATTAATGGGACAATTCAGAAACTGTGTCCGCAGGTAGTGCTTGCCGGTAGTCGCTATAGGGCAGGAAATCAAAGCCCTGCCGGTTTGGGACAAACGCCTTCGGTTAGCGCCGCGACGCCGGCGCCTACTACTTCCCATAGGCGGCCGTGTAAGGGGAAATTCTCGTGTAGTCAGGCCTCACCTAAGAACGGTCGTAGGCGGGAACTGCGATAGCCCCGTGCCAGTGCAAATAGTGGCCAATAAAAAGAGTGAGTGCCACGAAACCCTATGTAGTTTCATTATTAGCAGGCTAGATCCTCTTAACTGCCACGCGGCCCGAAACCCACCCCCAACTGAGCTAGCCCAAGAACCTACACTACCAATAAGGGGATCAGCCCGAACCACGACAAGTGGCGCCCAACTAGGTGGCAACGCATTTTCAAACTTTCAAATTTTCAAAACTTTCAAATTTTTCAAAACTTTCAAACTTTCGAAATTTTGTCTCAAAGGGCGTACTTTGGCAAAGTGCGGGTTGCCAAGAACATGGACAAAGTGGGCGGAAAGGTCATCACGGACATTATACGGACTGGAGTAACGTGCGACGTAGCGCGAGTTACGTCACGCGAACGGCGCGGGAGCTGCCTGGCGCGGCGGAAGCAGGCGGAAGGAGCGGCACGGGAAAGAGATAAGGAGATGCATCCACGCCGGGCTCGAATTCGCGCGGTATCGCGCTGCGGCTTATCGCGCGCCGAGAGGCGAGTTCGCCGACCGAGCCGAGAAGGATCGGATAACCAAGTGAAGCCGTGTGACGACCGGAAAAATGGAGGGACCGAATGAGACAAAGGCGAGGGGGATGGACACGTGTGTGGGGTGTGGACTTCCGTTCAGGGGGAGACACGGACAGGACCTTCCGTGCGAATGCCCATGGGAACTAGCGGACGTGAAGAGTAGTGGGGAGAGTAATGACAGACAACCGGGGAGTCATTTACCGGGTCACCGCGACGAGGGCGTTAGAGAGCCCATAGGTCATGGTCATCCGAGTACAGTGATGCGAGTGGTCGAGGTGGCTAGCCCATTACCGGAGTTTGCGGGAGAACCGCACGAAGATCCGAGTGCGTTTGTAGCCGCGTGTGTGGACAGGCTTAGGGGAGTGCCACGAAGGGACTGGGTGACGAGAGTGTGTGGCCAGTTACGGGGCCGGGCGGCGAAATGGTGGACGGACACGGGGGACTATCTATCCGAGTGGGGAGAATTCGAGCGAGCACTAGAGAGGCGGTTCAACGGACCACTGGCACGAGCCGAGTGTCAGCGACAACTTTACAGTGTACCACAGGCCGCAGGGGAGAGCGCCGAATCATTTATCTATAGGAAGGTGCGGTTGCACCGGCGAGTGGGGCCGGAGAGAACAGTGAGCGAGGTCATGCCCGTAATATGCGAACAGTTGTTGCCGTCGCTACGCCCTTTTCTGCGACGGGCCGTGGACCTAGAGGTATCCGAGTTCGTGGAGCTGGCCCGGGAGACTGAAATGGACTTGGCAGCAAGTAGGAGGGAACTCTGGGCAAGAGAGTCACGACGGGAGCCGAGGATGACACCAGTGATGTCACAAGAGACTGTGGCACCCGAGGACGCAATGACATTGGTCTGATACAGGGGCGGGACCACACCACAAGGGCAGAGGACGACAGGGGGACCCACGCGGGAGACCAGAACACGGTCAGAGGAGCGGAGTACGAATCAGCGGACGAGTGACAACCGTCCACCCAGGTGTCAGTATTGCCGCAGCCCGGAGTATCACTGGCACGCGGAGTGTCCAACCAAGGCGGAGTTGTGGAGGAAGATGGAAAGGGAAGGACGCCATCCGGGAAACGGACAATAGGGAACAGGGATAGAGTCGGCCACTGCCTCCTAGATACGAACCCGGACAACATGACAGAAAAGACCTCACCGAGCCCGAGGACGAGTCAGCCCAACGACGCCCGCCATGACACCAGCCACATGGACGAGAGGAACACAGGGACGTCGCCCGCCAAAAGTGACAGCCCCACTGGGCAGCTCGGAAGAGACACGAGGGATTACGGGAACCGCAGCACGGACGCCAGTAGCAGTCCAACAGCAGGGGACAGGTCACCACCAGAGGAGCAGGGGGCTCCTCCAGAACAACTGGGACAGCTGGGCGCGGACCAGGCGGCGCTGCTCCGGGTGCCAGTGCTCCTGAACGGCCGTCCCGTCCACGCGTTGGTGGACACGGCGGCGACCCACTCCTTTGTCGCCGCCCACCTGGTGCCGGACGAGGACTTAGAGCCACACGAGGACGAGGTGCAACTGGCAATGGAGGGGACAAGCGCGTCCACGTCTGGACGCGCACAGGTAACCATCGGTGTTCGTGACTTATCCAGTCAGACTAGCGCCCTGGTGATGCGTGGACTGCGGGAGGAGTTGATCCTGGGCCTGCCTTGGCTTGTCCAGGAGGATGCCGCCATTGACATCAAGGACAGTAAGTTGCACGTGGGCCGTCAGGGGCGCCGAACGCTGTACGGCGTGGGCCGGGCGGGCCCTGTTCCTCCCTCACCACAGGTCCAACTGGCAGACCTCACTCACGACGTGCCACCAAATTACACAGGGTTGTTCGAGGGCGTGTTGTCACAGCAGCCGTTAGTGTTCGCGGCCACAGACATGCTGCGGCGGACAACGGTGACTGAACATGCCATCCCTACAAAGCCACACAGTCCCATATATACGTAAAGCCACGTGAGTTTGGACTCAAAGACCGTCAGGTAGTGCAGGAACAGATAACCGAAATGCTCCGGAACGGAGTAATAGAAGCTAGTGAATCTCCGTACAATAGCCAAATTGTCATGGCTAAGAAGAAGGACGGGACCTTGAGGTTCTGTGTGAACTTCAAACCCGTGAACTCTGTCACCATACCCGCCCCACCACCACTGATAAACATTGCAGACGCATTGGCAGGCTTGGGGGACGCCCGTATATTTACGTCACTCGATCTAAGGTCCGGGTATTGGCGATTCCCCGTCAGGCAGGAAGACCGTCCTAAGACCGCGTTCACGGCCCCGGACAGACGCAGGTTTCAGTTCCGAGCCATGCCGTTCGGGCTGATGGACGCCCCCTCGACGTTCCAGGCCATGATGGTCCGCGTCCTGGATGGGTTCGTGGGCGACTTCGTCACGGCCTATCTGGACGACGTGATCGTCTGGTCACGGACGTGGGAGGACCATGCGCATCACCTGGCATTGGTCCTCGAACGGCTGGCCAGACACGGGCTGACCTGCGCCCCGCACAAGTGCCATATCGGGGCAATGGAGATCAGATTCCTGGGACATGTCGTCAGTGAGAAGGGGTGCCGCCCTCTCCCGGAGCACCTGGACCTGATCGCGTCCAAGGCGGCTCCACAGACGAGAAAACAGCTGCAAAGACTCATGGGGCTCCTGAACTGGCTGCGGTCCTTCATACCGGACTTCGCAGCGGTGACGGCCCCCATGACGGACTTGCTATCCCCCAAAACAAAATACAGGTGGACCGCGGAGGCTGACCGCGCCCTGGCTGCTGTCAAGCGCTTGTTCAAGGACAGTCACACCCTCGCACGGCTGGTGCCGGGCGAACCCCTGTACCTACAAACGGACGCGAGTCAAGTAGGTATGGGGGCCGTGTTGTACCAGGTCGGACCCAATGGCGAGCGACGCATGATGGAGTATTCCAGCGCCAAATTCGGGCCGGCCGCCCGGAACTACGATGTGAATGAACAGGAGTGCTTGACAGTGGTGTGGGCTGTCAAGCGGTACCAACACCATCTGGAAGGGCGGGAGTTTACTCTTAGGATGGACAATCAGTGCTTAAAATGGTTGAACTCGATGCAAGGGAGGAAGAGTAAATTTACCCGGTGGGCTGTGACCCTCCAAAACTTTGCATTCACAGTGGAACACGTGCCAGGGAGGACTAACCAACTTGCCGATGAACTGTCACGACATCCTAACCCAGAGAACATATTTGAGGACGAGGGCACGTGGGACGATCTGCTTCCTCCGTCAGGGCGGGCACCCGTCACGGGAGACCATGTGGGGCCCGCGGCATTGTACGCGGTAACACAGGAGGAACCAGTCACGGAACCCGAGGCAGTGGACACTCCCAGCTGATTAGCGCCGTGCAGCGGGTTCAGCGGGGGGACGACGTCTCGAAGGCCGCCGTGGAGGCGTGCGGGAACCAGGTGGTACCGGACCAGCGCTGCGTGGACGGAGTCCTGCAGACGCGGGTGCCGGGAGGTGGGGACGCTTGGCGGACTCACGCCCCGAAGGGGGCCCGCGTGGCCATACTGGGTTATTTCCATGACCACCAGCTAGCAGGCCACCCCGGGGCCGAACAAACCGCGGAGGCAATCAGGGTCTCCTTCCACTGGCCCGGCATGGGACACGATGTCCGGGAATACGTCCGACGCTGCCACACTTGCCAGCAGCGCAAGGCCCGGAGGACAGACGGTGAGGAGCAACAGCGACCTCGCCGCCCGCAGCACCCATTCCACACACTAGCTCTAGATATCATGGGGCCCTATCCCCACAGCAGCAAAGGCAAGCGCTTCCTTGTAGTACTAACAGACCTGTTCACCAGATGGGTCGAGGCCTATCCGGTCTCCAACGTCCGGTCGGGAACGTTGATAGCGCTGATCGACGGAGAGGTAGCCCCTCGTTTCGGGTACCCAGCGGTGCTCCTATCGGACAACGGATGTCAGTTCACGGGAGCCCGCTGGAAACAGGCCTGCAGAAGGTGGGGGGGTGAGCCACCACACGACGCCGACGTATCACCCGAGGGCCAACCCAACCGAGAGACGGAACCAAGAGATAAAGGCTCAGCTCCGTCTCTGGTTGGGAGAGGACCATTCAAAATGGGATACCCATTTGCCGAACCTCTTATACTGTCTGAGGCGTCGTACGAGTGCTGCCACGGGCTACTCGCCGGCGGAGCTGGTCATGGGGCGGAACCTGGCGCTGCCAGGAGAATGCCGGGTAGAGGCGGCAGCCACAGAAGCCGGGTGGGGCGAATGTCTCAATACCGAGCTGACCAGAATGCAGGAGAGGGCTAGGCGGAGACAGGAGGCCTATCTACAGCAGACGACACCACAGTCCACTAGACCTCCCCCTACTCTGAACCCCGGGGACCAAGTGTACGTCCGACAGCATCCTCTGTCGTCAAGGGCAAAGAAATTTGTGCAGGTCTAGCCCCGAAATGGGCGGGCCCCAGGACCGTTCTGCGACAGGCGGGGGCCACATCGTACTTAATACGTACACCAAGCGGGAGGCCCGCAAAAATTCACAGAGACCAACTGCGCCTAGCCGCGGGAGAGAGACAAGCTCCAAGGGACACGGACAGGGGAGAGGGACCTGCCTCTACACCAGTCACCGACGCAAACCAAGCCAGCCGTGACATGGACGGAAGGTGGGACGAGGACATGGCGAGACAGAAAGAACGAGGAGACGTGACAGAGACGCGACCGGCAGCCGACACAGGGGCAGCCATGAAAGGAACGGAGACAGGAGGTGCAGAAGAGAGCGTAACGGAACCAGCCAGGACATTTGGGGAACCAGACGAAACGACCGCCGACACAAACGTGATCCAGTTAAGCACGGAACCGGACACGGACGGGGAGGACGAGGAGGGGGAAGACCCAGACACCCCTCTCTGGCCCCCCAATATGAGTCTGGCGGACTCGTCGTTCATTTTGACCGTCACCGAACCAGACTCAGAGACCGAACGGGGGGACACAGAGGGGATGGAGGAAGAACTGATGGGGGTCCCGACAGGTGAACCAGGATCTTCGGGGTGGTCTGCCATCCCAACCACGAGGATGGGGGGAAAGGGCAGGACATTAGGCCCCAATCGTTCACTCAGCCCCTCACTTTCCAGAAGCGAATCTGGGGAAAACTCCCGACCTAGGAGGATACGGCGGGTACCCACCTACTTACGGAAATTTCAGTGCAATAACCTACCAAAGGCAAGCCACCACACGAACACAGGATCCCGACTCAGTGTCATGAGTTTACTGCCACCCTTCGCGAGACACCCGCACACGATACACACCAGAAGCCAAGACACTCCCTACCCTCCCGTTTCCACGATCAACAAGTGCAACGGCAGATGCGACTAAGAGACGTTGACGCGCATAATGGCCTTGTGGGAGGGGGGGGGCATTTGACGTCGACCCAGAGGCCACCCTAGCTCCTACAGGCCGTTATGGCGCGTCACCGCCTTCTTCTGTGCGCGGGCGTGTGCGGGAGCCAGTGGTGCCACCTTCAATAAACCAGTGTCCCTCCGACGTAGTTTTTTATGTATATTTTCTTTTCTTTCAGCAGGACATAATTTTTATTGTAAAAACTATAATATCATCCATCATGTATAATTTAAATTAGAAGGGTAAATAACATGTATTTTAATATGCAAGGGGTGAACAAGTCGCGGGTTCCCGTCCACGAGGACGTGAGGTGCTGGACGAGACGCGCGCGGGGAGGGGGTCGGCGCGAGGAGAGTCGGGAGTCGCGTCTGGAGAACCGCGGGGGAGAGACGTGACGGCCGCGAGCTCTCGCCAAGACGAGTGAAACGGGTGAGCATAGAGGCCTCCGGGCTTAACCACAGTGACGCGGGGAATAGATCAGCAACAGTCTTCGAGTTGTGTCAGGCAGTTTGGAACTATGGAGATTAGTATGCCAACTATTGCCAAGGGGTCGCCTTATTGTAGATAGTTTAGTTTTTTTTTTAATTAGCGTTTCATAATTTTTTCCTTTCCTCTTGTATGTATGTATATATATATATATCTTTATTCGCTTGTATAGTCTTGCATTGCCTAGGATAAAATAGTACCATTGTGTCATGGACGAGACCTCGCCATATTAATGGGACAATTCAGAAACTGTGTCCGCAGGTAGTGCTTGCCGGTAGTCGCTATAGGGCAGGAAATCAAAGCCCTGCCGGTTTGGGACAAACGCCATCGGTTAGCACCGCGACGCTGGCGCCTACTACTTCCCATAGGCGGCCGTGTAAGGGGAAATTCTCGTGTAGTCAGGCCTCACCTAAGAACGGTCGTAGGCGGGAACTGCGATAGCCCCGTGCCAGTGCAAATAGTGGCCAATAAAAAGAGTGAGTGCCACGAAACCCTATGTAGTTTCATTATTAGCAGGCTAGATCCTCTTAACTGCCACGCGGCCCGAAACCCACCCCCAACTGAGCTAGCCCAAGAACCTATACAACCAATAAGGGGATCAGCCCGAACCACGACAATGTTGCAGTCAGGGAGAAAAAAGAACATCGCTTCGGGAAGATGCGAATGGATTGAAGTAATCAATCAATGCGGGAAGAACAAAGGTTATAAGAGTGTTGAGATTATATTAGCCACAATGAATAATTTAAATCAACCAGGACCACTTATTTTCACTGGGAATGTGGCGGAAAATTACTGCAAGTTTAAACAAAAGTTTGATTTGTACATGCTTGCATTGGAAGGCTATAAGCAAACGCCAGAGGTACAGGCAGCTATTTTGTTAACTATTGTGGGTGAAGAAGGGTTAGATATACCTATTTAATATACTGCCGAACATTGCCGCCTCACAAGGGAAGGAAACTTTCACTTCCTTTGTGAGTCGGCGCCAAAAACTTATATAAACTTAATTTGCTCTATTATAAGCTAAAAACACGTTCCAGGTGCTCATTTAAAAGGTAGCACGTGGTCATTGGGTGCTTAAGGCTTAACAACTGTTTTAGAGTATTTAATTATTTGAATTGTGGCATCAAGTTGGCGACTGTAAATTTATTAACATATTGTCTCACTGTGAACTGTTTTAGTGGGATTTCTTCTAATCTGACTCAATCATTGTCACAGGCACTTTAATTAAGGCCAGTGGCCGCGGTGACTTGTAATGAGGTTCGTTGTCTACTTCATGCATGCGTGTGGAGTAGCTACTTCTCACTTGTTTAATGCCTGTGAATTAATAATTGTGTCCTAATATCTTGTTCCTTAATTATTTTATGGGGTCGAGCCCCCGGAGTTACGTGCCCTGAAGTTTATTTGAGTCTAGTGGGGTCACGCCCGAGGCGTTCGCCTGACTCATTCCCGCTGGGTTAGGGGTGCGCTCCGAAAACGGGATCTGGTACTAGTGGTGCAGAGCATTGTCTTAGAGGCGTTGGTCGGGACGACATCAAATTATCTTAGTGATTTCCACATTAATTTTAATTGACTTCAAACATAATGTGTATGATAGGTATTCCACAGTCACTAACCCATAAATAAAATAATTAACATTGATAAAACATAATTTTTTTTTCAATTTTTCATGTGTTGCCGCACCTACAACTGACAACAACACATAAACAAGAAATGACAGGAGTCTTTCCGGTAAGACTAACGGCAGATATTTGCTGGTGCTGCAAAAAGCAAAGTCCATATACCAATTAACAAGCAGTGTAATTTATTAACAATTGTAGCATACAATGCACATAACATTTATGGGTTCTGAGCGAAACATCCCGCGGGAATCATACATACAAAACAAGCTAAAACAATGGTGCAATAAATGGGGCAAGCTGACGACGCGATTAACGTAGCACAATCATATGGGCCGCTAGGCAACAACAAGAAAGAAATAAAGAGTTTACAATTACATACAATTACGATTACCGTTACGACGCGGCTTGACAAGAAGTGTCCAAAGCCATCATGGCATGCCCATATACAACCGCAGAAAAACACTGTTACATAAGCTACCGGTAGTACTCGGCGTGAGCAAGAGAAACTAAGGCAAAGAATCCAATTAAGCACTGACCTGAAGGGTCCAAGAGAAATTACAAACATTACTAAACATGGCAAAAATGAATAAGTGAAAGTGCGGCCACGACGCGCATGCAAGAACAAGAAATCATACTAATTACTGAAAATTACAGACGTTAAGTTTCACAGCTGAGTACATACCAACGCGACGCCAGCCCCAAGTGACAGTCCTCGTGTCAAACGACCGGAAGACTGCGGCAAATAGCCCGGGTGCCGAAGTTATATAGGCCGGGAACAATACACGGTGGCAGAGTGCACTGGTGGCGCGGCGGGGAGAGGAGGAAGAGGGGGGTAGGAAGGGGAAGTTGGAGAGGAAGGGGAAATGAGGAGAGGGGAGGGGAAAGGAGGGGAAGGAACGCTAAGCAGTGCCCGCACTGCTTCACATGATAACTAACGTGTCATTGAACTTAGTTAAACTTTTCCCTTTAAAGTAGTACTTTCCTCTTCGTTCCGACAGCAAAGGAAGTTTCTTGTAAATGTCTTTGAATACAACAACAAACTTGTCTTCGACTGCAGGATAAACAAATTATATTCCTCGTCTTCGAAGAAACTTTATTTAATACTCGAACACCAGTTTGATTACTGTCACAATACCACCAATGTAGTGCAGCACTTTTTTCTTTTGTGTAAATTTCACTACAACAAAATCTGCATCCTTCAGTTCAGAAACATCTTCACCGTCACATTCTTCGGACTCTGACGAAGAAAACGGAGGATCCCCAGACTCTTCACACAATTTATCGTCTTCAGTACTCGAACTTGAAGATGTCGTAAGAACTTTCGTCTTAACACTGAAACTGTTTTTTTTTCTCCAGGTTCATCTTATCAGGAGTGTCTGTAGCTATCATACATCTGCCGCGTTTCCGGCCACGTGTGGACTGAACCCTACGAGCTCCTTTTGGAATGGGTCTAAATTATTCTGGCATGACAGCACCTATTACCGCATAACTCGTAGCTATCGCTGCAGAGCTTGGAACCTGAAACGAGGAACTTCTTTCTGCCACTTTGATGCTGGGTCCAGGGTTATCTTCATTCATAACCAAGAGGGGACGATCAGACACTGCAGATGACAAGAAATCTTCATCTGTGAAGACATCTCTGTCGAATGGCACAATGCCAGCAACTCTGAAACCAGACAACATTTTGTGAGTTGCTGCTCTGTCCCAAGCAGAACCACACAGTTTTTGGAGAGCGTAAATGTTAAGTGTTACATTTGGGTTGGAATTCATCCAAGAGTTTACAGCCGCACTGAAGAATTTTTCGAAAGGACCAAATACACAATGATCCAGTGGCTGCAGCTTGTTAGATGTGTGGGGGAGAAGTGTCAGCACCACAATCCCATTTTGCTTGCAGAATTCTAAACTCTGAACACTCAAGTGTGACTCATGATTATCCACTATGAGAAGCACGGGGCTCTCCTGGTGCACCGTACACTGTCTTTGAAAAACTGTAAAACTTCTGCAAAATTGTCTGATGTCATCCTGCCCGATTTATGCACTAGACCAAGAGAACCAACTGGAGGCAGTGCATTACCATTGCCACAGATTATCCCCACCTGTGTGATAAGTTCCCTCGCTCCCGACTTGCCCCAATTTGACGTGTCCCGGCAACAGTGTCCGGTGTTGGAGTGGCTTGAGGGGGGGGGGGGGGTGAAAAACCCCCGGGGTGGGACGTCCTCAGTCGTTACTACCGAACAGTTCCTGTAGTCTGGCAGTCAGCTGTGCAGAGAGAGGCTATGGCCTCGGGTCGCAAGGTGGGTTGCTCGCTGAGTAGGGCGCCGGAGGGCGGTAAGCCGGAGGGGTGGGGATTTCGACCATAATCAGGGTACTGTTGCTGGTTTTGATGGGCGAAAGAAGTGTTGGGGGGTGTAGGAAGAGAGGGGGCCTGGCTGGGGAAGAGTCTGGAGAGTAAGGAACAGTGGAGAACTGGTAGGAATGAATGGGGAGGTAGGCAGGGCTCGGCTCGACCAAAAGAGGTTGGTTGGTGAAATAACCCTGCTGGTATCCCGGCAGCTGCTCCTCCTTGTCTCTCTGATGTTGGCACTGTCGGAGATGCCTACGATCTGCCCTCTTGCTAGGCATAGGAACAAGGAAGAGGAATTGGGGGGGGGAAGCCCTAGAGCATAATCCTCGAAAGGCCGCTCTAGGAGGAAGGTCCTAGAGCGTAATCAAATATTGTAGAAGTGTAAGACGACAGACTTGGATGCTTTCATAGCTTCTCCATTAGCGACGCACAACTCCGTCGTGACGTCATCCATCACACGTCGCGATAAACAGGGAAATTTATCACTCAAAGAATTAAACAGCTTTTCGCTGATCACGGAGCGAGTGGCTCCTGTGTCGACGAGGGCAGACAAAAAATAATCCTGAATCTTAAGGGGAACGTAATGTAAATACTGCGGTCGAAAGGATTTACGATGCAATCAACGGAGTCGCCCTTTCTTGCGACCCCTCACTGCTCGTTTCCCGGGAAGTCGGCACGGTAATGACCCATGCGCTGGCACCGAAAACATCTCCGCTCCCTTAAGTCAAGGGACGGACTCGTGCAGTGCGCGGACCGATGCCCAAAGGCGCAACAGTTTGCGCAACGACCCGATGTTTGTTCGGTGAAAGGGAAAGTCTGCCGCCTCGGCAAGTTCAAGGCCGCGTGCGGGCTGTTCAGCTGTCCGCCAATAGCCGCGCCTTGATCCGGCGCATTCAAGGTTACGGACTCGACCTTCACGGGCTGGGTTATCCTAGGCGAGCGGGCTACCGACGGCCAGCGATCGCGGGTCTCCCGGCGCGGCGCGCAAGCCCCGGCAATGGACTCGCTTACACTCGCGTCGTGTATGATGGGGGAACGATCAAGCATGCCGTTCACGCACAACACTGAATGTCTAACGGCCCCGCCGTGAACACGTACCTCCTCCCCACTCTCAGCAAATCTAGAAGCCCTGGGTTTAGGTTGAGGGAATTCGGCCTGGTATTTCTCTATCGCACTAAGACGATTCTCCACTTCATCCCCCCAAGCTCGCAAACCCACAAGGGTAGTAGGCGGAGTTAGCATAGCACAATGCTCCAAAACACGAGGCGAAAAATTACCTAGAAGCAATTGCACGAACTCCGGCTCGGGCATGTTCAGCTCCAGGGCATCAGCATAATTCGTCACAGAAGTGACGAACTGAGCAATTGATTCCCCCGGCCTTTGGAACCTATATACTAGGTCCCTTTTACAGGCATCCAAAATTCTAGGCGGACACACTGTGCGGATGATGGTTTTTTTGAAAGCCGAAAATTCCAAGCCTTGCAAAATAGCTTGTGTAATACTAGTCACAAAAATGCCTGAGCATTTACTTAAGAGCGCCTTCATAAAAGCCTCCTGGGAAACCAACTGTAACTTATTTAATCTATCGGCGGCAATAATAAAATCTAACACGCCCTCAGGCTTGCTCTCCCCCAGTAAAGGAAGCGATTTAAGAGTGGAGAAAAATAACTTCTGATTGAATGAGGAATTGGGTTGACTCACGTCCGGAGGAGACTGCCGCGGCGGGTCTCCCGGGGGGGAGGCACTCGACTCTCGCACGAACTGCACGAGACGGGACCGCATGGAAACCACGGTTTCCCCTGGGGCAACAGTAAGCCCATTTTCCTCTAAGTGGAGCACCAGGTCCTCACGATGCAGTTGGTAAATCCACGACACTCCACCGGCAATAGCCATGGTCATGAAACAGACAAACAGAAAACACAGAAACTCTGAGACAGCAGAGTATCGCAGAGTTGCACCCGCGTGGTAGAGAGTAATTTCTATAACACTTTAGGCCCCTTCTGGGAGGGGTTTTCTCAGAGTGGTAAACTGATTGCCTTGCACTAACAACAAACAAATAATCAACAGTAAAATTACCATCAAATGAGACGTTTCCCGAACGACTGTTATGAAAACAATTTATTCACATAGTAAATTCAAGGCGATCAACAATTGCAGAAGATAATTACACATGTTCAATTTATAACACATTAATTATTGATACATGATTTATACACGGTCCCATTAGACACACGGGCATAAGACCCTTATTACATGACGCGATGTCAACTTGAACAAGAGTTTACATGCAGTATATCATATATAAACTTTAACTCTGCCCTATAAATACTTATGACGAACAGGGAACGTAACAAATTAAACCTGATCACCATGGCTGCCAACGCTGGGATACATCACCAAATGAACAAAGATAAATGACGAAAACATCTTAAGAGGCACGGTTGACAACGGGAGAAGAAGCCACAGAAAATACTAATTGGAATTTACAAGGTGGCGGCCAAAACAATAATTTCGAAACAACAAGAAAGGAGAATTATAACATTTACGTTACATTTCGGGAGCGGCCACCGCGTCCCTTCAGCAATCACTCAATTTGAAGTCAACCGTACCTTAAGGGGCGAGTAGATCGGTCGGTGTCCCAGCGTCGAAACAGGAAGAGAGAGGGGGCGCAAGGCCTTAAATAAACTAAGCTCAGAGGGCGCTAGTGTTGTCAGCCACCACCAAAGAAACGACAGGAGGAGAAAGCGAGGGGAGGGAAGGGGTAAGGGGATGGAGGGAGTGAGAGGGAGGGAAGGCCGTGTGCACGGGCGCCCATGTAGCCCGTTGCAGAAGAACAATATAGGAAAGTCGCCAAAAAACGGGCGACACGTGCAGCGCATTATATTGGCATCTCCTGCTCCTACAGCATAAGCACATTTGGAACAATGTTATTTTAGCGATTTTTATTTCACTTTTTTTTTTAAGTTTTCTTTAGTAGTTGTAATTTATTTTGGCTGGAAAAATTTGTTCAATTTTTGGTTGCAACAATTAAGATGTTGCTAACTGTTCGAAGTAGTTTTTTTTTTTTATTTCCGAAGGACGAAACACTGTAAGTAACCCACTCCACTACTTCATAACCATGATAACCTTTCTATGGTTTAAAAATTTTCACTTATTGATAGGTAGGTATACCAAATATTGTTATACTGTAGGATTAGTTACCTACTGAATCTTATTCTTAATATTTCTCAATGTGCAAACAGTGGGTGTTGAAATGCAAGCGAAATGACTTGGATGTTGTTCTCAGAAAGAATGGACCTGGTCATTTTATATCCAGACGTATTTGCTCTGACCATTTCAAGAAAGAGGATTTGCGTAACCCTAACCTGCCATCACTAGGGTAATAAGAAATATATGTTAATTTTTAAATCTTTGAACATTTGGTTAGGTTTGATATATTTACAGTATATACTGTAGTTTAGATGAATGGTTAGTTAGGTTAGGCTGGGTACAACACAAAGAATAATTACTGATTTAATTTAGCACATTGCCACACCCGGCCGGGTGCTGTCGTCGCCTTGGTGTTCGTCGCGGTGCACTTTCACTCACTCGGCGGACATCACTCTCAGGCGTGTTCGATGCACTTAAGAGTAAGTGTTGTGACATAACGGCCTGTGCCAACCAGAGGGAGCACCGGTGGTAGGCGTCAACAAGTCGTTTACATTATAATTACAGTCAATATTTACAGATTTAGCCTATGCAACATGTTCTATAATATGTCAATGACTGTCCTGGTAATATTCTGATTTCAGAATCTCGGGATGCTCCCAACACAAGCGGAAGCCCACTCCTTCCCTGAGTAATGCCACAATGCATTCCAATAATTTACATTCTGCATCCTTATTGCATCCATATATTGGCGCCGGGTGCATCACCATCTTACAGGATAACTAGCTTGGGCATAGATATTAAGTAAAATTACCCTGCGGTGTCTGGGCAGCCATGTTCATTTTAGGGAGGAGCATGCAGCACTCGCAGAAGGGGGCCGAGGAAAAATGCAGGACACGACAACCTGTTTGAGTCCTTCCTGCGCAAAAATTTTCTCAGTACGAGGAATTGTTGTCACTCCAGTTTCATCTAAATTATAGATCTGTTTTGGCTGGAAGTTGTGCCTTTTGAGTACAGTTTCAAGTTTATCAAAGAATACACCCACAGTATGCCTGTTGAAAGCAGTCATTCTCGCCAAACTTGTCGCTTCTGATGTTCGTATGGTTAGGCTAAGTTGTCATTTCATAAAAGCTGAGAACCAGTATACACCAGCTTCTCCCTTCTCATCCAGGCGCGTAGGAACCGTGGGGAGGAGGAACGACCCAGACGGCTCACAGTGTTTCAAATGAACTATCTAGGTGGACAAAATTATTTTTCGACATTTTTGTATTTATATCGATCGGTTTTGTAATATTATAACAATTGATGCCGCCGTCGGTGCTCCCTCTGAGAGCACAGGCCGTTATGTTGACATCGTACCGAGCATGGCCGTTAAGCCCGTGCTCTGTACCGCCAGTACCGTATCCCGTTTTCGGAGCGCGCCCCTTTCCCAGCCGGATTGAGTCAAGCGAGCGCCCCGGGCGTGACCTCAATTAACTGAATTAAACATCAGGACACGAAACCCCGGGGGCTGGACTACGGAAAACAATTCCCAAACGAGGCATTAGGACGAAATTAATTAATCACAAGCAGTGAGCAAGTGCGTCGTAAGGACTCTGTGTGTGCTTGGCACGCACGGAACAGAAAACAATCCTCGTTACTAGCCACAGTGGCTACTGGCCTTGATTAATTGGCATATGATAGTGGTCTAGCAAAACTAAGGGAATTCAAACCCAAACAGTGCACATTGAGACAATTTGTAGTTAAATTTACAGTCACCAACTTGGTGCTGCTTTTTAAATTAATAAATCAATTAAAACAACTGTTAAGCCATAGGCAACTATTTACCAGGTGCAAAGTTTTAATCAAGCACCTGGAGCATGGTTTTTTTTCATCATATAACAAATTAAATTATTATTAGTTTTTGGTGCCAACTCACAAAGAAGAGAAAGTTTCTCTTCCTTGCGAGGCGGCCATGTTCGGCAGTCTACAACCACTCCGCGCCGGGAACAGACGTATTTCCGTGGGCAGTATTCAAGTTAGTTTCATTGATTATTTTTATTCTGCACTACATCTTCAAATTTAAATCCTTTTATTAATTCACCGCTGCCTACGTCGACTCGGCGCGTATTTTGCGGAACCGGGCCTAATCCAACCGTCTTCATTGTGATACTGCGCTGCGTATCATATCACGGAACTTACTGTACTGGCCAACTCCAGCGAGAGTATTTTTAATTAAGGACGCCATGCATATGCCTACCGGCTGCACTCACGTGTTTCTCCGAACTTAGAAGCCCGCTCATCGAGCCCCCCTATGCACCCGTTAACTTTCGGCGCTGGCCATCTCCAGCGAGCAACGACCCACGCCCCGCGAGACTGCCGCGGTAACCATTTCAGTGACGCGTAGTGTTGTGTTTTTTTGTTAATTGTGTAACCGCTAGACGTCGCCAAGTGTTGGTGAGAGTTTTTGTAGCGGGACTTAACCGCGGAGCGGACTTGTAGAGCGTACCATGTACCCACGCGGACCCCCGGAAAAGCTCTGAAATTAAATGTGATTCTCACCAACTCGTGTACAACCATTTCCGTTTCCGTAGTCTTCCATCCTCCACACGGACGAGCGGCCTTCACAGCCAAGGTAAAACCATTCAGGTTAGATTCAAGCCGTGTACCTGGCGGGGCATGCGGGGCAGAGTACCCACGACCCAACATCAACAGCCTAGCAGCCCGCTAGCCTGGCGCCCCTCCAGACAACAAGAGCATTGCGACGCTCGTAGCGCCCGTCAGGTACCCCCCGGACCTTTCACAGAGCTCGGGTGATGGCAATGTGTCCTCAACACCTGAATCAGTGCCAGTGCTACGAACACACCCGCATGTGTAGCATAGTGCAGGGGGGAGCAGTGCCTCGAACAGCGTGACGTCAGTCACGGCCGGCTGTATACACGAAGCGCCCGGCTGGGTGTGGCAATGCGCAAATTCGAGTTCAGTGCATATGCAATTTAACTAACAAACACAAACTAAAACTTTTAAGATGTCAAATAATTCTTATTAATTAATTAATGATTTTGTAAACTCTTGTCGTTCACAAAACTGGCCGGCATCATTTTCCCACGCTCCGTGGTTTCCCACGGATATTTCCCCCTCCCTGGCCGGGTTGCCAGGGAGAATCGTCAGTAGCCTTCCAGCACTCACCAGGGCCGGCAGCCCCGCGCACGTGGAGCCTCCATCTTTTCGCGCCTGATCCAGTATGTAACGTCTATAGGTAATATTTCTAAATCTTCTTTCATCAGCTCCACGGTCGGCCCTAATTCGGCCGTATGACGTGTCGTACGGTCCATAACTAAAATGTGTGACTCGACTACGGGTCTTTTCAGTGTGCTACGTAAACTTGTGTGTTTTTAGGCAGCCTGCCGAGGTGCCTGCACTTCATGCCTTCATAACTCTATATGGAGAACTTAAACATTGCCCACGCGGGGCGTCTTGCGCCTAACGCAAAACCAAACTTAAGAACGCATCACATCCTGGGACGTGCCGCGGTCGCGAGTGAGTTACCACGTCAGGTACCACCGCGCCCGTACCCAGCTTAACGTGGCCTACGCCACCACGAGGACGAGCCTTGATTAATGTAATTTCCCTGAATGTAGGGACTAACTTCATCCCAAGCCCGGGACTCGCTTGTAGTAACTTTATTGTCAGATTTCAGTGTTAGTGTTAGTGTTTGCCATCAATCATGCGTAAGTGTCCATTTCAATGTTATGTATAATTTCCCATTCAGTAATTAGTGAACATTCTGTATAACGCACCTTCCGGACTACCACGTGCTAATCACTTAATTCGCCGCGCGGCTTAGTTGTCGTCGCCGTAGCTCTCAGGATAGCCTGCACCCCTCTATGTGGTAGTCTCCCGGAATACCGCCAGATGCTAACCAGAACCCCCAATCGAGGGCTGTGTGAGCGGAGATGAGGTCGACGATGATACGGCCAGCCACGTGAAAGTGTATCATGCGAAGTGAAGTACTGTAACGTGTATCAACAATAAAATTAGTAATGTTCACGTGTGTTATTTAAATAGTACGGTGTCCTGGGTGGCCATAACAGCCCCGGGGGCCCTTTGAAGACGCGTCCCTGCCTGCAGCCACGGGGCAAAGAACCCCGCCCTCGAGACCAAATTCCAACCAACGTAATTTAATTATCATCTTTTCAGGGCAGGCAAGAGGGACGGCATGACAATATAAATCATTTTGGTTAATAATAAACTTTATTACTGAGGTTTTACATAAGGAATTAAACATTTAGGAAAAAAATCATAATATTTCATACAAGAATCCATTGAGGTAAAAATACAAACAAATGCTAAAATAATTTTAAAATCAGTGTTTTAAAAAAATCAAACCACCAGTTACACATTTATGCCACATAAAATACACATTATTACACATTGAAACAAAAAAAAATATTAAATATTTTTTATAACTTGTTAGGATTTGAATGTATGTGTTTATCTTTATTTGTTTATATGTGATTGGTAACAGTGGCTCACTGGGCGCAAGAAAAGGAAGTAGTAAATAGTATGGCGGCCGTATGTTGTTGTATAATAAAGGAAGAAAAGTAAAGATTAAGTTTGCTTAAATTATGATCACCTTTAAAGGATAACTTTAAGAAGTTATGGGCCCAGTCACCGTAAATCGCACATATTATAATGAAGGGGCACATTAAATGTGGCAAGTGTTATTAATATGTAGTACTCGCCTGCAAAGAAGAAGCAACAGTGCACAAGATGGCTACAGGTACACAGCAAACGGTCCTGCCCATTCTCTCAGATAACAGTAGGATCGGGAATTGGAAATTCAGAGTAAGGTTAGTTTTGGATGAGAAGCAACTACCACAAACGACTGAAACGAAGCTCGAAGACATCAATGAAAAAAAAAGAAAAAAAAAAGGAATTCCTCATCAAAGATGCAAAAGCAAAATCGGTCATAGTGCAATGCTTACCAGATAAGTATTTAGATTTAGTAAAAGATGCAAAACATTCTAAAGATATGCTCAAATCGCTTGAAGATGTGTTCGAAAGGAAAATTGTTTTCAGCAAACTATACCTAAAGAAAAAATTACTTTCTCTCAAATACGAACGCCACATGAAATTGGAAGAACATTTCCTTCGCTTTGATGGACTCGTTCGCGACTTGGAAAATGCAGGGGCCAAATTGGACGAAACAGACAAGATTTGTCACCTATTGATAACAATGGGGGAAAATTACAGCACAGTGATAACTGTTATTGAAACTATGAAACAAGACATAACTATGGAGTTTGTCAAGTGCCGACTTTTGGAAGAAGAAATGAAAAAGGAATAAACGAACCATGAAACCTATCCAAGCAGTGAAGTGACATTTAAGATCAAATGTTAAGGGTGTGGAAAAGTAGGTCACAGGAAGGCTGATTGTTGGCACAACAGACAAAGATCAAGAAAAGGGAGAGAACCAGAAGCAAAGTATATAAAAAAATAAATATTAACGTTATTGAGTTAAAATAAGAGAGGATGGCTGGTCGCTACAGCAGTATCAAATATAATTTCGAAACAGAAACTCATAAAGTTTGTACGTGTTTTTGGCATTGTTTTCTTGATTATCCAATACACGATCAAACTCTATTCGACAATCCGTTTGAAGTGTACAAAACTATGTCGCTAAGATTTTTTTCTCATTTCCATTGGCCTACAACACAAACTCTAGATGATTTACTAACAAATAAAAAATTGTTGAAGTAATTCTTGTAACGTGTAATGAAACCATTGAACTATGAAGTATATATTTTAAATTTGCATGATTATAAAGCCCTGCAGTAAATAATAAAATTTACATATACAAAAACAAGCATATGAAATATGATGATTTCAAACTTTTTTTCTAAAGATAGACCCGTAAGTCTGCTAAGTGTGTATTTATTACACCAATTTTAAACTAAAATATAATACTATTTAACTGTGAATTGCACATAACGAAAACTTAAAAAAATGTTTCACTGTGAATTTATTGGCTAACTTTCTTTGTTGTATGGGATGATTATGCATTTTCTATAAGACGTCGACTAGCCATAGTCATTAATGCATTTTATTACACGTAATACTTCAGCGAACAAACATTACTATTGAACATTGGACTGTGAATTAAATTTTCCGTTTCACAAATGACCAATAAAGCGGAGTGTGGGATATTTAAGTCTGTAACATTGGCCGCATTGGAGACTTGTGGACAGTTGGGAAAAGTTGGCCACATAGCTTGATCAAATGTAACTTTAGTTGGTGATTGACGAAATAAAAATGTAACACATGGCGACGAGGATGGGATGTTGTGCCGGAAAGAATAATCTGTTTATTCAGCGTTGTTAAAATGGGAGGTTTCAAAGTGGAAAATTTTGTTTGCAGCGAGGATTCGTGGGAATCGTACGCTGAGCGGCTAGAAGAGTGCTTTATTGCCAATGGCGTCAGTGATAAAGAAGAGGACCAAGAGAAGCGGCGCGCAATTTTGATATCGTCATTAGGCAAAGAAACATACAAAGTGTTACGGAATTTGTGCGAACCAAAGAAACCTCAGGACGTGAGTTACAGGGAACTTTTGAAGTTGTTGAGTGATCATTATTCTCCCAAGCCATCGGTCATAGCTGAACGGCACAATTTCCACAAGCGTGTGCAACAAGATAGCGAAACAATTTCTGACTTTGTGGTTGGGTTACGGAAATTAACCAGGTATTGTAATTTTGGGACGTTTTTAGACTCGGCTTTGCGTGACCAATTTGTGGTCGGGGTAAGAGATAAACATATAACACATAGGTTATACTTGGAACCAGAAGACATCACGTTTGAGAATGCCGTAGCACTTGCAGCTGCATATGAAGCGGCTATGGATAATGCATATTTAGGTGTGGCAGATTTGAAGGTTAGTGAGGTACCTTGTCAGACGCCTCCAGTGACCGAGGCCGTAAATGTAGACAAGTTTAGGCCCAGGAAGGTAGGTGAAAAAGGGTTAGGAACAGTGAAATGCTTTTGCTGTGGTAGGGCTAACCATGTGGTGAAAGACTGTAAATTTAAGAGTTATAGGTGCAACAATTGTAAACAGCTGGGTCATTTTCAGCACATGTGTCCAAATCAAGCGATGTCAAAGAAGGGTGAGTCGAGAGCACACAACTTTGTGGTACATGATGGTGCAGAGAACCAAGTTGGCTTCGTAGATCGGTGGGAAGGTGAGTTCACATCAGTGTTTTGTATATCAACTGGAACAAAACCAAAGCCATGGGTAATGCCTGTTTTGGTTGGGGAAGTACAGTTAGACATGGAAGTGGACAGCGGTGCTGCTATATCCGCCATATCAGAACATACCTACAAACAATTGTTTGCTACCCATCCCTTGAGGCCTACCAATGTCAGATTGAAGTCTTATACAAATGAGGTGATGAGTCCGTATGGTACGTTGAGGGTGCCCGTGAAAGTAAAGGGACAGCCTGAGACTGCAGAATTAGATCTTTTTATAGTACCAAATGGTGGTCCACCCTTGCTAGGGAGATACTGGTATGATGCTTTACATTTACCACGACCGCACTTGTATCATATCGAGACATCACAGAAGCAAAAGGGGGAGTTGTTTAACAGCTTGGTAAGGCGATATCCACTGGTTTTTGATGAGAGCCTGGGAACATTTACTGGTGGGCTGGTCTCCTTACGACTAAAGGAACATGTTCCTCCTGTGTTTTTGCCTGCCAGGACCCTTGCGTTCGCACTTAAAAGCAAGGTGGACACAGAGCTAGACAGACTGTTAGGGCTGCACATTCTGCACCCCGTAACATTCAGTAAATGGGCTACACCGATTGTGCCAGTGGCAAAAAGTGATGGCAGTGTACGCATATGTGCTGATTTTAAAATAACTGTAAATCCTGGATTAGTAGCAGAGTATTACCCACTACCCACGGTGGAAGAGCTGTTTGCAAAGTTGAAGGGTGGTGAGGAATTTTCTACAGTAGATTTGTCTCAGGTATTCCAGCAGTTAAAGTTAGATGAGGCATCTCAAGAATTGTGCACAATCAATACACACAGGGGTCTTTTCAGATACAGCAGACTACCATTCGGAATTGTGTCCTGTCCGGCCATTTTTCAGCGTACAATGGAGCAGGTCCTTCAAGGCCTAGACGGAGTGGTTTTCTTTCAAGATGACGTTCTGGTTACTGGTCCGACAAGGGAGCAGCACTGGAAAAACCTGGGTACAGTATTCCAGCATCTAGACATATATGGTCTCAAGGTAAATACGAAGAAGTGTAAAATCTTTCAGCCTTCAGTAACATTTTTGGTCACACTATTGACAAAGAGGGGCTACATACTTGCGGCGATAAGGTCAGTGCAGTTGTGGGTGCACCAGTTCCGCAAGATCTTAGGCAGCTGCGCGCATGGCTGGGGTTGGTAAACTATTATGCTCGGTTCTTACCTAACCTCTCTACAATCCTCGCACCCTTGCATGGGCTTTTGAAGAAAGGATGTCGTTGGAGTTGGACCTCGCAGTGCGACGTTGCCTTCAAGCAGCTCAAGGATTTAATTGTTTCATCTACTGTACTGGCCCACTATGACCCTGAGTTGCCTATCAAGATGGCGTGTGATGCTTCCCCATATGGCCTCGGGGCGGTGATCAGTAATGTGTATCTAGATGGCTCAGAGAAACCAATTGCATTTGTTTCTCGTACATTGTCAAAAGCCGAGAAGAACTATTCGCAGTTAGATAGGGAAGCCTTGGCAATTGTTTTTGGCATCAAGAAATTCTTCCAGTATGTGTATGGGCGGAAGTTCTGCCTAGTTACTGGTCACCAGCCCCTAACGCACATATTTGGCAACAATTGCGGCATTCCTCAATTGGCTGCAAATCGCCTAGAGCGCTGGGCTGTTTTGTCGCAAGGATTTGACTATGAGGTACAGTATGTGAGAGGTTCAGCAAACTCCAATGCAGATGCCCTTTCCAGGCTGCCGTTGCACCGGGTAGAGGTTTCAGAAGAGTTTTCATATCTGCACGTTGCAAAGGCTGAGTTTTTACCAGTGACGGCACAAGCCATTAGGATTGCTACAGACCGTGACCAGGTTTTGAGCAAAGTATTGTTGTGCGTTCGTGATGGCTGGCCATCAGAGGTTGAAGAGGCTTTGAAACCGTTTTACACAAGAAGGCTGGAATTGACGCTTGAGCAGGGAGTGCTGATGTGGGGCCACAGAGTGGTCGTGCCGTTGTCTCTACAGAGTAAAATTTTGCAGGAATTGCATTCCAGCCATTTTGGGGTGTGTAAAATGAAAGCTCTAGCACAGTCTTACGTTTGGTGGCCGAAGTTAAATG
This sequence comes from Bacillus rossius redtenbacheri, assembly GCF_032445375.1. Lineage (NCBI taxonomy): Eukaryota > Metazoa > Arthropoda > Insecta > Phasmatodea > Bacillidae > Bacillus > Bacillus rossius. Next base: position 253,306,786 of record NC_086330.1, read on the forward strand.
ATACATTGGAAAAGGTCACAACATCATGTGAGTCGTGTTTGCGGTTGAAGTCTATGCCTGATAAGTCTATCATTCTGCCATGGGTATGGCCTGGCGAGCCATGGCATAGAGTACATGTGGACATTGCTGGTCCCTTTCTGGGAAAGAACTTCTTGGTGTTAGTGGACAGCTACTCTAAGTGGCCTGAAGTGTGTGAACTCACAAGTACTAGCAGCACAGCAGTTATCAAAAATTGTGTGGGTGGTTTGCAACACATGGCCTCCCGGAGCGGCTTGTATCGGATAATGGCCCCCAGTTTGTATCGGAAGAGTTTCAACATTTCTGCCGTCAGAATGCCATAAGACACACATTTTCCCCACCATACCACCCAGCAACCAACGGGCAAGCTGAGAACATGGTCAAGACGTTCAAGCAGAAGATCAAAGCCATTCTACACTCTGGGGTGCCAATGGAGGTGGCACTCCCTAGGTTCCTTCTGAGCTACAGGACGATGCCTCATGCTGTTACTGGAGAGTGTCCCAGCAGTTTGATGTTTGGCAGGGTATTGCGAAAGTAGACTCTCCCTGGTTACGCCTTCCATAGCAGCCACGGTTGCTACCCACCAACCACCTACTGCTTCTTCACCTCGGTGCAGGTCGGACACTTTTGCGCCTGGCAGTGCAGTGAATTTTCGAGTCTATGGGCGCGGAGAGAACAAGTGGGATCGAGGCATCATAGTTGACCAACTGGGTCCGCTCACTTACAGGGTAAATGGTATTGGAGGAGGTGTTTTCCATCGTCATCTTGATCAGATCAGATTATTTTCCCCATTTCAGACATTTGTGCCACCCTTCGACCAGCACGGCGTAGACAGTGACACGAGTACTTGGGCTGTAGTAGCGCCTCAGGGTGTGAGAACTCCCTCAGAGTCAGTCACTGCCAAGGTCCGTGATACTGCTGGGAAAGTAAAGCGTGTTACACCAGGGATGGTTACTGGTGCGAATGGTAGTGCCTTCTTCAAGCGGTTCCGTCCAGCTACAATGGTCAGTGAGAGTCGTGAAATAGGAAGGGGGAAGAGTGTGCTTGACAGTGACAGCGGTACGGACCAACAGGTTTTAGGAAACAGCAGTACGTCATATGCAGGCAAAATGGAGGACGAGCAATTCAAAGGATTTCCTGTAGAGGCGTCTTCACTCGGCAACAGCACTGTTAAGGATCGTAGGTACCCGATGAGAGACAGAGTACCAAAGACGGTTACTGATGTATAGTGTGTTATCTGCAGTGTAGGACATTTGTTGGAAACAATGTATTCGTTTGTTATACTCTTTGTAATGTAGGCGTGAGTGACTGGTTTGTGTTCTCTAGTGTATTTTTACTTTCTTTTTAGTATTGGTTTATATACCTATTCTTCTTCCAAATGGTTATGTGGGGGAGGAGTGTGGGATATTTAAGTCTGTAACATTGGCCGCATTGGAGACTTGTGGACAGTTGGGAAAAGATGGCCACATAGCTTGATCAAATGTAACTTTAGTTGGTGATTGACGAAATAAAAATGTAACACGGAGCTTTATCAATTAAACGAAATAACATATAAATTTAAAATATTTGTTTTAATTACGCAGTTTAAAAACACGAAGAGTTATTTGGTGTTCACTGTTACAAAGAATAAACCAATGGTATTGTTCCCAGTTTTAAAACCATGCAATCAAAACTACCCGTCAAGTTTTAGGCATTACTAGCTAATTTAAATGGCCGTTATTTCCATCATATTGGTAATTGGATGTTAACCATATTTTTTTAATTCAGTTGAAGTAATTTTTTGTTAGTTTGCGCTTCAAATAATGTAGGCTATTTTTTATATCATAGTTAAACTTTGTGTTTCAATTGGAGATAAGCTAATTTTTTACTATTCTACAATTAATAATACATAAAATTTATTTCTCACAGATGTTCTTTGTTAAATGTACGTACGTACTGTGTGGAAATTCCATAGTTAATAAAAAAAGTTTATAAAAATGTAGTACCTATTTAAAGTAACCAATAGAAAGCACTAGTGGTAAAGATGGTTAGGTATTCATCTCCATCTAGCGGGAAAAGTGAGAACTATGTAGGGACTGCATGAAAGACTGTATGAAAACCTTCGCCACAAACACACAACGGAATATTAACAATTCAAGATCCACACAACTTAGAAACGTCATAATGTAGAAAGTCACAACTTAGAACTATCACAACTTAGAAACATACAACTTAGAACTGTCATAACTTAGAAACACGTAACTTAGAAACATGCAATGCAGAACCCCACAACTTAGAAACATCATAACGTAGAAAGTCACAACTTAGAACTATCATAACCCAGAAACACACAACTTAGAACTGTCATAACTTAGAAACACATAACTTAGAAACACGCAACGCAGAACCACACAACTAAGAAACGTTGTAACGTAGAAAGTCATAACTTATAACTATCACAAGTTAGAAACACACAACTTAGAACTGTCATAACTTAGAAACATGCAACACAGAACCACACAACTTAGAAACATTGTAACGTAGAAAGTTATAACTTAAAACTATCACAAGTTAGAAACACACAACTTAGAACTGTCATAACTTATAAACACGTAACTTAGAAACACGCAATGCAGAACCACACAACTTAGAAGCGTCATAACGTAGAAAGTGGCGGAGTAATATTGTCAATGTAGTCGGTAGTGGCGCTATCCTTGTAGCGTTCGCGCACTGCTCACACCTGCATTACGCTGTGCACATGGGCACGTTTTTCGCACACACTTCTGGCCTGTGCGACGAGAGGAACACCTGCGGGTAGCATCACCTGTTTGGAAATGGACAACTTACACACACACATACATAAATTCATGTTGCAATGTATGATACTTTAGTCACTATATGAAACTTTGTAAATTTTAGCACTTAAAATTTAGTAGTAACATGTAATTTGCATCTGTACCCTACAAAGAAATTTGTTATAATTTGGAATGCCATTAAAAGTAAAACCTTATTTAAATGTCATGACTTTATTTAAAGTACATTTTGCCTATTTTTCAAGATCATTTGATATAAAAATGTAATTTACCACTAATTTAACTCCACCTATCATACTTTGTGCATTAACCTTTATGGAAAATTTGTCTTTGCACGAATACAATAAATTTTGTATAGTTATTGTTTTAAAATGAACGGCATTACTTTATTTAATTCAGTTTTGTTCTATAGGGGAACCAAATTACACACAATTTAGTATTTTCACATTTTATATTAGCAAACTACCATTAAAAACCATGCTAGATAAGCGCCAATATAATTTGTAGAACATCCAACGTGACCTATGTTTGCAGAGCAGAACGAGAAAAAATTGTCCACACTACCTAGGCCGTGTTACGGATGTGGCTGATCCCTTGATGTGAAGACACGAAATCCAACCTCCTTATTGAATCTAGTACTATTTCTTAGGCACATTGAGCGGTACAATCGCTGTAAAAAAATTTACTGGGTGAAATTCTGATCTACACTTACCCGTATCTATATCAGTTGTTTACATTTTACCCGGTTTGTCGGGAGGCGTGCGAACTGGTATTACGTGTCAATATTTTGGTTTATAATTTAAGACTTTGTTTAAATTATGATGACGTGTAGAGAGTAACCAGAGCACCAAAAAAACAATGGGAAGTGGCAACAGCCAGCTTTCAGGCATAGACGTTGATGAAAAACCTGTCCATGTAACTGACTGCTGGACACATTATTCTGCTACTGTTAACGCTGAAAATTCTTCCTTGTCAATATTCATTGGACCTGTATTAAACGATGATTTGGGTAAACTTGAAAATGATTTATTGAAGAAAAGTGCCAAGGTATGTTTATTGATTTCATATAAAGTGACCTAGTCATATCGAGATGCCGTAATACTGTGATAACGTCTACCATCACTACAGTCTTACGGTTCACGCGCAGGAATATTGGGGGTTTGAACAGGGTACATAGCATGCTTGTTTTGAAAAATTTATTTCCTTTAATGAAGCTAACTTAGGGTTACTCCTGTGAAACGCAGATGGCGGGGCTGCTGGAGGACTTAGTGGAGTCAGTAGATGAAGGAAAGCAGGTAGACTCTATTTTTATAGATTTTGAGAAGGCGTTTGACAGGGTGCCGCACAGGAGGGTGATGGAAAAGGTGGAGGGGTTGATAGAGGACAGGAGGGTGGTAAATTGGACAGGGGACTTCTTGAGGGACAGGATCCAGCGAGTGGGTGTGGGTAATGAATGGTCAGAAGAGGGAAATGTGACGTCAGGTGTACCACAAGGAAGTGTCATGGGACTCTGCTCTTCCTGATCATGATGAATGATGTAGGGGAGGAGTTGAAAATTAGGCTGCGGTTGTTTGCGGATGATTGTGTGCTCTATGAAACTGTGGGGAGGACTTGGAGAAACTGGAGTGCTGGTCGAGAGAAAATGAAATGGGAATAAACGTAGGGAAAACAAAGGTGGTGAGGTTCACGAGGAAGAGAAGGGTGGAGGGAAAAGTTTACTACTGGAAGGTACAGGTGATCCAGGAAGCTGAGGATTATAAGTACCTGGGAGTGATCCTGTAGAGCGACTTGGGGTGGGGAAACCAGGACAAGAAGGTGGTGAAGAAGGGCAGGAGGGGATTGGGGCTGCTTAGCAGGACACTGAAAGGGACAGGTAGGAAAGTTAAGGAAAAGGCGTACGCGACATTGGTAAGGCCAGTGTTGGAATATGCCGCGGCGGTGTGGGACCCCTATGTGGAGAAAGAAATTGAGGAGTTTGAGAGGGTGCAGCACAAGGCAGCGAGATGGGTGACAGATATGTGGAGGAGAAGGGAAGGCGAAGGCAGGATAGAGGAAACACACAGACCATCGGTGATGATGAAGGAGCTGGGGTGGGACACGCTGCAAAAAAGGATGAAAGTAGAAAGGCTAGTGAGAATGCATGAAGTAATTCGTGGGAAGGGGGGGGGGGGGCTGGGGAAAGCTGGGAGCTAGGTTGAACAGAGGGCTGTATCAAGGAAGGAGGGATCATGAGTGGAAGATTCAGAGGGAATGGAGACGGACAGAGAGAGGAAGGCAGGTATTCCTTGTGAGGACGGGGCGAGAGTGGAACGAGCTTGACGGGAGGACACTGGATGTGGGAGGAGGGAAGGAACCTTACGAAGGAGGCTCCAGATGGGGGAGGAGTTAGGGTATTTGGGGGGTGGGAACTCCTTTCCACCGGGCAGATGCCCAATTGCAGGTGTATTATTATTATTATTATTATTATTATTATTATTATTATTATTATTATTATAATATTAGGTAGACTTATATACGTGCCTTTTAATTTTGTATAGAATACGATACTGAAGATAAATTACCCACGGCATCAAATTATAGGCATCAATCCTGTGCAAATATTGAAGACGGACGGGCGCCGCGAAACAAAGGCAAAAAAAATTTGATAATCAAATTTTGAAGTGGAACTTTTTTACTGAGAGGTCTACAATTATCGAGCGTTACAAAAATTATGATCGTACGAGGGGAATAGTTGGGTACTTGGTTGGGGAACTGGTAGAGGATAGTGTCTCAGTGGTGACGCTACTCTATCACATGCTCTAGCGGTCGAATGGGAAAACGGCAAGGTACGTGGCGTAGCATGCTATATGCTAGTTGTAACAGCAGGAAGAGGAGATGGCAAGGGAGAGTTAGAAATGATGTAGCAATGATGCTACGGAATTCTCGTAACACTGCTTGTGTTTGTCGACTCCTCAGTTTTCGTAATGGCTAACATTTGATGCTACCATATTTCTTTTATGTTATTTCAAGTATCTGCAATGTATTTATTATGGTAGAAAAGAGTTATTGATTTGTGAAATTAACAAGTACCTATCATTAATTTTTATGTAAATAGTATGATTGAAAATGTAAAAAAGGACTTATAAATTTAAGAGTTTAACTTCATAAGTGTAATTTGAACACCGTAATTTGAAATGTCAAAAGGGCAAATAGGCTTGTGAGATAGACTTTATAAGTGTAATTTATGTTCAATTGGATTGTTTGTTTTTTTCATTTGAGTTCATACCCCGCATCTAACTAAATAATCTCAATTATTATCTCTTGTTGAATTAAAAAAAAAAAGTATTTATCTATCCCTAATAATATGTTTCAGTTCTGTCACTGTGGACTCCACGCAAACACTTTTTTTGTTAGGTACAACAATATAATTGCATTTATAGGTTTATGGTCCCATTAAGTGGGAAAAAGTTCACCACAATTGAAGAGGTTTGAGAACTAAATCTACAGAATTTTTTGAAAATTTAGCGCATTCTTAACATGTCTTACGTAAACATTGTTCAATTATTCTAGTATTACTTCATATATTTTACTATATATTAGTTATATCTCAGCTGTGTTGCAGAGTCACTGTAGTGTAAACAACCCAGAATAGCATTCCAGGACATAAGCATGATGAAACTATTTGAAATCTTAAGTATGTCGACTCCCATTCAGCAATTCCCTGCACTTTAATATGTTTGTCTTCTTTCTGCAAAAATCGTAAATCGTATTGCTAGACACAGCTCCACTTACGAGCACAGAGAGGTGATGCGGAGTCATCCTGTGTAGCTCTCTGGTTCTGCAAGATTGACGAAACAGGAGCAATCTGGAAGCTGATGACATACCTGCTTCTTAGTTCTCCTGTTGCCTTTGTACTTTAGGAATGGTGTTATCACCAGGCACAGCTCCACTCGTTAGCACTGTGATTTGTTGATGAGTCTCTGATGTAGTGTAGCCCTGGATAGCACTCAGGGTTGGCAAGGTTATCGCAACAGGTTCATTATAATGTGTGATGACTTCACTTATATGTTTGCATTGTGGCTTCATACTGCAGATAGGTATCATTAGCACAGAGGGGTGTTGCAGAGTCTCTGTAGTGTAGTGTAGCCTTAGATAGCACACCGAAATGGCAGAGTAGTCTGGAGTGCGATGATTCTGTTCAGCAACTCTATGGATCTTGATACCCTTGTAAACAATCATGCTTCAGGACATGGTGTCACTTGACACAGCTACTCTCCTTTGTTCGGAGAGGTATTGTAGAGTTGTTCTATTGTAGCGTAGCCTAGGGTAGCACTTCTGAATGGTGACATTGATGAAACGGGTGAAATATAGAGTGCAATTATCTACATTGCGGTGCATGCTGTGCCCAGGTGTTGCAGGAACATAGTATTACTTGACAAAACCCATGTTGATCTGGCATTTTGTTGTGATTGGGGGAGGGGATATACTGGCATCAAGCCTGCCAGCATTGCAATTTGTAATTTTACTGAGTTTTGGAAGGTATTTGTTGCTTTTAATGTTAGTTAGGGCTCATAATAGGGTAATGTTTAGATAAGGGTTTAGGTTAATGTTTTTCAGGAATATTTGGTTAAGTTTTCGTGTGTGTGTATGCACAGTCTATCATGGTCTTCATTGCAGGAGCTCAGGGGCAGTCATCATGAGCTTGAATCAAAAAGAAACCAAAATGCTTTTTTTTACTGTTTTTTATGATCATCAACAACACTTTAGTGTCTTAGTTTTTCACTTTTTTTTTCTGAGTAATTGGTGTAGCGGCGTAGAGTTGGGTCAATAAAAGCTGTTGATAATTTCTGACCAGGCCTCGAACCGTAATAAAGCCCAAAAACTAGTAAAATTATATTTTGATTGTGGTTTTTATAATTGTTTTTAAGTGTGGGTGAAATAATTTGTTGATATGTCATGACAAGTGCACATTTCCTAAACAATACGTTTCCCATTGAAACTGGCTAAATATTGCAGACTCTTAAGACTCAAAAACAGTTTCAAAGATTTTACAGTTATATAATTTGAGTCTTTATCAGTTATAATTATTACATTGTAAGATAGCTTTTAAGTGTGCATGTAAGATTTAAAAATTGAGGTTAGGTTTTAATATTTGCCGAAAACGTGTACCTACACTCATACTTAGATCAGTCTCTGTGATTATTTCAACTTGTAGGTACGAGCCTTATGCACAATCAATGCAGCATTGCTTAGGCCATAAAATAATCATCTCTATCTCTGTAAATATGTATTAAGGAAAATATTAAACTTATAAAAAACATTAGATGTAGGTAAATAAAAACCCTTATAAGAACATTTTTAAATATATATGATTTTTGTTGTTCTTGCTGAATTGCTTGAATATAACATTCAAACATTTCCATGTAACTGATTTACATAATATATTACATACAGAAAATTTTCAGTGTATTTTTTTTAATAAAAAAATATATTTTTTAAAATGTGTGCAACATGCCCGAAAGAAGAGTAGTAATGAGAACAAAGAATAATTACTTCAAAATTCAAAATAGAAAAAAAGTTAAAGATAGAACCTTATGTTAAAAGCAAGAATTTAACAGTTTGAACTGAAATGGAATTTAAAAAGAAAAATTAAAAATACCACAGTAATGTGCATAATGGCTCGAGACATGATTTTTTTTAATAGCATGTTTTAAAATTTTTGAGTAGAATGGGAAAAACAAATGATTAAGGGGGGCGGGGCAGAAAGCATATCATACAAAAGCTGTGTGAAATTATACAACAATATATTTTCAAAGAAGCAAATTTAATTCTTAATTAGTTAAAGTAATGTTATATTCACATCATTACAGTTACCCACTTGTTTTGGTTGGCCTCAATTAATTAATTTTTTTTTCTTTCTATTTTAATGTTATTGTTACATTCCAAAATAGAATAAAACACATGGCTATACCATTTAAAATCAAAATGTTTGTTTTGGGCTTATAATTCAGAGGGAAATTGTGAACTGGTGCCATTTTCTCTGAGAGGCATTATTTTTTTCCCAAAAAACTACTAGTCATTTAAAAGGATCAATAACAGATTGTGATTGTAAGGTAATCTCTGATTTGGGGCTAGCTTATCAAGTAGGATATCATCATTGTTTAAAAACATTTTGCAGGGTCACCGTAAGTGATTAATTATGCTTGAACTCCACTGAAGTATTAATTCCGACTAATTACCTACTGCTTTCAATTTTTTAGCTAGTGATTTTTGAAAGATGCCATACCATATGTCAAATTCATGTGTTATCTATCTATACTTCAATCTTATTAATTTACGCACCTTCAATCCCTGTTGGAAACTAGAAGGGTCACATGAAATGTGGTTGTGTTGTCCTAACAAGTTATGTGTTTTTTTTTAAACTCACAATCCACTTTGTTCTTTTAGCAGTTGAACAAAACAAATGATTTCACTGATAATATCCATTGTTGTGTATGTAAAAAATTTTACGCTGAATCTGAGACTGTCAATTTTCCAATCTCCAGCCAACCACAATCCCGATTCAGATGATTTTAAATATTACAAATGTGATTTACTCTCTTTTACTCATACTATATTAATAGTGGGACCAAGATATTTCTTTATGATGCTAAAGTAAGCAGTATGTGATATCAGTCACAGCCCTATAGTATCTGAAAAGTTTGAATACAGTATTACCAAGGCTGTGTTACGGCATTGCTCATAAATCAAACCAAAGCAGATAGAAAGTTAATCACGCTAAATGCAACCAGTTGTAGCAAAGAGCAAACCACGTTAACTGCTACCATTTATGTTACGTTGCGGCAGTGTAGGTAAATAAGATTATATACATAAAAACTACCATTGACAATTACACACTGCTGTAACAGTGGATCTTTTAGTTTCACAAGGATATGAGGATAGAACAGAAACAAGGTGTGATTCCGTCAGAATATAATTACTCTATATTTATTTAAATTATGAAACTTATAACAGTTGAATGAGAGACAAATATATAAGAGGTATTAAAATGCGTTAAAATAAAATTTCAATTACATAATTAAAAAACTCTCGGATATGTTAAAAATATGGGCCGGCCCTAATTAGATTATTAGAGGTTTCATTTAATATAAAAAAACAAATTAATTAAAAAAAAAATACAAAGAGGCACAAACAATCCCCATGTAAGCGCTTAAAGTCCAGAACGAAAGTTTTATATAGATCTTAACTTCAAACGTAGTAATTTAAATGTTATTCCAAAGGTTCATAAATATAGTTGGATCGGAGGTCTGATGCTCGCTGGTCGGAGTCCAGCAGTCAACATGGCGTCAGGGCGCATGTTTGTTGGAGAGGGAGTGTGCGAGAATGCAGCTAGTTCCGCATCCGGCTCTTGGACCTGTCAGACAGGGAAGGTAGCTTCTAGAGCCCGAAGCGTAGCACGTCTGGATTTGAAGATCGCGGGAGTCGTGGGCGTTTCCATAATTTCAAAAAAAAAAACAATAATAACTACTATGCAGTGTACAGGCAGACTAAACTACTTAAAGGAATGTATAGGGATAGCATCCCTGGTCTAACTGACTACATCTCGGTTACGGCCGGACAGAAGTCTTGCTGTGCGTCTCGCCGATCCGCCGATAATCTAATGAAGTCCGTCTGGAATCGCGACGCGAAGTGTCCCCGGAGGGGCCGCGTCTCTTAATTAAAAGGAATAACTCAATCAAAAGGTGGGGGGAGACTTTGGCGTCCGGACCGAAATGTTCCAAAGTTCTCCAAGTGGGACTCACAAAAAACTCTGACTTCGATATCTCGAAGTTGGTAGCACTGGCCGATTTTAGCGCTACCTGTTGAGGGGTGTCTGAAAAAAAAGGGATCGACTCGTCCGAGGCGTCTGCTACAGCCTGGGGCTAATGGAGGGACAGGAGAGAACTCTGGCGGCTGGCAAAAAGACTGCAGAGGAAAGTAGCTGGGAGGTTAGCAATGTTGCCACCAGTGGCCTATTTCATAAAACTACAAGTCTACAAGTTACTAGTTACAAGTTACAAGGGAATTTCTTACAAGTGTGAATCTGAAGTGTTTCACAAAGAAAGTTGCTTGACTTGTAGAAGTTGGTGCACTTGTAACACATACCTACAAGTTTACGAGTCAGCTGACTATTATTCGTGTTTTTATCATGTAACAAATTTGTAGGTTATAGTTGTGAAGTGTATGCTGATAAAAATGATTTCATTGACATCATTTACAAATGTTTTGATACATCTGTGTACTGTTGCTTTGGAAATACCACGCATATCTCCAACTGCATGGTACTGTCCGCCATTTCCCAACAAATGTAGAGAGACAAATATTTCTTCCCTTGCAGAAAACGATTTATTTCTTCGTGTAGGGTGATCCAATAGATGACCTATATCTTGTACTAGCTCCTCTAGTTTAACAGCACTCATGCGGAACCTTTCGTTATACTCAAATACTGTGCCAAATTCCATTGTCACTCTCTCTAAAATTGCGTGGTCGCCTCATAACCTCAACATCTATATCATCTTCATCAGAATCGGTAAATATAATAATATCCATTGTATTCTAAGATGTTATAATATCATTCTATACACAAGCATAGACTTATTAATGATTTACAACTAATATAATTGGACTTACACAATATTCTACCTATGTATTGACACTAGTAGCAATTTCTCACAAGTTACAAATGCTTGCAAGCTACAAGTTTGTTTATGAAACAAAAACATTTATTTACTTGTAAAATTAACTTGTAACTTGTAGCATTTCACGTGTAACTACAAGTATTTACTTGTAGCTTTATGAAACAACAATATCAAAGTTTTTACAAGTTACTAGCAAAGTTACTTGTAACTTGTAGACTTGTAGTTTTATGAAATAGGCCACAGGTGTCGCGGGCGTTAGTTCCACACGCTGGCGACAAGTGCAGAAGTTACTATTTCTGCCACTAGATGTCGTGTGTGGTCCATATTTGCACATATTTTTTCTGTGGCAAACCGTCCTTGAAGTAGGCCACTGCCTGGCAAGTTCACTCCAGGGCAATGATCCTGGGCTAAATTCTGAGAATCAAAGGGTAGGGGGGGACTGGGGGGTGAGGGTGGACAAAAAACGCAACGAGGCTGGGAAAGAGGGTCCACGAGATACTCGGTCGTGCCGAGACTCGCTGGGCTCAGCGGGCCTCTAAGAAATAGAGCTTGCAAGCCAGAAGCTGCTCTATGCAAGTTTAGTCATGTAGGGAAATAATATTACAGACCACGGACGTGACTGCAAGTGGGAGAAATGTCATCCGGGCTGCTAATGACGTCTTTAGACTTGCAAAAGATCAGATTGGCCCCTGAGAAAAGGTGCCTCGGCCCACTGCAGCAAAGTTTAACTAAGTAGAGTACACCAGCCTAACAAAGTGTAAATCACCCTTTTGTAACCAATTTATATGGGAAATAATATTTCCAAAAATATTTTAAAATTATAATGAAAATTAAAATTAAAAAAATGTGCCTTAATACCTAATTTTCGGCACAGCTGCAAATATACCTGTCTGTTGCTGTCTGAATACTAAGAGTGTTTTTTATTGTATAGTATAATTTTGAAATCGCCATACAAATGTGTACCCTTTTATACAGTTTATTAATATCAATAAGGAAGGCTTCTTTACTATAGTTTTGTACGCTTCTTCCGAGTAAAGAGAAAACTTTTATAAGGTGTATTGGTGATTAAAAAAATTACAGTTATGCAATATATTTATCTCAGAGGTGGAAGTTGCTGTAAAATATCAAAATTTAGGTTTATTGACTCTTTTTCAGGTCAGTATCTTGTGGATCATTAATTGAGAAGGGAAATTATATGTTATTAAATAACCAACAGCAATCTCTTGGAATGTCTGTCACAATTTAATAAGTTGAAGTTACTTGTAAAAGTTACAAAAGGTTTTCAAGAGTTTTAACCAAAATCTAGCAGAATATGTGGAACTTTCAAACCATTGAAATCGGCTAGTACAAATTTAAATTTTAAAGAGAAATTGCATCATTGGTTTTTTGATACATTTCGATTTTAACCTGGCTAAAAGTCAAACTGACTCTCCAAAAATAATTTTGGCCGCTATCAAAAATATTCAGAAGATTCTTATTATTGAAGTTATCTTTCCAGTTGCGAATTTAGGATGATTTGTCTTTCCGAAGACAAAATTCACGTAAATGTTTTAGATAGATATATTTTTGTCTTTGAAAATACACACAAACTCCATTACATCATTTCCACATAGTTCCATACGAAACAGTACATTTGAATTACCTCACTCACTATGCAAACTTGATTCAAAGTTAAGAAGCAGAAACACACTGAAAAGTTCTTAACGAATAATAAAATTTCTCGATTAAGCCCTGGGAATGTGTCACGTCCATGGTACCGCCAAGGAAAACAAGTCCTTGGGAAGGTTTAGTCAAAACATTGTATCAGCGTTGTGGGCTCACCCCGACATCACCAATCAAAATATTCTAATTACCAACTATAAAACAAAGGTTTAAAAAATATGGCACAGCCTAGACCGCGCTAAATCATTTTCTTCACTACATTTATATTTGTAGGTCTTTTAGCCACCGAACAACATGCCTTAGCTGGTCAACATTCGAGCTGAGACTAAAGAAGTGATGCAACTACGTCAAACCATGTTGAGTGTAGGTAGCTGCATGGCTCCGTAAACCAATCAGAACATAGCTTCTATGTATAAGCACACAACACTACATAAAGTATATTACCCTCACACCTAGGTGCTTCTGTAAAGAAGAAACAAAATATTACAGAGTCTTTTCTGATTGGCTGCAACAATAACCTGATAAGTTTATCATCTCCTGTGCTAGCTAACACCTTTTCGTTTTTCACATAATATACACAGAAAATACCAGTACATCTATGCTACATATAAATTGTCTATAAAATTGATTCCGCCATGTGGCACACCTGTCTTTCGTACTTTATTTCACAAACACAATACTCAATGTTCTAGAAACTTAAGTAAATCTTCAAAATGAAAACAATAATGTAAAATACAAACATAAAAACTATATTTAAAGTAAATAAAATACCGAAAAATATGTTTATACTAATAGTAGTATAACAGTGAATGTGAAAACCAGTAAAAATGTTCATAAATGGCTTTTCTAAATAAAATAACGAAATATTAAAATTGATCACAAGACTATTGAAAATGGTAAAATATAAATATGAAAAACTAGGCCACCCTTACCTTGAACCTGTACAACCGATTCATCTGAATGACTAATATCTCCATATTTATTCATTTCAAAAAATTCTTATAAAAGCTGAGGAGAGCAGGGTCCCGTAGTGATATATTTTCTTTTGTTTGTAGGTGAAAGAGAGATTCCTATTCGAGTGCTTTGGAAATTTACAGACTGATTAAAGATAATGGTTTACCTTCCTTAGAGGATTAGCTACTGCGTGCCGGCCTTTGCAGGGAGTTTTTCAGGGGCGCATCAGTGGAAGGCAATGGAAACAGTAAGCAGAAAAAGGTTGTGCATCTCTGGAAACCTCAAGAGAAGAATGAAGCAGCCGGAGGGAATGACAGGAAGTGAAACGGAGTTGCAAGCTCCAATACTGGAACCCTTCGCTGTGGGGAAAATCCTGCAGCTACGTCATTGTTGAGCGAAGAATAGACTAAGACAAAAAATAATTAATCACACTAAATCACTACATTGTCTAAAGAAAGGAGAGGGAACTAACTACCTATCACTCAGGACTACATCCCTTTTTCTTTTCGATCAGACATTACAAAAAACAGCTTAAACCCAAAACAGTTGGTCTAAACTACTACAGGGTTTACATTAAGACTATCTGGAGAGGGTAAGTGAGTTACGTTTTTAAAGTCGGTATTAGAGCCGAGAAGAAGGGCCTGAAGAGTAGTTTACAATATAGCAGAGAGATGGCCTCCAGGCTGCGAAAGTAGGCATGATGCAGGGAAAGTAGTTTGTGCCTCCAACTAGTATTTTTGGCACAATTCTAAATTTGAATTTTTGAAAAATAATGTCGCCAGTCATTATTTTGCTGCAAGAACTTAAACTTTTTCCACCTCCTGTACACTCCCGTGTAATCTTTGTCAGACCTGTCTCCCCAATCGTTCCCAGCATAAATATAATTTTGCCTACCATCTAATGACCCAGCAAGTGCTATCGTCTTATCCCCGCTTTGGCGCACGTACGTCGCCTATAATTCCTCACCGAGCCGTGACAAGAAGTGCTATGTCCTGCAAGGTATTAGACCCGCTAGTTTCTGAGAGCCAGCCTTATGCGAGCGATTTCAGACACAATCGCGGCTCGTCTTAACTTACATTTCGGCACGCCGCTGGCTTAATTTCCCACAGCAGCACAGTTCCACCCCACCACCCGCTCTCCAGCTTTTCCTGGGAACACTGCCCAGAGCAGTGACTGGTCCTTAACCTCGGCCAGGGACGATCTGTCTCAAGGTCTGGACACAAGCGTTCGAATGTACTGCCTCTGACCTCTAGCGGCAGAGTTGCGAGTTATTTCCCCTGGGTGTTTGAACACCCGCTAACGCCTGCCCCCTGGCGCCTCATGCAAACAGTGCCCCGTAGCTCATTTCCAAGCCACCAGAGTGCTGCACTAGTCCCCTCCATAAGCCCAATGCTTTAGAATACACCTCGTGTGAGCGATCTCTCCTTGTTTCGGACACCCCTCAGTAGGTCGCGCTGACATCGTCCAGTAACACCAACTTCGAGATATTGATGAAGACAGTAGTTATCGACCACTCCCTCGGAAATCATCGGAACCTTTCGGTCCAGAAGCCGAAGCCTTCCCTCTTCCTTTGATTGACGTCGTCTTTTAATTACGAGTCTCTCCCGCCCCAAACTTACTTCGTGCCGCGACAGCAGACTGACCACACAGCATCGTTGGCGAGCCGCACATCAAGACTTCACTCCGGTCGTCGTCGTTTAAAGATGTATTCAGCTAGGCAAGGGATGTGCTCCCTACAACTTGAGTAGTTAGGAATTAGTCAGTCTACGTACCTCGTAGAAGTATTCATGCTTCGGTAATAATATGTACTTTATAATATAGATATATTTTTTTGGAATCATGGAAACATCCGTGGCAACCGCGTGTTCGCGAGCTCCGCACCCTGGCTGACGCTGGAAGCCATCTCCCTGTATGACTGGGTCCAAGGGCCGGATGCGGACCTAAGAACACCACCCACGAGTCCTTCCCCCAGCAGTCAGGACGACTAAGGCCCCCTGACGCCTCGTTAGCAGCTCAACTTCGACCAGCAATCGTCAAACCTCCAGTCCTTCTGTTTTTGTTATATCTTCAGAATAACATTAAAACACGACGTCGAAAGGATCTGAACACCAGAAATTTTTCTTTCGTAACTTTAATCGCTCTAAGTGTGTTGGGATAGTTAATAATTAACCTGTTTATTGTTGCTGATTATATTTTAATTGTATCTATTGATTAATGGTAGTTTTCTGTTTAGGGCCGGCCCATTCTTTAGATAATCTAATTTTAAATCTATGTTAATATAATCCAATAATTTTCATATATTTGTCAATCAATTTATCAACTATTATTTTAATGGGAAAGTAATTAAAAGTTAAATAAACATAGAGGTACAATATCTAGACAAAATCATTATTTTGCCTTTTGAAACTAGAAGATCCACCGGTTACACTAGTCATCAAGAGAGAGTAAAGTGTGACAAAATGTTAACAGAGTTTAGGTTTACTGTTCACTCTGTTATCACTGATGTGTAACAAGTTTCGACTTTGTCCGTCAGAGGGTGTGCGATGGTCGTCCAGTGTACAGCACTGCAAGACCAGAGTTCTCAAAGAAGAGGCAGAGGGGGTCTGTGAAGGATGCTACGTGAGGACCCGGAGGGCAGGTAGAGTGATAGCAGGAAACACTCGGAGGAAGGGGAGGGAATAGACAAAGTGCTAACATTGTTGGAGCAATGCTACGTGGTGCTCCACTGTCAGTCGTGAGTGCTCCAAAGCTCTGGGCAGCACAGGGCATCTAGGCTAATGACATGGGCCATCTGGAAATGCAAGGCATTTATCTCTCTGAACATGCCTGAAGCACGGAGCAGCGGAGATGACTATGTGCCTGCACTAATGAAACTGGCACAACAGACATACCCAGGGAACGATAGGGGCAGGTTTATCAGGCACTGCTGCTAATGCAGCATCTGAATGTAAAATGGACAAGCTAGGCTCTTGTGAAGACCATTGGATTAACTGAGCTAAGTGGCCTGTAGAAAAAATTTAAATCATAAATGCCCCAGGAAAATTAAACCAAGAAAAATATTTAGAATAGAATGATAGGAAGACTTAGTTAAAATACCTTAAATAATTTTCCAATTAATTTATATGTGCCAAAGAGAACCGTGTTTAACAGCACAGTTACACCCCACATACCACCGGCCACATTTTGAACAGAATATGATCAACTTGAACAAACACTCCCACAAAAAAAGGAAATATTTGCTGGTAAATGTGTGTTCCTTGGCATCATCAGAAAGGAAATTTTTTCCTATTCCTCATTTTTATAAGGTAAAAGTATTTCTTTACCAGTAGGTACTTTATGTTCCTATAGTTAATTCGAAATCGACAAAACAAGAATCTAAAGGATATGAACAAACACTTTCTTCATTAATTTTTTTAGTTTTACAATATATTTCCCTATTATATGAACTTGCATTTCTTTATTTGTTTCTGTGACTGCATTTCATTTTTTGGCTCAGAGCAGCTGTGTTTTTAATGTGGCAGTTGCACTTCTAAGAAAGAAGATTTGTACCAAGATGAGAATTCAAAATCATTATCTTGAAAGTGAACAGATGATACACTTGTATATTTGTTCAGTTCAAGAGAATACCAGGTTTATTTTGTTCACCTACAGTGAACAGTGATTTTATATAGGATAGAAACTTATGGAAGGAGTTATTTCATCAGATAGAAATACAACTCCTTTTAGGCATTGGTAAATTTACTTTACAATCATTAGTGAGTTACAAATTATTGCATGACAAGAACTCATGAATGAAAGGTGCACAGGAAATAAACAATGTAAGCTAGACACAGGCGAGATGGGCCTGTGCTGCTGCTTCCAATACTTTATGTTCTCTTATCTGGAGAACCGTGAACTACAGAACACTAGGGATTCACACAGTTACTCACTATGTTCCGAAAATGTTGAGGACTACTTACTTTTATTGTAGTGAGGTTCAGTAACATGTATTAATACTCATTGAATAGTGTTAAGTAATTTTTTTATTTGAGAGTCACGATTTTCCTGGGTTTCTAATCGTGGCCTACTGCGATGACATAGAAAAAATTATTCGCCCGTTATTCACATTGCGTTATTTGTCCAGATCACTACCTGCAGTCGAAAACGTACAGACATTACTATTAAAACAAAATAACGGAATGAGAGGCTCTTATGAAGACGAGGCATCCTGGGGAGAGAGAACGAGAGTGGAAGGGAAATGGAGCAGAATGACGGGGAAAAGGCAGAAGGAGTTTGACTCGGTGCAAGGTGTTACACGTGATAGAGCACCATCCAAGTGCTGGCATGCCTGAGCACCAGCTATAAGTATCTAGCTCCGGAGTGTCACTTTATAAAATCAGCTTTCATTTATAAGATTATTATTAGTGCTTAAATTATGTTATCAACTCTAAATATCTAAGCAGGCCACCCCAGCCAATGTTTCTCAGGGCTTTAAAAATATTCCATTGCAGTAACACTTCAAGTCACATCAGCAACTCATGAAGGGTCATCCCATGTCAAATCAGCACAGTTTTAATTTAAATTCAACCTGACCCTTTTATATTTGAATGATTTTTTGTTTATAGTTTAGCTGCATGAAGTAAATGAAGAATATATTTTTTTAGATTTTTTTAGTGATTATTTTTTTTTTCAATTAATTTACTAAAATTACAAAATACCCTAATTTTGCATGTTTCTGATTTAGAAAAAAATGTTATTCAGAAATGGTTGATGTTAAAAAGATATAATTGGTACCCTTTTAAAGCTTTTTTTTTATGGGCTTTCAAATGACATAGAAGTTGCTTCATTAAAAAAATTCCAAAAAATTATGGAAAATCCCAAATTTGATTTACTCAAAGTGAAAATTTAAGAAATTTAACAAAATTCCCAACAATTTTTTGCACCATTCTTATTTTACCTTTTAAAAATAATTTTTGGATCAATATGGGTTCATGAGATATGACTCATGTGTACTATTAAATACCTGCTCTTAACAATTACCACAGATTT
Organism: Bacillus rossius redtenbacheri; assembly: GCF_032445375.1. Classification (NCBI taxonomy): domain Eukaryota; kingdom Metazoa; phylum Arthropoda; class Insecta; order Phasmatodea; family Bacillidae; genus Bacillus; species Bacillus rossius. Next base: position 253,325,897 of record NC_086330.1, read on the forward strand.
ATGTCTCATATCATATGAGACATAAATCTGTAGTATACGTTAAGAGCAGGTATTTAATAGTACCAATTTTTTTAATTTATTTACTTTTAACCACTCTAAAGTACAAATATCGATGTTTTAAGTACTCACATACAAAGTAATTATTAACCATTTTTATATTCAGTATTTATTAGGCTACTTAAAAATTTTATTTTAACAGGCAGCATTTACATAAATAATGATAGTAGGCTAACCTGAGACTAAGTATAGTTAGTGTCTGTAATGGCTCACTCTCACTACAAGACATGACTGGCTAGGGCAGAGATTTTGGAATTAAAGGAAAGAAGCGAAAAATAATACCTGCATCATCTAAAAGTGTTTGACATATTTGAGGGTGTTCAATGTGTTAAAGCATGTATCACCATAACTTTAGAGTAGTTTTGTGCCTGACTGCATAATTTGTGTTTTTAAACTGGAGGAAGAAAAAAAATCACAAGAGAAGTGATTACTTATCTATCAGGTATGTGAAGTGTGAAGAACTACATAACACCAGTCAAAAGTGACTTAAGTGTATATAGGCAGGAAGAGTAGTTCTTTAACTAAGCGTACTGGATGCAGATAGTATAAATTCATTACATAGCTTGAAGGGAAGTTCATCAGATATAGAAAACTATATCTCCCGACAAACTCATAACACCGTGAAAGGTATATCATTGGTTATATGAGTCACTGCCTTTAGAAAGTCCCTCCCAAAATAACAAGCCCAGACATTATGTCATCAGCTCTACTTAAATTCTGAATTTGGCACAGTCTGCTGCTAGCATTTGTCCGAATAGAAAATCAAACACTTGAGTTTTGTTGTGATTTCTGACTGTCCAACACATAACACAGTTGCTATCTCCCTGTTTCAGAAGAAACTTTTAAACTTTTTGAAGCAGAGATTAAAGAGAACTCCCACAAAGATATTTTAATTTTCAAATGGGTCTAGTGCACAATATAAAAACAAGAAAAACTTTCTGAACTTGGCCACCACAAGCAAGACTTTCTAACTGATGCAGTATGGAATTTTTCAGCAACAGCACATGGGAAAGGGCCATTTGATGGTATTAGAGGTATCGTTAAGATATTGGCAGCATGTGCAAATTTTCAAAAGCCATATGAAGATCAAATAAAGACTTCAAGAAGATTCCGTGATTGGGCAAAAAAAAAAAAAACATTTTGGGTACTAACTTTACCCTTGCTACACAAGAAGAGTACATTGTAACAGAATAATTCTTGGCAAATAGGTTCAGCTCTTCACATACTATTCCTTGTACCATGAAACTACATCCTTTACTACCAGTAAAGGGAGGGTAAAATGAAAGTTTTAGCAATATTTTTATCTTTTGCTGAAACCTGGGTTGAGTGTTCTTTGGCATCTAAGGACATACTGGTAAGTGAGATATATGGTTACGTTGTAGCAGTTTAGTGTCAGATGGTGGATGGCTTATTATTTGGCATAAAACGAAAAGATACATGAAGTCAAACTGGCATTTACACACTGCAGGACCATCTCCATCCATCTTTCTCTTATCCCACAGTATCCAAAGAGAAATCAAGGCACTTCAGTGCAGAATCCCAGGTTAGCCTACTTGTATCATTTATATAAGTACATCTGTTCCATTTGGTTAGCAGCCTAATAAATAGTATAAATTAAAATTCTTATAAGTCTTTGTATGCAAGTACTTAAAACATCCATATTTGTACTTCAAACTGGTTAAAAGTAAATAAATGAACAAAAATTGGTGCTATTAAATACCTGCTCTTAACTTATACCACAGATTTGTCTCGTAGCTCACCATCATATTTTTTATATTTTTAATGAAGTAACCCCTATTGAGTTGTACAACATACAGTATGAAAGACCATTAAAAAAGCTTTAAAATTTAACCAATTTGAGCTTTCTAAAATCAACCGTTTTCAAGTTACAACTATTTTTCTAGATCAGAAACATCCAAAATTTGGGTTATTTTTAAATTTTTTAAGTTAATTAAAAAAAACTTAAAAAAATGAAAAAATCTATTTTTTCCTTACTTCATGCAGGTAAATTATAAACAAAAAATCATGGAACTCTAGAGGGTCAGGTAGAAAATGTGTGCTGATTTTATGTGGAGCCACCCGGAAGGTGTTTACAATATTGTATTTAATGAAATGGGATGTGTGTGCAGAACCTGATGTTGTACCGCCACCCGTGCATACTGAAGTTTGTGGGAACGTGGAGCAAGCACGGACGCGTGCACTTGGCGACGGAGAGTGCCGTGCCTCTGGCGCTGGGCGACCAGACCGCGCTGCAAGCGTGCATCGGCCTGCACCGCGTGCTCAGGGCACTCGTGTTCCTGCATCAGACGGTGAGAGTCCCAGTCACAAGCTTCTGGTGGGAAGTACATCTGGAATAAGAAATAATGCTGGAATGGGCACTTTAAAATAGTTTTTATTAAATGCAAGTTGTATATTTCTTAGTGAGAAAGTGGAGATAATATAAGTTTTCGTAAGAATCCAGAGAAAATTTAAGCTATGATATATTAAAAAAATATATCATATTTCAGCCTGCAGGTGCACATCTTAGGAATACCCAGAGGGGTGTTTTGGGGGTTCAAACCCCCGTCCGTTGAAGGAAAGACAAGAAAATTGTGAATGCTCATGTCATTCATAGCTCATTGTCTGTAATTCGTATAAACAAAGTCAAATCCCAGTGGTTGGTTCGTGATTGGTCAGTCTCAGTTCTCAAATTGTGGTGATTGATCTATGGACAAATCAGTACAACTCAACTTCGATTATATCTTAGTTTTTCTTAACAGAATTGGGCATTGGGTAGCAGTAGTGATTGCAACACTGCGACTTAATTTTGTTCAAAACTCCATAAAACTGTTAAATGAAAAAAATGTTCACGGTCTTTATTTGAAGTTGGGTACTTTCATTTAAATATTGTACATGTATCATGAAGAAAAACGTTTGATTATCATGAGATGCGTAATTTAAAAAAAAAATTTGAAAAAACTGAAACTTGAGTTTTTCGTCTTAGATGACATGGAACACATTGAGTGTGACGCAGTGTGAAGTGGTTTTTGAGTGAGTAGTTCAGTGGCCTCAGCTCAATGTGTAGATGTTTATATTCTATAGATCAGTCATTGCTAGGTCGTTAAGTGGAGCGCACACATTTTTTAACTTCTACGAGAGACATAAAAAATTTTTTGGCATTGTGATTGTAAGTACATATTAGAACATACATATTGTAACATATTGGTACATATTTATATGATAGTACAGTCCAAAGCCTATCTTTGCTAAAAATCTTTATAAATCGTGGCACATGAAAGAGAGGTTAGGTTAAAAACTTCATTTTTTGAATTCACACACTTCAACTGTTAGTTATTAACACCTTTACAGTAAAATTATACATCAATTGTATTGCCTTGCCAACGTCAACTTACTAGGGATAAGTTTGTAAAGTGCCTTCTTAGGTCCGATAGGTTAATTAATTATTTTGGCAATAGTAGTAATAGTTCTTTACTATTTTTATGTATTTTTTTATTAGGGTTGTGTAGGTATATAAATATTGTAAATTAAACTTACTTAGGTGAATTGAATAAAATAAATTGCGTACCAACTACAGACCTATAATAGTCGGCAAGTTAAACAAAGAAATTCAATGCTATTCTAATTATTTACTTCAGAAATAAATAAATTCTTTGGAATAAAATCAAAGGTTGAAGAGATTTTTCTACTAAGTTAACTTTTTTTCCAGTTAAATGTTTTTTTTTTTTTTTGGGTAGATTTCAAAGAAATTGTTCCTATTGTAGTAGTTACCAAAGTGCGACTTTCGAAAAATTATTATATAGTTTTTCGTTTCCTGGTCCTAAGACCTCAAAACCATCATCAACTCAAAAGTTTATATGTATATATTTATATACATCACAATTTTGTGGGCACGATAACTGTCACAATTTTTCACAAATCATTTCTAAACTGATACATAAAATCTATTAGTGGAAAATCTCGGTTGAGTTCGTTAATGGACCAGTAGGGTAGAAATGGGGAAGGTTTTTTGAAAAACAGAAAAATCGCTGTAACTCCCATAACATGGACAATATCTCATCTATTTGAGCGTATTATAACTTTTAAGGGTAATGCCAGAATCTTTTGTCTGAATAAGTTTTTGATACGACCAACCATAACTGCAAGGGGTTGAAAGAACAATGGTTGGCAGAAAAATATATAACTCCCTTCATAGGCACGACATCAAATTCGTACAAATTGTATATTAATCTTATAATTTTTATTTAAAACTTTTGTCTGAAACAATTTTTATTAGATGAACCATCATTGTAAGGGGTGGAAAAAATAAGGGGTAGAATAAAAAAAAATTTGTCACTCCTTTAATAGCTACATAATCAAATCTGTTCGGATTGTTTTTTAAATCTTATAATTTTTACCTCAAACCTTTGTCTGAAACCATTTTTATAACTTAAACCATTAGTGCGAGGGGTGGAAATAACAAGTCAAAATGTAATTACTTTTTTTTAATAGATATGCTATCAAATCCTTATAATTTTTTGTAAAATGCCAAAAATTTAGGCTGAAACAATTTTTAATGAAACAAACTATTACTGTAAAAACAGGGGTTGAAATTTAAAAAAATAAAACTTTCTTAGTATCAAATTTGTTGAAATTTATTAATAACCATCTTAATGTTACCATAAACCTTTGTCAAAAAGAAATGAAAGCAATGAAAAATAGTGTTTGAAGATCAAAAATAATTGCATAACTACCTAAGTGGACATATTGTGAAATTTGTTAAGACATTCATTGCTGGATGAATAAAGTTAAAAAATTTCAAAATATTTTCACTGCATGGAATATGAGAAAATTTTAAATCAATCTTTTTTGAATATCGGCAAACATATAGGATGTTATGTAGGCTACAGTTAGTTCTTAAAATGTTTCAGGAAATTATAGAAGTTTCTAAAATATAGCCAGAAGAAATAGGTACTTTGAAATCTACCTATGCCTGTAGGCAGTGCCGAAAGGGATTTTTTGTTTTATTCAGCTTGGTTAACCAAGGATTGCTTTGCTTATATAAACTAACCCTACTAAAATATCATGCATGATTCCCAAGTTCCCGGTTAATGGAATTTTTAATTTTTAGGTTCAGTATTTGTTGAAGGCCACATTGTAAAAAAAAAAAAATACGGAAAAAAAGAAAAATACTAATGTAAAGTCTATGGTCTTATATATATTACAGTAAAAATTCATTTTTGCAGTCTATGGAGTTTTTTTAAAAAATCTGGACATCCCTGAAAAAAATCCTATGGCACACAGGGATTTCAAAGTTAATTCGGGAAACTTTATGTAGGGAATGAATATTTTCATATTTTTCATGTAGTAAAATTGTTAAAAAAAAATAATGAATTCAGGATGTTTGTATAGTTTTTATAATATCGTCAATAAGAATGACATAGCCATGAGCTAGAGAAAACTCCCTTGAAGATAACATACCCACTTACTCACATAAGCTAAGAATTAAATTTATTCGCACCTTGCATTGGGGGTTGCAGTTATCAAAAATATACTCGGATTAATGATTTTGGTAATATTTAGAATTACTACAATTTTTAATACTAAATGAGTAAAAAAAAATTGGTTGTCTGTAAAGTCGGTTTACGGACGATAGTTTAACGTAACGTCATAACAAAACATTGATGAAATGATTGCATACTTTTATGAATAAAATTGAATCATTTTTATTGAATTATCACTATTTTGTATTGTAACACCCCTCGTGCCACAAAATAGAATTATTTGGAATTAATTATAAAAAAGAGCCTTGGAAACATGCTGGATAAAAAAAATAAGTTAAATAAATTGATTTACCAGAGGCGACACGAGGTGGGGAACAAACACAATTTAGGAACTTCCTGTAACAAGCAAGGAGGAAGTTGGGGGATCGTTAAAATCAATAAATAAAAACTACACGATTAACTTGATGTATATTTCCCTGTTTTATTTGCACTGATGAATTATCTTGTTTCCATTATTTTACATACAAAAGGTTTTAACAATTTTCAAAGATTAACAAAAGAAAAACGAAAATGGGCCGGCCCGTGCTTACTTAAACCAATTTACATTGTTAGTTTGAAATATAAACATTTGCATTATGAGTTTCACACCCAAAGTTGGATGGATCCGATGATTACATTGATAATTAGTTCTATTCGTTTTACATTTTCTTGAGAAAAACACTGGTCGCTGGTGAGTTGGTCATCCGCTTAAGATAGTTCGTAGCCAGGTAAGGGGGAAATGTTGAATTTACATTACCACCCGGGGTCTTCAAAACGATCACGTCGGGTAGTAGAAATGTTTCTTCTAATGTGACCCACGGAACAGGAAAGGGGGGGGGGGGGGGGGCCACGAGATGGGAGCATCAGTCTCTCCCTGTCATCGACCCTGTCTGCAACAGACCAAATCAAACCTGATTAGAACTTGTATACAGACAGTCTATGGGGCAGAAAATGCCCAAAAAAAAGATTTAAAGGAAAAAAAAAAGGGGGGGGGGGGGGGCGCGAATTATCACTCACCAAAACAGGGGAGTTGCCCAGCACGCTGCAGTCGTGGAGTCAGCCAGGATCTGGAGCTCGCGAATTGCGCGGCAGGACGCGGATGATTTCTTCATAATAACGATTAAAAGAAAAAAAATTTTGAAGGCAAATAATTAAACTATGCAGACAGACTAATCTACTATAGGATTGACTTGAGGGATAGCATCCCTTATGCAAAGCGACTACATAGTCGTTAGCGGTCGGATGAAGTCTTGCCGATTCGCCGATACTCGATGGAGATCTGTCTGCAGACGCGACGCGAGTAGATCTGTGTCGCGGCAAACCGCGTCTCGTAATTAAAAGTGCCCGCCGGCTCTAACAGGTGGAGGGAGGTCTGGGCCGCCGAAAGATTCCGAACTTACCCGAATGCGGGCGAGAAAAAAAACTCTAGCAGGAGTCTTGAAGTTGGCATCACTGGGCGACAGTAGAGAACTCTGTCGGAGGGGTCTGAGTTGAAAACAATCGACTCGCGCCTGGCGTCCATATAACTCAAGGGAAAGCAGGTGCTGCTCTCTGGCGCCCTAGAGGGTAGGTTAGCGGAGAAGTTCGCGACTTGGTCGCTAGGTAGCGCTTGTGATCAGTTTTGGCACACTCGCTTTTGCGAGAAGACCTTGAGAACGGTCACTGTTGCCCAGGGGGTTACGACCGGTCATTGGTCTTACTTGGAACTGAGAAGGGGGGGGGGGGGTAAAATGCAACGCTGATGGGAATCTACGTCCCGTCGTGGCTGCAGAGGAGCGAACATAACACTAACACGTGATGAAAAAAGCCAATCTCAGCTCGTCTCTGCGAACTGGTCGCCTGCAAGCTACAGGCTTGTCTATGCAGTTAGGGTCACGAAGAGAAATGATATTACAGGCTTGAGGCGTGACTGAAGGCGGGGGAAATGGTAAGCTGTCTGCCAGTCAGGGATTAGGCCAGCAAAATATCCGATACGCCGATGGGAAAGGGGCTTCAGAGCACTGAGACAAAGTTTAACTCAGAGGAGTACACCAGACTAACAAATTAAAATCACACTCTAGTAGAGAAAATAAAATTTCCACACAAAAATTTAAAATCATAATAAAAATTTAAAATATATCGTGTCAAATTTACTGATTAACGGCACAGTATGGATATAAAGAAGGAGTGAAATGAAATCTACAATTTAATTGATAAATTTACTTTTATTTGCACTCATTAATTCAAATATGTTTATTACTTTAATAGAGATTATTTTAACTATAACTTTTATACATGTTTGCTATTTAACTTCTTCCAATCTGTGTTATTCTGTTAAGGATAGGATGATGATAGGAAAAGTAGGAAACGAATGGGAGTGTTTCAAGGATGATGTGAAGGAAAATGGCTTACCCAACACCAAGATGCAGTCAAAAATAATATATTTGCGCCACGGACTCTGCAGCAATGCTAGGAGGAACGGGTTAGCAAAGAGCAATGAAAATGTTACATTGAAATGCATGAAAACAGAATTACGCCACGGACTCGGTCGCAATGCTAGGAGGTTGAGGTTAGCAAAGAACAATATAAAAATAATTTACCTTTATTGCCGAAATTGTTGTTGTAATAAGCAATGAAAACCAGAGATTAAAGTCCGTCGAGAATATTTTTGTTTTTATGTCTTCCAGTGCTCAAAATGATTACCTATGCAATTGTGGCCCCGGCCACAAAATTTTATTTATAATTCATTAATAATAACGCCCCTCGCGATAAACAAAGGAAAATATGTATTAAGGAGTGCCTGGTTCCCGCGATAGCGGATAGATATCACGATTCATTCGGTTCGCGTCCGTCACCGTAGATGGCAGCACAGTAGGGGAATAATATTATTTCGTTTTTATAACACGATTTTATAACAAATACGCATCCCAAATACACCAAACTTATTTATAATGTGTTAGAATATTTTTTAAAACATTGTGCAAAAGATCCCGGGTGTAATTTGAATTATTATGTGTAACTGTAAAACATCATTGTTCGTTAAAAGCGTATTTGAATATTCAACATTAGTTTTAAATAACCGTACTGATTGTGCTGAAAATCAGACGATCGTTAAATTACATAATATTAATAATTCAAACGACGAAAATATGATTGAAAAGTCAAATCGATGGTTATTCCAATCGAGTGGAAGAGAGATGCCACGCATGCGTACAATGAGCTTAACAGGACACATCCGTAGTGGGACATCCGTAATGGGACAATGTGCGTTACGGGACACTTTTTCGTGCGTGCAGCCGGCGTTCATCGATTTATTAGACGTCATGTCAAAAATTGTATTCTTAGTCATTTATTTCACCCCTTGCAATAAGGTCTGGTTGTATCAGAAATAGTTTCACATAAATATTTTAGTTAATAATCAAATTGTTTACAATAACTTTGAATGGATTTTATATTGTCCTCTACTAAAAGAGTATAAATTTTTATTGTCATTCAACACTTAATTTATCCATGCCTTGAGCTATTGGTTGGTTTCAAACAAAATATTTTGGTATTACTTATAGGAGGTATAAACTATTGAAATGGCTGCAATATTTGTCATATTATAGCAGCTTTGATGTTAAACTTGGTATGAATACCATTTGATAAAGTATATGTGTGAGAGTTCAGTTGCTGCAGCAGCACACTCACACGACCTGCGTGCTTGACAGGCAAGGCCATACTGGAGTTATTAAGGCAGTAATTCTCTAGGAAAGCCTTGAAATGTAATTTTTCCCAATGCCGATCCATTTGAGGTCCTGGTAGAATTTTTACAATATCTTTCAATGGCACATCTTCATCTTTGACAACAGGCCACATAAATATATTATTATTATTTGAGTGGAAAGATTCCTTGTACTTTCTGTCTTCAATTGCAATGACTTTGTGGTTGTAACACAGTTACATTTTCTTTCCCAAATATTGTACTAAAACCAATGAGTTTTGTCCACAGTCAGGAGATACTCACAGATTGCTTCTTGAAGTTTCATAGCATCTACTTCTACTTAGAATTTCTGGATCAGAACTAAAGTAATGAATATTATTTTTGTTTGATTTTGCTTATAGTTGTGTTTTGACAGTGTTTTTTGATACTACTGGCTTACAGTGCACAGTTGTGTTACGGTCGGGATGATAACAAGGCTCTTGAAAGGCTAGTAGCACGAGTTAGACACAAAGTGTGCAGTTACATAATATTTTATTACAAATTTCATCTACCAGTTTTAACCATGCTATAGACAATTTTTAAGAGTCTTCAAGAAAACAATATTTATGCTTTGTTTTGTGACAGGTTCTCTATGGAGGCCAAGACAGTTCTGTGAATAAAATTTCAAATCATTAAACAGGGTGTTAATATCGATGTCCACAATACCCTTATTCATGCTCGTCTGTAGTTCGAGACAAAGTATGTATGGTGTGTAACTTCAGGCAGACACTGTCAAAATGCAAAGGAAATCAACAAACTTTGAAGTGCCTTGCTCTGTTACAAAAATATCTAATAGCATGATGTATTTTACAGAACAAATATGGAAATTATCTCTATTTACAATTCTGTTGCTACTTCCAATAAGATTTTAAGGAAACAAAAGCAGTTAATATTCACAAAATATTTACACTTAATTCTCTCTTATGTCTGATCATCAACCAGAAAAAAACAACATTATATACACACACACATGTACACACACATACACACACACACAATTTACCATTTACCATTTGAAATAAGCTGTTAAAATATGATCAGCCACCCTTACAAAATATGAAACATATTCTAAAGTTTCAGGCAAGCTACACGAATGGCACGTCTGATACTCTCAACTTTGCGTTGCATTTACTACTTGCAAAAAATATATTTCACCGTGGTTAAGTGCGGAAATTACTGAAACATTGTACTCGCCTTGCGAACAGTTCCCTCTCATCACTACTACAACTGGACGACGAGCTAAGTCCAAACGAGTACATAAATAAGAAATGCTGGTGTCACTGAAGTTCAGGTTCTGGTGCGGACTCACTAGGCTGCGACAGCAGGCAACGTTTTGACGGAGTAAACGAGCAGGCGGAACAGCGGCGATCTTTGTCGATGACGTCTTCATGTCTTGTAGGGCCTCTGTCTGACAGGCATGGCCCAGAACAGGCCTATTTATGCCTAATTGACAACCGACCAGACTAGCCAAGAACCATCCAGATGGTTGAGCTGCTCTGACGGACCCCGAACTTCGAGCCCGCATGAGCAAGTAGCGCGCGCCACGTCAGTCATGCAGTTTATCACTTTGGGGCGGTGCCTACATGCACCTTACCTGAAAACTTCTTACTTCACTGTTCTGATTACACACAATTTCACCTAATGAATAGCTGGAAGATCTTTAGGAAAGCTCACATGTCTTTTGAGTGCCTCCAATAGAAGTCTTATGTCCTTATGGTACTTGCACTATCACAAATTGTTTAAAATGAAATTTGGAAAGGTGCATATGGGAATGAAGAGCAGAAAATATATGAGTTCTTGTAATGATAGTTTGTCTTTTATAACTTGACTGAAGTAGATATGTATTTTATGTATAACTAGGGTGCCAGTGCAAAATAATATAAATATCACGAAAAAGTAAATTACATTTTAAACTGGAAAAAAGTAGTATCAAAAAATGATGTTATGAAAGAAAATTAACATAATTCAAATATTTGAAATCTCAGCAACTAGTATAACCAGAAATGAGACTGAACAGAGCACTTTAAAAGGTTACTTATAATTTGACAAATTATGCATACAAGTTTTACAGTTATTATAGTTACGAGCTTCCATATTTGAAATCATATTGATCAATATTTTGTCATGAGAATATTTACTATGGCACAAGAAATTAAGTATGCAAGTTATTTTCTTAAAACAAGGAAGCATATATTGAATTGGCTAGTCAATAGATATGAGCAAATGATTAAGATCTCTCAACTTCATAAGGTTTTCTCTGGAATAATGTTAAAATTAATAGTTGTACATAAACATTATAGGAAACATATAGTAATCAACATTAAGACAAAATTAAATGATGTAACATGAAAATAATTAAGTTGTTATGAAATCATTATTTTCAAAAGGAATTCTGAAATTTGGGTGTTAATAATTAAAAAAAAACAAATACACTTTATTAAAGACATATGATAATGATAAATGCTGAGTAAACAAAACATATGTTGAGTACTGATGCAGTCCTGAAGATGGAAATGTACTGCTTTGGGCAATCGCAGGGTCTGTTTTGATACTTGCCCTCGGTACTGGAACCAGCAATCTTCACTGATATACTCGTAGTTGTTCCCTCAGAGGCATTAGAAACATTTGTGTCACTACCTGTGGCAAACCTATCTTAGGAGCCAGAAATATTTATGTATTTTTTTTTATTTATCAAGGTAGGATGATTTGTAAATACTAAACTGATGGTGATCAACTTACATGTTATTTTTCCCTTGTAGGCTCAGGCCTCACACAACAATGTGTGCAGTGCTTCCATTTACGTGTCTGCAGATGGAACATGGAAGCTAGGAGGGCTTGAGTATCTCTGTCGGTGAGTTGTATCTGTAACTTTACTGATAGAAATATACATTTTTAGGTTTTATATTTTGAACAGTTTGGTTTTAAAATGTAATATATACATTTAAGTTTAATCAGTATAAACTTTTTAAGTATTTAAATTGATTTATAGTTAGCTTTTATGTACGATAACAGAATAAACCAACAAACATAAAATCATACGTTGACTATGTGGCTCTAATTTATTTCTGGTGGTACAGTTACATTTTTAAATATGAATTTTAACTTTAATTACTTTCTTATGTATAATGATACATTATAATTTGAACTTAAAAAATCATCTTGTCTTGTTAAAACAAAATTTCTGTTTCCCCCTCCCCCTTCAATTTTTGCCCACATAGCAATTGTTGTCACATGCAGATGTGTGTAATACCAACTATTGTTTGCCTCCTTTAATTTGCTGTTAGATTTGTTTTTATTTTAAAGTAATCTTCTGAGAAATATGTCTTGCCAGTACAAAAATTTTTTTCAAGGCTATACATAGGTTATGAATAGAGATGATGGAAAATAGCATGTAATGTACTTTATATCATTTCTATTTCTTTTCTTTAGAGTTTATATATATTTCAAGCATTCAAGATGTGCTGCTGTTTTGATATGTTTCTCAGACTTTTTTCCCTAGTTAATATGTTAAATTAAGTTTACAGTATTTTTTACATTTTGGACAAATAATATGTCTCAAATTGCATTTGGGTGGCACAAAATGAAATTTTTTCAGCCTATTATATTATATAAAGATGTTAAAACATTAACATTAATAAATGTTTTTTCTACTGGAGGTAAGAAAGAAAATAACTTTTCTCAGGTGAGAGTTCAGCAAAGTAAAAATTTGGTCTCTAGGTGCTTGGCTGCTATGTGGGTTACTTTTCACAAACAATGCTAACATTCTTTTATTGAAGATTTAAAAATTCCAGCATAAATTATCTCTATTTCGTGGATCAAAATACATATTTAAATCCAATAGAAACTCCACACCTACAATGTTAGAAAGATGGTACTTATTAAAAAAAAAAATTCCATTAGTCCATCAAATAAAAATCTATTATATACCTGGAATTGAAGCGCTCTGGATTAAAATTAAAACCTTGCCATCTAACTATCTAATAGTTGGTAACAGATTTTCCCCCCCTTAAACAATTTCAAATACATATGTAACATATCTTGAAACATTAGAAGATAAGGTGATCTGTTCATGTTTGGTGACTTCAATGTACCTGGTGTTGATTATACTAATAAAAATACTTTTAATATATCACATTCATATATAAAAACTAATAATTGCTTAATTTTTCTACTACCTTGGGACTACTTCAGGTTAATAATATTGTCCTTTAAATCTGTTAGATTTTTGCTTTACAAATCTACCACATTGTGAAGTAATGTAATAAGTTGAAGCAGTTGTTAAATAAGAATTACCACATCCTTAAATATACATTAAAATTACAATGAATTCAGTTTACAAACAGCATCATCTCCACCTATTGAAATTACAAAAATCTGGGTATATACAACACCATTAGGGAACAGGACCGGACTGATGTTTTTATGACGTTTGAAGTTAAGGCTCTTGTTGGTCAATTAACTAATTTTTATGTGATAAAATTAATGCTTTTATTCCAAATTTTCCAAAAGAGTCTTTAAATCTCCTATTGGTTTTCCAAGGAACTAATACAAGGTTTGAAATCTAAAAAATACATTTTCCTAAGATCTTTAAAAGAAATAACAACCCTCAGTACTATACATATTTTCCCCATTACCGTAAAGCAATAAAAAATACTCATCAAATGAGATAAAATAAATTTTACTTAAATGGCAGACATCATCATCAAGAAAAATCCTAAAAAATTATGGAATTATGTAAAAATCATAAAACATGGTTATCAAGAAAAATTAATGGGATTGCTTCCAGTGACCCTATTGTAATATCTAATTCTTTTGCTCAATATTTTGCAAGTCTTTATGTCTCATCAAACAACTCCACTAATCTCAAATATCAATTACCAGCTCAGATTCAATCTCTTTTCCCTCCATCTCTGAGAGCTTGGTTCTTTGGGGCACTTAATACTTAACACCTAGTATGTCAACTGAACTAAATGGATTACCAGCAAGGGCGCCGCCAGGGGGGGGGTGTATGGGGGGCAGTTGCCTCCCCCCCCCTAGAGCCCTAGAGATTCAAAAAAGTGTAGCCAAATGCAAAAAAAATACATACTTTTCCCACAACTTGCCCCCCCCCCCCCCCCCTCAGGTGATCGGCTGGCGACGCCCTTGATTACCAGTTTTTATTTTTAAAGGCTATTCTGTTACTGATGGCCTTGTAACATATATTTAACAATAGTACACCAATCTTTCACTTAGCACGACTAATGCGTTCTTTAAAATGTTTTTGTTATTCATAATCACGTATTCTGAAGGATTAGTCTCCATAAATAGCAACATTAATTTACTTAATGTGTTCCAAAATGTCTAGGGAAATATTCTTTACATAATATAAATGCGTAGAATAACACTCAATGATAAATATATCACACCATTTATCTTTATAAGCCTACCATCGAATACTTTGTATGATAATGCAACACCGCGTAATGGGAGATAAGTGGTTGTGTACTATCATCAGTTGGCGGCTGGCTTGACCTCACGGAAGTAACCTTTAACTCACGAACATACCGTTTTACGAACTTTGCAAACCATCCTTTACTGGCTGTGAAACCGATATTACTGTTTATTTTATTTTTGCAAAAATTAAAGTCCTTTTTCACGTATAACTGCTTGGTTCACATATAACCGCTTGGTTCACATATAACCGCTTGGTTCACACCAATCCTGTCAGGCCAGTGATTTTTTTTTCATTTCAACATTCATTTAACAACATTTTCGATGTGAATCATCTGCTAATTTACAGTATCTAATATCAAATATATTCCCGCTAGTACATCCAACAGCATCAAACTTATATAAACTTTTGATAGAGTCCTTTATCGTACAATTGTGCGCACAGTTGACTTGCTTAAAAGTAAAGTGTGACCAACATAAGTGTGGCTTTCATGACATTCTACACCACATAGTAAATTTAGTTTGGTCTCAAATACTCAAACAAGATGCATGATGCTCTCAGTTGGAAGACATTTTTCCAATATGATTCCAACTGCAGGTGCTTGTGCACGTAGTTACCGGCAGGCGAATGGGCAGACGTGCCTTTGTGTTTGTGTGTGCGAGTTCCCTGCCACTGGCTGGACTGAAGTTCATAACGGCCCAATCTGTGGCCGAGCAGCAACGGTGCGGCCCGACAGCAGACGCGCGGACCTAAAAACATTTGGTCCTTTACAGTCAATATCCACAACTGAACTTGTCATTGCTGATGTTTGTACAACAGCCGATAGCGTAGTCAGACCTGCGCGCACATCTCTTCCCCCTCGTATTGCTAACTGTGTGCCACGGTACATCTGTTGTTTACCTAGTTTAAGCAGACTTGGTGTTGTCATGCCCGATATTTTTTTTTTTTTTTGCTTGTGGCAATGTTGTGCTAACTGAAATTTACAGACTTGCTATTTAAGACTGGGGCAGTAATATTAACATTGCGCTAAATGGATTCGCGCAATTTGAAGACGTGGTAAGTGAGGGATTGGTGTATTAAATCCCAAGTTTTCCAAACAAAATGGAACACTCACACTAATTTAGAGCAAGAGTATAATTAATTTATATAACAGAAACCTTAACCTGCCACCATTTTTGTACAGGCAACCATGTATTATTTTGTGTACAGAAAAAATTAAACTTCCATTTAGTATAAAATTTGGGGGAGCTGAATTGTTGCCCCTTGGATGGGCAGCCCTTCAGGATTTTTCTGGCAATGGTTTGTTTGTACAGCAACTGGAAGGGCAGCCCATCCAATTTCTGAAAACATGTTTCTTTAAGTGTTTAAATAATCCTGAAAACTTGCCCCTTGGCAGGGCAGCCCATCAGGAATTTTTTTACAGTAGTGTATTTGAAAGGTCTGAATTGGTGCCCCTTGGATGGGCAGCCCATCAGGATTTTTCTGACAGTGGTGTTTTTGAAAGCTTGTCTGAATTGTTGCCCCTTGGATGGGCAGCCCATCAGGATTTTTCTGACAGTGGTGTTTTTGAAAGGTTGTCTGATTTGTTGCCCCTTGGATGGGCAAGCCCTTCAGGATTTTTCTGACAGTGGTTAGTTTAGTTTAGGTTAGGTTAGATTAGTTTAGGTTAGATTAGATTAGGTTAGATTAGGTTAGATTAGTTTAGGTTAGGTTAGGTTAGATTAGGTTAGGTTAGGTTAGATTAGTTTAGGTTAGGTTAGGTTAGGTCACTTTACAAACTAATGTATTACATTGTCATTGATCATTCATTTTAACTATCATTAAAAAAACAGATATTTGCAGGACTCAGCTCCGGAATTTAGACTAGGTATTTGTAGTTCCTGTCCTACATTGCAGTGCCCACCTCCTAGAGTCTTCTTTCCTTTTGTTAGTCCTATCATTCTTATGTTTTGTCTATTGTGTATCTGTATTTGTGTTATGCCTATCTCTAAAATTAAATATCCTTAACTGTTGATAGGCATGTCACAAATAAAAATTATACAAGTCACAATTGTGCCTCGTTAAGTTGACGATAGTTACTTGCACATACATAAACACTTGAAACAATATTTTGTCAGAAGTTGCAGGTAGTAGGGTGTTAGTTCTTTCTATGATTATTTCCTTATTTTAAACGGTAACTGGTTGAATGTAAATAAAAAAGTTTGAAATCAATTTTGAATTTTGTTCTTTTATGGACAAAAATATGTGTCCTTGATACATCCGAAAGATAACACTTACTTTTACTGATTGCTACTATCAGTCCTGTGCCTTCATGAAATAAATGACCCCACCGATGTTGTAGTCTAGCTGGGAATTCTCTGGAACTACGTCCCGGGGGAACACCCGGGCACGTATGGGGCCTAATTTCTTGTTAAAACTTTCAAAACTTGAAAAGAAAAATATGGTTAAAACTCAACAGTATCACAGCCTCTACCTCAAAGGTGAAATTATTTGCCTCTAGGCTATCATACAAATATTTCTTGAGCCACCAAACAACAGTACCTCTCGGCACGGCATTCTAACAACTAAAGAGGCTATACAACCACCCACAACCACACAGGGAATGAGCAGTTACATGACCTCAATGACCAATCACAACACAACACTGTACAAGGACACACATACAAATTTCCTTACCCTTGCAACAATGATTTTCTGTAAAAAATAAAACATGAAAAATCACAAAATTCTTTCTGATTAGCTGGTGCAAAAAAGTGATACGCCGGGGAGAATAAGTGACCAAGTACTTAGAAAATAATAGAAGGCATATGTTTGATACAACTTTATTTGGCACTAAGGTTTGATTTTAACATCGAAAACAATTATTCAAAAAATGACAACAATCATATAAAAGCAATACTGATAAAAACATATACAAAATAATTATATAACAAATGGCAACTCAGGGCTATTATTTAAAATTACTGTAACATGGTCAATCACAAAAGAGGAACCATTTCACATAGCTCATACAAATGTGGTAGTTCTGAAATATTTAATTAAATAAAAATTACTTAACAACATTACATGCGTGCTACCGCAATGGGGGTTGAAGTGTTCGTCGAAGTTTTAGGGCGCCACCACATGTATAATGGGCATGTGGACCCGGCTACTCTTCTCAGGGATGTGACGTAGCCCGTGTGTGGCGAGGCCCGTTTCCCCATGTATCACTAAAAAGCTCCGAAAAACGATGATAGGTACATGAAGCTCCTTCCTCTCGCAGCGCTCGTGACTCACTGGCCGTTCGTCCTTGCTCGGAAACTTTCAGGAGCGAAGCACTGACGTCACATTGGTGGGCGCGGGCCGACACGCACACGCACACACGCGCACACTTACACACACACACACTTACACACACACTTACACACACACATACACACACTTCACACTTCGGCGGGCAGTTAAACGCCGGGGTCGTAGTGGGTGGTGGTGGAAGGGGGGGGGGCTTGCAGCGTGTAAGGGGGGAGGTGGTGGCACATCGGGCTCAGAAGGGCGCAGCCCGGGACAATGTCAATTCCCCCCCCCCCCCCCCCCCCCCCCAAAGTAGATCGATGTGACAACAGCTCGTGCTGGCAGCTGGGTGGGTGTGACACTGTTTACTTCTGCTTTCCGGTGCTGCTCGTGGCTCGTGTCCTTTGTACTGTACAACAGCTCAGGTCCTGTGGGGTCCGACAAGGGCATATGTTGTACCCGGAAGTCGTCTCTGTCACCCCTTCTCCTGGCGTGTTCGTTTCGGGTTCGGCGGGTTCGTCTACCGTTACTCTGAAGTCTGAGTCCTCTATGGAGTAGTGGAAAGGCCATAGCATCTCGTCATGGTCGGGCGTTCTGGACCATTCTTCCTTATCGTCCGGTGTCCAGACTAATGGTGAGGGTGTGTCCTTCAGGGAGCCCGTGGAAGGGCGTGTCTTCTGCCTCAGACTCCGCGAATAACCGCCTAGCGAACTCGGTCGCGTGCGGGGCGGTGATCGGTGACTGCGTCTTCATCTCCGGGAATCCATGGAAATCTGGTTCCTAACTGCCTGTGGAGGTAGACGCTTCTGGGCCTGCATGTACCTGACCCGCTGTGTTTGTCGGGGTCGCTGGTTCACTTCCCGCCACGCTGTCTCGTTCCGCTTCATACTCGTGTGCGACTTGCACATTGTCCCGGTGATATTTCGCAGTACACCTGCTCGGTAACATGATTATGACCGCAATGGGTCCTAGCACTCGTACCACAGGAACAGGTCCGGTCCACTTGGGGGCGAGTCCCACGCAAAAGTTCCGGGTTCCGTCCGCCAGCGTGTGCAGGCGTGCGTAGACCATCAGGCCGGGCGTCAATGCCGGTGGCGGTCGTGTTGTGACAGGCGTGTGTTGTGCCTGGTAATTCGCTTGTCTGTGCCGGGCTTTGTTATGTATCCTCACGATGCCACACGTGCTACCGGGGTGTTCTCTAAGTCTTCGCTTTGCCTGTCCTGCACTCGGTATTGGCCGGGTAGGGGGAGATTTCGTCCCTGAACGAGGATAGCAGGGGATTCGCCGGTGACTGTGTTGACGCGGCATCGTAGGCAGTAGGTGATGTCTGTAATATGAGTATCCCACTGCGTGTGATCTTCCGCCAGTCTAAGCCTCAGCTGCGTCTTAATATCTTGATTATGTCTTTCAGTGGGGTTGGCTCGGGGGTTGTATACCGGCATGGTATGCGGTGTAACCCGCCATTTTCCACATAATTCCCTCCACTTCCGTCCCGAGAACTGTGATGCATTGTCGTTTAAAAGGACACGCTGGTAGCCCCAACGCAGGTGGAATTCAGTTTCCAGGGCTCGCGCAATAGTGCCTGCGCGGCAGTTTGCCAGCAGGAAAGCCTCGACCCAACGCGTAAAACAGTCGGTGGGGACCAGCAAAAACCGCTTTCCTCGTGCCGTCCTCGGGTACGGCCCCATCAAGTCCAGGGCAATCGTGTGGAACGGCTCAGCGGGTTGACGTGGTACCTGCTGCTCCCGGCCATCTGTCCGCCGCGTCTTCCGTCACTGACAGTGCCGACACCCTTGCACAGCGTTCCTCTCGTATTTGTTTAAACCCGGCCAGAAGAAGAGGTCTCGTACTGCGCGAATGGTCTGGTCGGTACCCGGGTGCCCGGCAAGTCGGTTTACGTGTAACATTTTCAATACATCGCGCCATGTTCCTGCAGGTGCGAACGTCTGCCACGGTTATTGTTTGCCCGCGGGGCGCACTTGCAGCTGACTGTCAAGCACGTGGTAGCTGTCGCACGCCGCCTCACCGCACCGCCGTTTCAGCTCCTGTGAGTGTCAGTCCCCACGCTGTGCAGCACGCACGAATGTGTCACGGTCGTCCAACTCCGCACCTGGTGGTAGGGTGGGGGGTTGGCTCGCGTCCGTGATGGCGCACAGTGCCGCTGCTTGCCTGTGCGTGTGGCTGTGTGTCGGCATGCCACTTTTAGGTGGTAAGAGCTCGCCCCAGTCCATGTCGGCCCGCGCCTCCACGCTCTCATCCGGGTGACATGATAATTCGTCGGCCAACTCATTTTGTTTCCCGGCGACGTGTTCTACGGTAAAATCCAGCGCTTGTAACGTCATGGCCCACCGTGTTAGTTTTGACCGCCGTCCCTGCATCGTGGCCAGCCATTTCAAGCATTGGCTGTCTGTTCGCAGTATGAAGTGCTGCCCCTCCAGGTGCGGCCGGTACCTCCTGAGGGCCCACACTACGCCCAGACACTCCCGCTCATTTACGCTGTACCGTCATTCAACGTCACCAAATTTTGCGCTGACATACTCGATGATGCGGGGCTCGCCTGTATCTCCCAGCTGTAACAAGATGGCCCCTATCCCCTCCTGGCTAGCATCAGTTTGCACGATCATCTGCTTCTCCAGGTCCTAGGGCGCGGCGAATACAGCACGCAACCAATTGGCCAGCCCAATAAACCATTGCAGTTTTTTATGAGTGATCGGCACGGGTTTATTGACAATGACAGACAGTTGTGTCGTCGGGCGGTTCCCCTCAGCATTTACTACCAGACCTAGGAAATTCAGCTCTGTTGTTCCCAAGTGGCATTTTTCTGGGTTGCATGTAAGTCCGTGAGCGGCTAAGCATTCCAAAATTAGCGCGAGGTGGTGCGCATGTTCGTCCCACGTCTGCGACCAAATAATGATGTCGTCAAGATATGCAGCGGCAAACCTGCCAGCATAGTCTCCTAATACACGTGTCATCATATTTTGGAATATGGCCGGCGCATCTTGCAACCCAAAGGGCATGGCGCAAAACTGGACACGTCGGCCGTCTGGTGTTGTAAAGGCGGTTTTCGGCTGGTCTTCCGGCCGTACGGGGACCTGCCAATAACCTGATTTTAGATCCAATAAGGAAAAGATTCTTGCATTGCCAAGTCCCGCGATCGTGTCCGCTATGTTTAAGAGGGGTGGATGTGCGTTTATTGTAACTTTGTTAATGGGCTTGAAATTAATGCAGAAACGTAATGTCCCATCATTCTTTTCTGTCAGCACCACCGGAAAATTGTACGGACTCTCGCTGGGTTCGTTAATCCCATCACTCAACATTTCTTTCACTTGGTTTAGTATGGTTTGCTTGCCCGTGTGCCCGTAGCTGCCGGGAGGTATAAACATAGGGACGTGAGGGTGGTTGGGTATATTGTGTTTGGTGACAGTCGTACGTCTCAACGGCTCTGCAGTTGCGAACACTTTACTACGGGGTGCAATAACACTATGGATGGTGGCTTGGTGCTCGCGGGGCATACCATGTTTGAAGTCGTCGAGACTAACCTGGTGGTTGATTGGGGGCGGTGAGCGTCCGAGGCTGTACACTGTACGACGGCCCTGGTTGCCGATGTGTACACAGCCTCCGCGTACCTCGATCGTGGCGTTGTGGTCATGCAGCCACGGCTGCCCCAGGATCACGTCATCCCAGAGGTCCTCGACTACTAGGGCGGTCTTGCTGGCCAGGGTCTTGCTGGCGTCCCCAGTGGTGGCCAGCTGTAGGCGGCCCGTGTGGGCCTCGAAGCCCGTCCCCTCGGCGAACCGTGCAGCGACGCAGGTATGGCTGGTGGCAGTGTCAATAAGTGCGTGGACCGCGCGCCCATTTACTACCACTCGGATGCTACCACCGATGCCGATGCTTGGTGTCAAATTTCTAATTAATATTGTCCGAAAAATACACAAAAGAAGGTTGCAACTTGGCCTGGCCCTGACCAGCAGGTGTTACATTGTCACTTGAAAATTTCTTGTCAGAACTTCTTGAGTTGCAGATGACTCAACAGCATGCAGTGACAATTGAGCAACAACTGACTTTCACCACGCAGTTACCTTCCTTTATAAAAATAGAAACAGAGAGAGGCTACTCCGTGGGCCAACTGAAAAATCATGGGACAGTATTCAGTAACTGACCATATAGGAATATTGCGTTGCTAAAAATTATTCTCTGAAACTCAGGAAATTCACGTCACACCACATCGTGGTTCCTCCTGATTGGCTGGCTGGAAAAGCATCCAGCAAACCTTCTGGGCTATTGCTGCGCAGTCATGCGCCCAAGTGATGGGTTTTCCAGCGACACATTTCTTAGATAGAAAAAATAATATTACTTCAGGGTGCCAGTGCCTCCCATTACTGGCTTCCTTTCTTTCAAATCTTCTAGAATGTTCTAGAATGTTACAGTCTTACCGCCCTGAGTGTGCTTTATAATTGTGAAAATGTAAATTTATAGACATATTAATTTTAACTGACTTAACAAATTAGAGTGAAAGAATAATAATATAAAATATTACATTCATCTTTATGTACAACCTAACCCATATAATATTAAAGCACAAACAAAATACTTTAATTATGAATAAAAATTATTATGCAAATTAGTTAAAATATCATATGGCATAAGTTATGCTATGTCACAATATAAAGTAAAAAAAGTATTTAATAAATACATTTATAAAATGGTGAGTTTCATTTCTTTACTCTTAAATTATACCAGATGGTCCACGAGAGACATTATCACGCCAAAAATTGTGTTAGTATAGTGTACTACCCATCCCAATTTTTTTATTCATACTGCATCATGTAACACACCTTGCTGTTAGTAGTTAAGTTTGTTTATTCATCAAGTGTGTAATGTTGCAGAACCCTGCCCTCCTAATTAAATAATTTTTCTTTTAAATTATTTTCATGAATGTAAATATTTCTTAAAAAAGTCTTTCTAATGATATTTTACCGTTTGTTATATATTTTAGGGTTGATATTTTTCACTTGCTATGTTTTTAAGAAGGTATTTTGTATTTTATTAGACATTTTTAATCATTACTATTTTTTATGTAATTATTCACAAATGAGCCATTGTACTAGATTTTTACCTGTTTAGGCCTACTTTTTCAGGTTATTTTTAATGATTTTAATTTGGTAAAGAAATTTGTATTATAATTACTATTGATAATGTTCATTTAACGTGTGGAATGGTTCTAGAACAAGGGACAGTGGCTAGTGTAAGTGAGAAAGGAACAGTGTTTCCCCGCCAACCGAGC
The DNA here is from genome assembly GCF_032445375.1 of Bacillus rossius redtenbacheri. Lineage (NCBI taxonomy): Eukaryota > Metazoa > Arthropoda > Insecta > Phasmatodea > Bacillidae > Bacillus > Bacillus rossius. The sequence goes on from NC_086330.1 coordinate 253,349,179, forward strand.
TAAAGACGGTAATTCCCCTCCTGCATGGGAACTGTGTGATAACTGCTCTCTCACGGTGTGGGAGAGAGAACGAGAATGGGAGTCCCCGATTTCGAGGTGAAATTGAAAAGAGACTGATCAGGGGAAGCCCAGAGTTCTGTGTGTAAAAGGTTTTTTCATGTGTTGTAACTTGTTCAGTAATTGGCTGATATCTGTAGCGTGAATGAAGAGTGCGTGTGATTGGTCGGTGAGGTCATGTGACGTCTACTCCCTGCGTGGAGGAGACGAGTTCATGAGATCACCAGTCGTCTGTCGAACGCTGGACGAGTAGGTCGCGTTCGATGGCTTCTCGCTAAATTATCATGTAATTTACGAAGAGAAAATTTCACGTTGGTGGTCGAAGCCAGGCCTATATTTAAATCAACCTAATTTTCTTTTTTTTCGTTTTGGATATAACTTAATTAGAAATTGTGGCCACCTTCGTAGGTATGTTGGCTCGGGGCGGAATTCGTTTTCTCTGGGTGCGGTCCTCTTCGAGGTCGTCCCATTTTCTTGTACTTGCAGTAAAACATTACTGAAGGACTCAATCTACGCGATTATTTTTCGGTAATTTCTCGTCATGTGAGCTACCAGCAGTTTTTCGACGGGCAGATATATGTGTGGAACGAGTGAATGAACTATTGTAAGTGTTTGGATTCGTCGGGGCATTCTGTTTAGAAAAATAAAAATAATACATCAAAATTTGCAATCGGCGTTGAACTGTTTTATTTTGTATATAACGAACCGTTATAAGTGTCAGTGAAGGTACCTAAAACAAAAACTTTTCTCTTTATCAGAATAACTGTTGTGGTCTAAAATAAATTGCAATTAAATAAAACATTTTATGTTTTATGTTCTGTATAATATATATAATATTATATATATCGAGAAAACCGTAGGAGGAGAAAACAAGTGCTTGTGGGCAAGCTGAAAGAAAGAGGAGAGTTATACACAGCTAAAGATCAGAAAGGTTAAGTAATTGCCATTATTTTAGTAAGAGAGACAACACAACTTAGCTGGAGGAAGAAAACGTTGTTGCAGGTGTGCTGTTGGATAAAGAAGAATGGAGTACAAAAACTTAAAAGTTTTTTTTTTTTTTTTTTTCCTATTACTGTAGCATCATTGAAAACATTTTGAGTGTTTATTTTTTGCATTCCACTATTACTTACATGAAAATTCAAACTCCATATTGGAAAATGTTAGTCTTAGAACCATTTTATCTGTTATATAATTGTGTTACATTAAATAAATTGCACATGCACCTTATATCTGATTCACCAACTCATCACAGCTCATTCGTCTTGTATTACAGCATATTGAGAATTTCTTTTCTCCTGGCTCAGTTGTAAGGTGTTGGCTGGATGCAGTCTGAATGGCCAGGGGTTTGTTGATTAGAAAGAAAGAGAGGTTGCAGGAAGCAGCTGTCAGGTGCTTCACTTGTGTTGCTGGGTGCCTGGTGTCCTCCTGGGATTCCTGTATGCTGCAGTACGGAGGGACAGAGGGTCTAGTGGTGCACGTGTAGCTTGCTAGGATCCAGGCTTGCATTTACCTCCCAAAACAGTGGCAAGTAACTTGTTTTAATAGTTTGGGTTCTTTTATTTTAGGGTTTATTTAAATACAGTTGAAAATTTCTAGCAATATGCTCTTAAGGTCTAAACAAGAAGTTTTGTTTCTCTGAAATGATTTTCATTAATTTTGCAGCATGAATATTTTGGTCATTGCAATAATGTATCAAAACAAAACAGTCTCGTTGTACATGTTGTATGTTTCCAAGCGTTGTGTTAAGTAACTCTGTAGTGAAATGTTTTATTCTGACAGCCCTTGTTCGTAAATACTCTAGGAACTGGGAAGCTGGCACATTATTACATCCTGTTCAAAAAAAATTAAATGGAATAAATAATGCCAATTGAATTTTTAATTTTTTTATTTCTTTTTAAAGTTTTTCAGACCTCACCACTAAATACCTCCAAGAAATAAAAGGGCATCGCTGTGAGAAAAATATTGCACCAGAAGAGAACACAAAATCATTTTCACCATCGGAGCTACCAACGTCCATCGACCAATATGCTTTTGGCTGTCTTGCAGAAGAATTGCTTGTGGACAAGACAGGTTTGTCTTATAACATGTCTCCTAAGAAAGCAGTTTTGATTTTTCCATGTTTGCAATGAGCAGTACCAGTTTACTGAGATTTATTTGTTATTTTTATTTGAAATTTGTGTCATGCCTATGTATGGTAGCAGAACCATGGTAGTAGGTGCAAACACATACAAACAGAAACACAACACCACATACAGTCATAAACATATAACGGTTCATTATATACAAAAATAAAAAGATGTTAAGCGCCAATTGTAATTTTTATTTTTATTTTTCCAAAATAGAATGTTGAACAGATGAAGCCAATCACTTTCCAAATATTTTTCACTCATTCAACACATCTATCCGCCTGTCGAGAAATGCTCGCAGCTCGGGCGATGAAAATTAATGGAAAAAAACGTAGCTTAAGTCCTTCAGTAACATCTTACTGTAAGTACACGAGATCTGTGCGGCCTCAAACATGGCCGCACCCAGCGAAAATAAATTTCGCCTCGAGCCAGACGCCGACGTCGGTAGCCGCAATTTCTAATTAAGAAAAAATGTCCGAAAAGTTTCAAAACAATAAATGGCTCGAGCTACCGACGTTAAATTTTCTCTTCCACATTTTCTACATAATTTGCGAGAAGCGACCAAACGCACCCTCCTGGTGCAGCGATCGACAGACGACTGATGAGATCATGACACTGTGTCCTTCACGCAGGGAGGAGAAGTCACATGACCTCACCGACCAATAACACACACGCTTCATTCACACTAAAAATTACAAGCCAATCAGAATACGCGACATACATTGAAAACAGTTTTCTATCCATAGAGCCAGGGGATTCACTCTTTCCTTCTCTCTCCCACACCGTGAGACAGCAGTTATCACACAGTTCCCACGACCAGTGGGGAATCCCAGCTTTTGTCTCTCTCTTACTGGGGAATCACTGTTTCTTTCTCACTTGCACTTACAGGCCTCTTATGCCCTATCTCTTTCTACACATCACCCCAGACACAGTCCCGTGTTCTATAACTATTATGCAACACGTTTATGAAAATTAAGAACAGCAGTCATAATACAAATTACTTGACAAAATTCAACTTATTTATAAAAACCTGAAATAGTAGGCCAAAACAGGCAAAAATCTAGTACAGCGACTTACTTGTGATTAATTACATAAAAAATAGTAATGATTTAAAATGTTTGTTAAAATACAAGGTACCCTCTTAAAAAACACAGCAAGTGCAAATATCACTCCTAAAATACATAAAAATGGTAAAAATAATCTTATTGAGACTTTTTAAGAAATGTTTACATTCATGAAAATACAGTAGAACCCCGATTATCCGTGTTAATGAAGGGGACGAGTGAGTCGGATAATCGAAAATCGCGGTTAGCCGAGTCATGCTTGCCTCAAAGGTCATTAGCCCACAGACAGCCATCTGTGGACATTCGGAGATTACATATATACACATGCTTTGTGTGCGTGTGCGTTGTTGACATAGAAGCGGACTGCTTAGTGCTGGGCAGCAGTGGTTTTTAAGTCTTTCGTGTGCGGAGACGTGGGCACGCGAGTCGTTGTTGCACCGAGGTGTGTGACTAGCTGCCCGCCAGTCCGAGGGCCCAGCTGATAGCTGCCAAGGTCACGCATTCTTTTCATCGCGCGTAAGCGACGCTGCCACACTTAGCTCATTGCTCTGTTGTCAGTAACACCATCAGGCTGGTTATTGTTTTACAGAACGACTGCCTTCAAAATTATTTTCGAGATAAGATTTTTCATACCAGTGCATTGAGACTTGATTTGATGGTTTTGAAACGGTGTATCTGTCTCGTATAATTCACGGTGTTTTTATCCCCCTTTATTTATATGAATTTAAAATGTTAGATTTTTTATTTTTAGCTTGCTGAACGTGGAATTAGTGCAAAAACGGCCTAGACTTAGTGTTGCAGATGGGTCGGAAATCTTATAACGACCACCTCTCTATAACGACCCTAATCTCGGGAACCGTGAGGGGTCGTTATATCTATTCTCCGTTCACTCTTAGCTGAGTTTTGAAATAAACAAACACCGTCGTATCACTGCGCCGCGTCAGCAAGTGATAGGCTGAATTTATCTTGCGTGCCAAGCACTAGTTGCAACACACACACTTCCGTACAGTCGGTGCTCATAAAATAATGGAGAAGTAATATAACAGGAAAATGGTTCTTCTGTCAAACCTAGTTTTTTTAAAAAAATTACGTCTGCTGTGATAAAATTACGCCACTTAATGCTACACCCTCCGACATTTTCTGTTGAAACCATTCAAACAAACAAGTGTCCAAGCTGCTAAATGTGGATTCGTTCATCGTCTTGCGTTTATTTAATCCACTTGAAGTGTCAGCCTGTGAAGCAAACTGAAGGATTTTTTCGCGATTTTTTATGTTGTCGCGCACTGTTGTGTTACCGACATTAAACTCAGTCGCAAGTTTGCAATCGTTTCTCCACTCTGAAATCTTTCTATAATTTTTGTTTTGCTGTCGATGGACAGTATCACTCGCTTTCTTTTCTGTTCATTTGATGACATTATGAAATGTTGCGCTCAACACTTCCGCACAACACAACGGTATAATCCGTCGGAATGCAGATCACTGTTACAATACATAAAATTATCACCACTTTGACGCAACAGCGTACACTAATGTAATGGACTGTCTCCATGCGCCGGGTAATCTCTGTGGCACGGCTCCGTGCTGCACGCGGGAGTGTACAGTCCGGTCATGCGGACGTGGAATCGCGCACCAGTGTATAATCTATTCACGAAACATGGAACACAAAAATATTATGTACATACGTATGTATGTACTAGTATTTTTTTTTTAAACTTTCTGTGTATATAAACATAACTGAGTCAAAGTACTTTGACCAACATACATTTTGCAAAGTATTTTAACATTTACATACATTTTGAATTATTGGTTATATGTAACTAAAAAATTGGACTTGATGGACATAAATCGCGGTTAATCCGCGAATCGGATGATCGAGTCGCGGATAATCGGGGTTCTACTGTAGTTTAAAAGAAAAATATTTAGCTAGGAGGGCAGGAGTTTTGCAACGTTACAAACACAACAATGTTTTAACAAATTAAAATAACACATAATGAATAAATATTAATTAGAAAGACAACAGAAAACAAAAATAAAAAATAGAGGTCAAGAAAAAATAAAAACTATTATTATAAAGGACAAGAGCAAACAAAGTAAACATAAAAAGACTAGGCTATAACTAGAAACAAAAAAATACATGTGTGGAATGTATTATTACAACTAATAACACATATTAAAATGAAATTATTCTACCTGAAATTGCAACAAGCAACACAGCAAAGATATGAACTAAATGTTGTATGTAAGGATTAAAAAAAAGTGATATTTAGTTTTTAATAGAAGACATAATTTTTTAAAAATATTAACTCTGTTACTAGTTTGTGGAAATAAATTTTCATATTTATTAAAATGTGTAATTAGCCTATAAATTATATCATTAGTCTTTATCAAAGAACATAATAAAAGTGGCTTGCGACAATGAAACAACGAGATTTAATGCCAGTATTTTCAAGAATGTATGAACAATTAATATTGAAATTATAACAATTTTATATCAAAATCGCATCTAAAATATATCTTCTATCTGTAAGAGAATCTGTAAGGAATTGAAATCAACTCAATAACATTACTTAACTTTTGGAGAATATATTTAGATAATTTAGATTAAATTCTATTAAGTTTTTCTATGTCAGTGTTATTGATGCTATTTCAAATTATAGACCCATGTTCGAGTTTGGACCTGATAAGAGCTATTAATAAGAATAAAGTGGAATCAATAGAAGGAATCATGATATATGTTTAATGAGAACAAATATTCTATTTGAATAATTCAAAAGTGATTCGATATGGAGATGGAAAAATTACTTAGAATCCAGTAAAATTCCTAAATCTTTCACTTAATGAGACTTCGAAATAGGAATATTTCCAAGTTTTTATTTAAAAACAATTTGGTAAAATTTTATAGAGAAAGTTATGATTATAGTTGTATCCTCCCTGTTAAGATTAACTAGGTTGGAGTCATACCAGTTATCTACAGCAGTAATATCATTGAAGAGATAACAATCATGATAGGATAATATATTTTATTGGATTTTGAGGTCATCATCTAACTGAGTACCAGTACACCTATCCCTCACTTAGCACGACTAATTCGTTCCTAAAAATACTCGTGTTATTCGAAATCACGTATTTTGAAGCATTAGTTTCTATAAATAACAAGGCTAATTCAATTAATGTGTTCCAAAATTGTCTAGGAAAATATACTTTATGTAATATAAATGCGTAGAATAACACTCAACGATAAATATGTCACACTATTAATCTTTATATGCCTCCTATCACACTTTGTATGACAAATATGCCACCGTGTAACGGGAGATACGTGGTTATGTACTTCATCGTCAGTCGGCTGGCTGACTTGCCCACCCGGGCGTGACCTTCAACTCACGTAGCATATCTTTCCAAACCATCCTTTACTGGCAGTAAAACCGATATTACTGTCCGGATAATTACATTTTAATTTTTCAAAAATTAAAGTGCTTTCCATGTCTTATCGCATAATCGTCGCACAATTTATAATAAGATCAAGTTTCAAAAGTATGGGTGCGATTTTTATGCGAAAAAATATTGTTGTTGGGTAAAGTTATTCATAAAAACATAACCCATTCATGGAAAGTACGTTTGTTTAAAAAGTAGAGTATAAAACAATTGAAATTAATAAGTCATGCAACAAAAACCTTTCTTCAACTTTAAATAGAAAAACAAATTCTGTGACCCAAATGCAAGCCTGAACTAACGCATAACTCGTCTTAGTACACACCACGAAATAGTGCGGGCTATCAAATGTAGTTAACTCGGCACAAGACAGAGAGCGCACGTTGCATGCAATCGGAGAGATATCAATATCGATATTAGACTACGTGTGCGCGCTCTATATGGGAAGCAAAATAGCCAAACATGAATTATCCCATCTAGCGCTGGCTACATTTTTATAAGCGGTACACCGCGGCGACGCAGACTAACGGATAAAGGTTATAACTTTAAAAATGTCTTTAAAAGAAAATTGTGCGCACAGTTGACTTGCTAAAAACTAAAGTGCGACCAACATAAGCGTGGCCTTCATGTTAATCTGCGTGCTGTAATACTTCTAGTTTTGTCTCAAATACTTGAACACGATTATGAGTGATCAAGCACGTACAGTTACTGGCAGCTGAATGGGCGGACGTTACTTTTCTTTGAGTGAATTCCCTGCCACTGGCTAGACTGAGTTCACGGCCCGGTCTGTGGCCAGGCGACAACGGTACGGCACAGCGGCATACACGCGAATGTAAAAATCATTTGGTTCTTTACATTCCATAGCCGCAATTTAACTTGCCATTGCTGATGTTTGTACAACAGCCGATAGCGTAGACAGACCTGCGTGCGCATCTCTTCCCCCCTTGTTTGGCTAACTGTATCCCACGGCACATCTGTTGTTCATATAAGTTGAAACAGACTTCGTGGCGTCGTGCTCAACTATTTTTTTTTGCCTGCCGTGATTTTGTGCTAACTGAAATTTACAGACATGCTATTCAAGACTGGGGCAGTAAAATTAACATTGCGCTAAATGAATCTGTGCAATCTGAAGATGTGCTAAGTGAGGGATAGGTGTAGAGTAGTTTAGACCAGATATTGGTGCAGGGGACATCCCAGGACTGGCGGAGTTCAAGGAGCTGTGCAAGAAGCAGTTGCAGCATGCGAACCCCTCGGAGAGGCCCCAGCTGTCGTCCGTCCTGTCACACCCGCTGTTCGGACACGGCTTCATCAGGATCCACAGTTTCCTGGAGGAGCTGCCGTTGAAGAGCAGGGAAGAGAAGGAGTGTTTCTTCCAGTAAGTGTTGGCAGTGGAGGGCGTGCGTTGTTGTGTTGTGGATCAGCGGACCGCCGTGCGATGCGTGAGGTGCTCTGTGTGTGTGCCAGGTCGGTGGTGGACGAGCTCCGGTGCTTCCCGGAGGAGCTGGTGGGTGCGCAGCTGGGCGCGCTGCTGTTGGCACGGCTCGTGCTGCTGGACACGACCGCCCAGAGGCGGCTCCTGCCCTTGGTGCTCCGCCCCAACACAGGTCTGGTTAGCTCATTCGCGGTAGTTTAGACGAACACTAACTAGGGAAATCTCTATCCGTGCAGCCGGTACAGTAAGGGAATGTGGGTTTGTTTATTTAATTTATCAATTCATGGTTGAGTTTTATATTTTATGCAGTGTTTTTCAGAACAGTGGTCATTTCTAGGGGTGTGCGAAGACCATTTTTTTAAAATTCATATCAAAGTCAAAGATTAATTCAATAGCGAAGATGAAATCAAAGGTGAAGCTCACTTAAATATTTTGCTACCATAAGAAAAATGCATACATATGACTTTTGAGTGCTTGTGTAGGGGTTTTGTGGGCTCATCCTGCATATCGCACACTAAATAAACATGATTAGGAAGCATTTAGCACAGTAACTAATTGCCATTTATTGTAATTAAAGAGTAAAAATGCAAAAAAAAAATACTTTTATAATAGCAAAATTAGCTTGTATAGCGAATTTAAACTTAAAACAAATTATGAATTGCCTCTAAGCATATTTAAAAAATCTTTAAAACTCAGCTGTTGTGAATTTTCTGAAACACCATGACAGAATTTTCTTTCTTTTTTAATTTATTAGAATACAGCACCCAAAAAACATTTTAAAAAAATGTGTGCGTGGAGTCCACATGCAACAGAAGTGAAACTCCATGCTTATTAGTCATAGACAAAGATAAATTGCTAATATTTTTTAATAGATCAAGAGATGATAATTGAGAATAGTAAAGGGCGAGGTCTAGGTATGATCTCAAATGAAATAACTCTTTTCCATACGAATAAATAAATTGTAGATTTTTTGAATGAAAACAAAAGTACTAAAATTATTTTCTTCTACATTTAAAACAATCTTTGATTTTAAATCATTCTTAAACTTTAAGCTTGCTAATAATTAAGTAGTTTATGCAGCCTAATTAACTGTCCAAATGGACATGTGTAGTCTGAGGCAGGTATCAGGCATTGAAAGTGACAAAATGTCATACAAATAGGACCTAGCTCAATACTACTATGTTGAGCCACAGTCACCCACAGCTACACTCCGATCGATAAATATTAACGTCTCTTAGTTGAACATATCATATTTACACACTCGTGGGCTCGTAACTATAATACAGTGTGTGATGTAGCTAATCAAATAATATTTTGTGACAAATAATTACCCATGTTAACTAAAGTGTGAAAAGCATTATACCAGCAGAAATATTTAGTTACACCGCTAAAACAATACTCACATAACAATGTTTAACAATACTGATTTACACAAGTAATTAAATTAATAATAAATACATGAAAGAACAATATTTTCTTTCAAATATGGCCCGTGATACATTGCACAACAATAAGCTCAAACCCCGTTATGTTGCTATCTTCCCGAATACTCCCTAAAGTGGGGTGAAGTCAGGCACAGGCGGGTCCCTACCATTGCGACCCGCCTATCCCTGCAGCATGGCAGGGTTCAATCTGAACCGCATGCCGCCACGTGGAGCCTGCTCAAGGCTGCTCCGTCAATCACTGACCACACCAACGGCCCCGGAGTGGGGATAGCGCGACGTCCACCCCCAAGAAACCACTGCGCACTTGAAAGTGTGCTACGTCAATTCTACCTTTCCCTACTGTCTCATGTAATAGTTCCCCCACCACGTACCTAACTGTTCCCCTCCTTACCCAGTTGCCTTACCTTGTACCTAGTTATTAAACCTCATGTGATCGGAATTTTCGTAACGCTCGAAAATTGTTATCCCTTCAGCAAAGAAGTTTCACTTCAAAAGTTTTACATTTAGGTACAAAGAATCTTGCTGTCTCTTCCTGTCATTTTGTATGTATAGCTTAAATGTATTGAAAAATTTTTACAGTTACATGCACTTAATAGAATCTTACTCTTCTATACATGTGCATGCATCTGTGGCCTAATTTTATCAAACCCTTAATAAGATGCCCAAGATAGTTGCTGTACAAGGATTCCCCTCTGTATAGTAGGGTGGACGAGATCTGAAACTCAGGATAAGAGTAAAGAAAGAGACCATTCCCAAACTTGTAAAAGCAATTATTTGAATAGAAAAAACCATGAAAAAGGTATATACTAGATAATTTTTTAAATAAATTTTAAAATGAAACTTAGCATTTAATTTTTTTATAATGAATGTAGAATTTGAAGTTGTTTCATACATTTACACAATTCTAAATTTTATTTTGGAAGCACATGAGTGATTTTCTAGAAACCAATTGTACCAAATAATGATTTATTTAGAATACAAATACATTGCATAGTACAACCAAAGTTATTTCATGCTATTGCAACGACAAACCAAAACATAATGACAATTTAAATGTGAGATTTTGGGTAATAGTACAAAATAAACTTAAAACAACCCTATCTCCATTACCGTGACATTTGGAACATGGGGTCTTAGGGTAATAACTTGCCAGTGACATCCCCAATCAATCAAAAAAATTTGTCGGTCCTTCTACCAAACACTGTGTATTAATATTGAATACTGAGTTCTTATTTAAGTTTTAAAATTTGATTGAATTTATACTTTACCAACTGTAGTTATAATATTACTCCAGTTCTTTTTAATTTTAATTCTATTAAATATTTGCATACACAATTAAAGATAGTTTTTTATCACGCCAAGTAAGTATAACTTCTAACGTGCGTACATAAATACATATAGGTACATTTTTTAATGTAAGATTATAGTTTCAATTTTATATTATTTTATCTGATGAAGCAGTGAAATAATGTTAGTTCCATAAAATGTTAGCTACAAAATAAGAGAAATGTTTTCCGTAAACCACTCGTGTGAACTGTGTTAAGGCATAAGAAAATTAAGATGCCTGCGATTCTAACAGTGTGAATTAACAGCCATCTTTAGCAGTTGATTTAATTGTGTGATTGTGCATGTGAATGTGCATGTGCATGTGCATGTGCATGTGCAAGACAAGTGACAGGTACAAAGTGTGAAGTTGCTGCCAGCAGAGGCGCAGCAAGGCCTGTTCTCGCTGGAGACGTACAGGAAGTACGTGGTGCCGAGGCTGCTGCAGATGTTCTGCGTGCGTGATGCGCAGGTGCGCATGCTGCTGCTGGAGTACTTCCCTCAGTTCTGCCAGGTGTTCCTGGACGACGAGCTGAAGGACCGCGTCCTGCCTGAGGTGAGTGCCCTGAGCGACACTCCTGTGCCATCTCGTCCTCTGAGTCCAGCACAAACTAGTATAACTTATTGTGCATCCACTGGTAGCAAGAGGAGACGGCGTTATAAAACAAAAGAAGTTTTTGTTCTTTTAGGAAGGAGCTTATCTTTCCTGGTGCATGTACTTGATAACCTACCGTGATATCACTCGAGTGGACATTTTTGCTCTTTCGTCACTGCTTCACTTTGGCAACATATTGTTACGATTTACTGCGGGTTCGTAAAGGATAGCCCAATTAAAGATTTTTATCACACACAGTTTTATTTATTGCCACTATTTACATCACTAGCTAATAACCTAAAAATGCCAATTAATCAATTTCACTCAAAAAAAAAATTGCCTCTTCCAGTCACTTGCTTCTCTCAATCCACACACCTCGCTGGACCGCGCCTCTGGCGCAACTCTCGCCGCAGCATCCCTCGTGGACCTTCGTCGCAGGACTCCGTCGCCGCACTCCGCCGCCGCTGTCGCACTTTCCCTTCGCCGGGATCCCACTCGACGCCTCGCTCGGAACTTCGCTGCACCCGCGACACTATTGCCCGGAACTGAACTCTCAGACCTGGAACCTTCGTACCAGGGACTTCGCCACTCTATCACCCGGAAACTTCGCCGCAGGAAAACTCCCGACTTCACTCTGAACTCCTCTCACTCCCTGCCCTGGAACCTTCGTCCAAGGACTTCGCCACTCTGCCGTACCCGCGGCACTATCGCCCAGAAACTCCGACGCGGGAGAACTCCCGACTGAACACTCTGAACTCTCACTCCCTGACGTCCTCGGGCATATACATAGGCCCCGGCGCAATTCCAGAACTCACGAGAGCGGCCGGGGCCAGTCGCGTCATCGCGAGCCGTCCCGACGGCAGAAATCTCTCGAAAACACGTGTCGGCGGCTCGCGTAACTCCGCAGCTGGCAGGTTTCGGATGTCAAACTACCAGTGCCGCGCGGGGGGAGCGGAGGACTGGAGGGAGATAAAGCGGCGACCCAGGTGCGCAAAGCACATCTCAAGTCACGGCGGCATTTGATGCAGCCCAGCTAGCTCTGCACCTGCACGTGATGTGGCCTTGCTAACGTTCGTAACAATATTGAAGCTTGTGTAATAAATCTCCACCTTCGACAGCTGCTTGAATCTTAGTTATTAATGCAAATGCGCAGCTCGTCACCGGGTATTGTGCAGGTAAAGGCGGCCTGTTGTGCTCGTGCACCCCTGCTTTATGTATTATGATGCAGGAAATTAATTAATATTATTGGATAAACACTAAAAATCTTGATAATTCCTTACATTTTAAAAAAAAAATTTGTTCAAGTGATTTACAACTTAAAAACTTCTTAATGATATTTGCGAACTCATGAGTTGCAAATGAATATTTATCTCATTTTAACATTAAAACAGATCTTCTCATCCTTTTTTTCCAAGCCAGATGTTCGTGCAGTGAAGGAAGAGGTGGATGCTGCCACTAAAATAAGACATGGGCATGTTTTATCCTTGTGGATTGATGATGGCATGACTTGAGAAGTTTAACACAATCAAAGCAGGACCCTGTGCATGGATCCTATTCACTCTTATAGTAACACTGGGACAGAGATGCAGTTACGAGGGGGCATATTAAAACAGTTACATTTTAGCTCTCATGTAAGTCGTGCATTCCATCACCACACTGTGATGCCTAACAGCAAAAGATTGATGGCAAATGATAGGATTTATGTGAATAAATACTGTGCTGAAACCCATAAAAGTTTACAGTCGTATAGTGTTATGTTGCAGCAGCCTATTTGTCATTTTTGGTTACATCAGCCATAAATATATGATTGTATTAAATATTGGCACAAGTGCCGATTTTACTAAACATCAAAAAAACTTCTGCTTCTATTTACAGCATTTGTTCTCATATCAAATACTGTGTTTTATTGCATAATTATCAACATTGTGTACTAAAATCAGGTTTAAAAATTAGGGGTGCAAATTTTATGGGAGACATTTTTGTTGAGGTAAAGTAATTCATTAAAACAAAAGCTATTACATGGAAAGTACTGTTAAGTTTTAACTGAAAAGTAGAGTATACAAAAGCACACAAAACAAGTTAAATTAATAAATCATGCAACAAAAAATATTTAGTTCAATTGTAAAAAGAAAAATGAAAACTGCGACGTGAACATGAGCTGGAACTAACACATAACTATCGTCGTAGTACACACTTACTACGAAAGAGTGTGGTCTATCAAATGTAGTTTACTCTGCATGAGACAGAGCGCGCGCGTTGCATGCAATTTTGCAAGGTATTGATTTTGATATTCGACTACGTGCCTGCACACTATATGGGGCATCAATGTAACAAGACATGAATGATGCCAACTAGAGCTGGCTACATTTTTATACATGCTACACAGCTGTGACAAAGACGAACAGATAAAGGTTATAACGTTTGAAATCATCTTTAAAAGAAAATTTACACATCGGACATCTTTGTATTTCTGTTAATTAAATAAATAAACTGTAATATGGAAACAAATAATAGATTTCAACTTCACAATGCATCGTTTTATACGGGAAAAGAAATTTATGGACAAAAATCATGTATATCTTATGGCGGGAAAGAAACATTTGACAATATTGGACGTAAAATTGTATTGTGCGAGTACATCTTAAATGAGTTTTACTGTAATTGTAATTACTGTATTTTCACATAATAACTACCAAGCTGCCTGACAGGAACTAGAAAACACACAGCTGTTGCATGTGGCTTGATTCTGTCATGTTTACTACCTACACAAAGCGCTTGGAACCTAACAGTGG